>NC_061118.1:44420191-44662631 GCF_002878395.1 Capsicum annuum
ATTTTTCCTTTCCGCAATTCCATTAGATTGAGGTGAATATGGGGCCGTAGTTTAATGGATTATTCCATTCTCTACACATATTTGCGTAAAGGAAGATTCATATTCTCCACCCCTATCACTTCTTATCATTTTGATCTTTTTGTGTAACTGATTTTCAGCTTCAATTTTATATTGACTAAACGCATCTATTGCTTTATCCTTACTATTTAGCAAATAGACATAATAATATCTGGTGCAATCGTCAATAAAAGTTATGAAATACTTTTTCTCACCACGTGATGGTGTTGACTTCATATCACAAATGTCAGTGTGTATTAAGTCTAAGGGATTGGAATTCCTTTCAACGGACTTATAAGGATGCTTTGCATACTTCGATTCCAGACACGTTTGACACTTTGATTTATTGCACTCAAAGTTTTGGCAAAACTTCTAAGTTAATCATTTTTCATAATGTTTTGTAATTAACATGGCCTAAACGTTCATGCCATAAATCATAAGACTCAAGAAAATAAGAAGAATTCAAACTTTTATTTATTTCAACAGTGATTACATTCATCTTATAAAGGCCTTCGATCGATAGTCTTTTCTTACATACATTTCTCCTTTGCTAATTACAATTTTTCCAGAAATGGTTACACATTTGAATCCGTTCATATCTAGGAGTGAAACAGAAATTAAGTTCCTACGTAATTCCAAAACATATAACACATTATTCAGTGTGAAGACCTTATCGGAAGCCATCTTTAAGCAAATTTTTCCTATTTCCTCCATATTAGCAGTAGCGGAGTTAGCCATGTAGATTATTTATTCTGCTTGAGCCAGAGAAAATAACGAAAACAACTCCTTGTTGGCACATACATGGTGGGTGGCACCAGAATCTATTCACCATTTGCGAGGATTCCCCATCAAGTTGCATTCTGAGAACATAGCACACAGATCATCGCATTCTTTGTTGGATTCAATCATATTTGCTTGATCCTTCTTCTTGCCTTTCTTTGGGGCACGATAATCTGTGGACTTGTGGCCAATCTTGCCACAGTTGAAGCATTTTCCCTTGAACTTTTTCTTGGGTTGATTGCTTTCTTGTTCAGCTTTCTTTTTTTTCTTTGAATTATTTTGGTCATCTTCTACAATATGTGCTCTATTAATTGTAGAATACCCGTTTGACCTTCTTTCGACAACTTTATTATCCTCTTCATTACGAAGTCGGACAATAAGATCTTTAACAGTTATCTCCTTGCGTTTATGCATTAAATAATTTTTGAAGTCTTTCCACAAAGGTGGTAGCTTCTCAACTATCGCTACTAATTGGAAAGCATAATTCACAATTAAACCTACAAAACAGTTTATGTGAGTATTAAGAGCATTTTTAATTTGTTCAACTAAGGTATTTGTCAAAGATATACCTTTTGCTAGGAGATCATGTATGATGACTTGCAACTCCTGTACTTGAGAGACAAGAGATTTGCTATCTATCATTTTGAAGTCCAGGAACTGTGCAATAAGGAATTTCTTATTCCCGCATCCTCCATCTTATATTTTCGTTCAAGTGCCCCCCATAGTTTTTTTGATATCTTGATTCTACTATAAACATTGTAGAGGTCGTCTTGGAGACTACTCAGAATATAATTCTTGCAAATGAAGTCCGAATGTTTCCAAGCTTCTACAATAATGAAGCGGTCTTTGTCCGAGGTTCCCTTGGGTACCTCAGGAGCGTCTTCGCTAGTGAACCATTGTAGACATAAAGTGGTGAGATAAAAGATTATCTTTTACTGCCACCACTTGAAGTCAATGCCTGAAAATTTTTTAGGCTGCTCCGTCTTTGCCATTGTTAGCGGAGCATTTATGCGACTTGATGTGGCAATATTAGTTGCCCCCACAGACGTTGTCGCATCCATCATTTGACTTTCAGTTGCCAATTTTCTGTCACCACAAGACAAAAAATACTTAGTATTTTCAGAATGCTACTTATAAAAATTAAAAAAAAATTTCCTTTGTTTCTAGTTAACAATGAAGTTTTTATGACTTCCAATTGTCAATCGAATGATTTTTAACTTGTGACGAAGTTTTTATGACTTCAAATCACTAGTTAAGTTTAGGCGAAGTAGAAAGTTAAAACTTTAATCTCCAAAAACAAGCAATACAGATTCTATAATAGTAATTATTTTCTTAATATTGTTACTTCATTTGTACTTCGGGTACACAAAATCTGTATATTACAACACCAACTTCAACTTGAGTTCAAGTATAAACAAGAACACAATGAAGTATATCAAATACCCTCAACACAAGATCAAAATGACCTTTCCAAGAGGTATATTTTATTTTGCAGAAATTAAGATGAAATAGAAAATAACCAAGTCGTCCGAATTCACGAATTTTCCTTAAGGAAGTAATCCTCCTCATTGTACCTGAGGTTGTGAAATTTTTCCTCCCAGGATAAAATGGCTAACAGACCAACAGTAGCGGTGCCTCAAATGGTTGGAATATCTTCGAACTCACAGAATGTTTTGAGTGATCACACAGAATATTTTTGAGACAAGAAGAGAGTTTTTAATCTGAAAATTTCATACTAAACCTGTGGAAGAAACCAGGTTTATATAGCCACAACATTCCTCTTCTGAAAAGAGGCAATGGTTCACTCCAAAGGTTACACGCTATGATAAATGTGCAAGGGTTCATTCTACGATAAAGCGTACTTGGATTCTAACATCAAACATTGCTGAATCTATAAACAATACAAACAGGAAAGTCAGAAGGTTACCTGTTGTTTCTGTATTGAATTCCATGAGGTTAACTGTTGAATCATGGAATGCAAACACAACGAGAAAGAAAAAAATACATTGACAATGCTAAAAAAAAGATACAATGATATTCTCAATGATAACAAACAATAATCACATAATATGACGGTATGTTTTAAATTTAATTGTATTACAATCTTGAATAAATTTCTTAAAAGACTTTGTTGTTCATTATTGTATTTACATTATCTTTGGTTTGTTTATTTTATTTTAATGATAATGTTCTAAATTGCAAATATGTACTTATCATATTATGTTGTTACGTTTTTTTATATGATAAATTTATTAATAATGAAATTCATTGTAGGTACGAGCTTCAAATGAATTTTTGCATACAGTTACCGCGGGAGTTAAAAGGTTTGTTGTATGCCTGTGAAGTAGAAAATGTAGTTGTGGTCGATTTCAATTAGATGAGATACCTTGCTCCCATGCAATGGTGGTTATTACATATCATAACCAAAATGGAGAAGACTATTGCTCTGCATACTACAACAATAAAAATTTTAAGGATGCTTATACAATACCAGTTGAGCCTCTTCATTGTGAGAGTACATAGAATATACCTCAAGAAGTGTTGGATGAAATTGTATTATCGCCTGATTCTAAAAGACCACCCGGACGTCCATGTTATGAGAGGTGGAAAGCACCAAATTAAGATAAGTGCAAAAGTGTCAGGGTTACATGTAGTAGCTGCCATAGAGAAGGACACAACATGAAAACATGCCATAAACATGCTCCTCCAGTTTAATAAGTTTTTTTTTTTTTTAAATATTTTTCAAGTATGATTTTGTTATGTTTTTTTTTTTTTGGATATTTTTAATAAATAATGCAATTTTTTTTTACGTTTAATATTTTTGTGTTCATTTTTAACTTTATATTGGTGTTTTATATGACTTTTTCAGTAAACATATATATGCTGTGAATAAAAAAAATGAAACAAGTTGATATCAAATATGTTGAACGAGGTGAAATACAAAATAACTGTTAAAGTATCATAACATTATATAAGTGTACAAATATAGTGCTTAAAAACGAGAAGAATTTTTTTTTCATACCAACCATTATAATAATACAACAGTAATGAGCATAAAATATTCAAATCACTGTTAAACTATCGTAACATTATATAATTGTATAAATGTAGTACTTAAAAACAAAAAATAATGTTGCATACCAACAATGGTAAGTCAGTTAACAGTAATTAGCATAAAAAAAAGTTAAGAACTAAAAAATTCATGTATATGTGTATTAGCCGAAATCATGTATGATGAAATAAAACGAAATGATATCGATTTCATTCAACAAGTTCAAATATGAAATAACTGTTAAAAGTACCAAAATATCATACATAAATATCAAACTAAACTTTGTTCGTACCAAAAATTTTAAGAAGACGTTAATAATGATCTCCAAACAATATTAAATATCAAATGCCTATGTATTTCTGGATTTTGTAATGACAGTTGGACTAACTAAGTCTCTCAATATCTTTGGACCACCGAATCTGCTTGTAACATTGCCAGTCACCTCACTTTCGCTTATAGCATCATCGTTTTGCTTTTTCCTAGCATAATCCCAAAGTAACACACCATATCTCAGACGATGATTGGTAGCATTAAACATGTTGGTTGAAATATGAAACAACCCATGACTGATAAACTCTGCAAATGCACACACATACATACCGCAATCACTGTAAAAATAATAATAATAATAAAAAGTTTAGTACATTAATATATATAATTATAAAATAGTAATCCAAATAATATAAATATACGTACTTAGACTGTGGAGCATGTTGGGGAACATCCCTCGAGGAATCTCAACCTTTTTGTTCAAATTTCACTTCTTCGATGGTACATGAACGAAGAAAACTTCAATTTTATTGGGCAAACACTGATTTTGATTCTTGTTGTAAGACTCACTTTCAACAATTTTTTCTTACTCTTTGATAGAAGAGAAGGAGTGAAACAACCTAAATCAAACGAAGGTCTAGAAAGATGAATGAGGCTACTATTTTTGATTATTCTAGGACTTCTACGCGAATGGGTGGAATCGAATTTTGGTTTAGACATGATTTACAATGGAGAATGAAACAAATAAATATATTAATTTTGTGTTTTTTCAGAAAGAAGATGAATATTATCTATGAAACCCATGTTTTTTCAACGAAGAAGATGAATATAATATGAAAACCACTTTTTTCAATCTTGTATTTTCAAGGGAAGAATATAAATATTATCTGAGTAAGTTAACGGAAACACAAGTTTCAATAAAGTTTTAAAAGGTTGAGTATTATAATGGAGAAAGAGAATAAAATTTTGAAGATTAGAGAATTTGAATGGAGAAAGAGAGTGGTGATTCCGATACTTTTATGGAACATTAATTTGATTTACACGTAATCTTCTTTCAATAAAGTTATCTGATAAAAGTGTGTAATTTTTTAAATAAAAAATAATATATATTTACCATAATTATCAATACATAATTTAAGAAAAATATTGATTACAACCCTATAAATATGATACTGATTTTAAATTATATAATTAAAAATAAATTTAAAAATATAATTAAAACAATATATTTTTAATAAGTTGCTATAATTTGTAACTAAATTGCTATTAATATAATTATCTAAGTATTGCTAAAATTTATTATTTTAGATCTAATAATACTAAGGATAATTTTCTCAAAAAAGGTCATCTTTTAAACAGATTATATATAACGTCATCTTATACAGTGTGCACTTATGTTGTATAGCTTCTGTACATATTTCCATGCCCATTTCCTTTTCTCTACTTTGTTGTCGTGTGAGCCCATGTTTTACGCCATTTGTTTTGGAAAAATTACGGCTGATTGAGGTTGTGGGTCCACAGAACTCAACCAGACTGAGAGTTCATTTGGATATGGAGTGAAATTTGATCAAATTAATTTTGATTTTTTTTTATTTTTTTAGTGTTTGATAAAATTAAAAAGTGATTAAAAAAGTTAAAATTTGATTTAAAAAAATAGTAGGAAGATTCTTTTAGATTTTGGATCAATTTTTTTTTTTTTTATCTCTTATGCTTTTTTTCTATTTCAATAATATCCTAAACTTGTAGCCCTTTAATATATGTTTTTTTTTTTTTTACCGCTTCATTTTATCTTTTCCCTCTAATTTCCTCTATATATTTTTCCTTTGTTTTCAGCGAATCCATCATTACATCATAAGTTTGTCAAAAAAAAATTTTAGAATTAAAAATTATATGTAATTCACCTTATTTACGGTGTTAACAACTTTAAGGATATTTAAGTTATTTTGATAACAAAAAATGCTTAAAATCACTTATTTACCAAACACACTAACAATTTTCTTTTCCTAGTTTTAGCATTTCTATCCAAACATTTATCTGCTTAATTTATCGGTAATTATTTTATATTCTTAATCACTTAAGCTAAAAAATATTTTTTTAATCCTATTCAAACAATATAATTCAAAAACCAGGGCAAAGTTAAGCAACTAAAGAAGTTTCATCTTTTATTCATTAGGTACAAAAGGCTGCAGTGCTTTTAAAAAGTTAAATGTTTGAACTACCTTTTGTAGCAACTGATTAACTCCTACGATAGAGATGGCAATTATCTTAAGAATTGATTTCTTTTTTACTATCAAAGGAAATGTACAACACTAAGAGCTCACCTGTACAAGCTGATGATGCAAACACTTCCTCACATGAAATTTCAAGAATGCCCTTGCGTAAGAATTTCGTGGGAAGGATTAATATTTAATGCAATATATGGTTACAGGAAGCGAAAGATCTAAATCAAGTTATTTGAGCTTGGATTCTAAGTATGCTAATGTTTTTTTTTTTTTTTTTTGGATGATTCCTTAAGATATGTGGTTTTGGGGTCTAGCGTGCTATCAAAGAATCGGTTGCTAGATATCTCTAAATTGTTATTGGTGTTATTCTTGTTAAAAACTCATATCCGGTGATATTGCTTCAGTGTTAAGTTGGGAGAGGTGTCGTTGTGCTAAGGAAGTGATACGAGCATAGTTAGCTTAGGGCACATTAGGAGGGGCTTCCACATATAGATGATAGCTTAAAGCCCAGCGAAAGCAATGGAGCAATAAATACACAAGGTCATGGGTGATCAAGATGCCTTTTGAACAATCAAAAAGGCCCTTGTGGGTTATTTTCGAAATAGTCACTTTTGGGTATTTTTTGTAATAAGCTATTTTTATGAAAGCAATAACTATAAATAGTGATCTTATTTATTTTCTTCCTCAATCTTTGATGATTTGAGAATATTGCTCTTGAAGATTTGGGGTAGAATACCTTTAGTCTAGTTTAGTGTAGCTAAATCAAGGTTAGTGATGGGCGGTTTCTCACCGTTGATTCAAACTCTCTTAACCTTAATTTCACAAGAGTTAATCATTTGTGGATTCAAATTTGTTTCTCAATTTCTTGATAATAAAGTTCTCTTTCTCCCTTCATTTAATTATTGTTCAGTTGAGCCTTTTTTTTATCTTTTTCTCATCTTCATTTCTTCTATTCTCATCTGGATTTCTTATCTATCCTTATTTTGTGTTGTTGAGTTTCACATTTACGATGTCGATTTGATTCACTCGATTGAGATATTACCAGGAGGGGGAACAACGGTATATGGGTTACTTATGGGATTGCTATTTAGTATACATACATGGTCCTACTTTACTTGCATACATTTGGATGTCATAGTGGCCTTGTCATCCCATATAGATACTTACATACATATAGATATTCTAGTGGTCTCATCGGCTCGCATAGCAATTTGTATATTTATGTTCAAAACTACTTGGTTAGCTGAGATTGTTATCATCATGATGTTAGGTTTGGTTGTGTCATGACCTAAAAATAAAGGGTCATGATGGAACTTGTCATGGTAAACCTTGACAAGTAAGCCCATCACACAAAACTGATACAAAAGGGAATAATAACAATAACCCGAAGTAATGCTTCTAGAATAAAATCGAACCACACAATATAGTAAAACAGAAAGATATAACCAACAATACCATAATCCAAAAACCTGGTGTCACAGTGTAAGAACATCACTAGTACAACTCGAGATCAAAATACAAAAGATATCCAAAACAGGAATAACTTTGTCTCTGAATACGAATAAAGTCTTAGTCTAAATAAAGAAAGGTAGTAATCAACTCTAGAAGAAAGAATCCAACCGCTACCTCAAATAACTCCAAAGTATCGCCTGAAGTGAACCACTGTGAGGCAGACTCATACCAAGATTTGTACCGAAAGAACGCAATAAGGGTGAGTAGGATCCACTTACACTTAGTAGATATCATAGGCCGACTAAGCAAAGTAGAAAATAAAGCATACAAAATACATACTAAGAGCATGTCACGTGTAACCAAAAAATGTCCCAAACGGATATCACACATACAAGTATACATATATCACACATACAAGTACAAAAGAAGGAATACACATAGACATGTATGCATCAAGATAGATAATACAACACAAGTAAAAGTATAATGTAAATACAAATGCAACGAAGATGATGATGATGATATGATGCACGAAGTTGTCACAGAACCTCCGTATACACCTATGGAGCTAAAGGTTCCCGACTGATGTGCTATAGAAATATAGCACTTTCAATGCTTAAAATGAGGAAAATATGTAAGTTTCTGAAGTTATTTTGTTAGATATGATGCATTTTGACTATGTTTTGCAGGAAATCATGTTTTGGATGCTAAGTTCCTGAAAAAGATGAAAAAAGGTATTTTGGCTACTTTTTGGAGCATTATGGATGCTTAGGACAATTTTTGGCTTGTCATGATCAAAGCATATTCGAGAATTGAAAAAGAGATAAAAAAGATGAATCCCGACACTTACTAAGTCAATATATGGACTTCAAGTAGGACCTACCGACCACAAGTAGGCAAAATAAGTGCCAGAAGTCCAAAATATCGAGAGCTGACCTGTAGGATTTTTGAATCCTAGTACCTGCGCCCGCACCTACGCCCACCCTGCTGACTGCACGTACTACCCATGCCTAGGGTTAGGGGGCAAGTGCAGACCACATGTGACTACCGACCCTATTTTTTCCTATTTAGTTTGGGCTTTAGTTTTAAGGTTTCCTTATGTACTATATATACCCTTTATATATTTTTAGTAAGAGTTACACACTTTTGATACTCATAAACATATTTTAATTTCAAGATTCGATTTTGATCTTGGGATTCTCTTGTATTGAATTTAGTTGATTAATTCAGTTACGGTTGTGTGTTTTATACTTCTTATCATTGTGATTTTATCTATGCTTTTGATTATGAATGTTATTGATTTCTTCACAAGCATGAGCAACTAAAAACCCATAGCTAGGGTTATGGAAATCCCATCGAATTGATGAAGAAGGGAAAGTACTATTGTTGTTCTGAATTGATACCCATGCATGTATTTCTTTATCTTTATTATAATAGTTATCTTAGCGGTTGCAAACGTTAGGATATCACCTAGATTATTGCTACTTACTTCAAAAGAGGAGTAACGACTAAGAAAAGCTAATGACAACAGTAATATGAGGTTTAACTTTTGATCCACACTACTTGGTAATATCTAAGTAAGATGGTTAACTTTTATCTAATAACTAGAGACTTAAAAGGTAATAGTTAACTGGGATCAACATAAGGGTTAGTAAGGCGACAACCTAAGACTCAAAAGGTAAAGAAAGAAATCCTTCTGCTCGTCCAGAAGACTGTAGAAGGTATATAACTTATCAATTCTGCATGCAAATTATCGAGTTGGTTTAACAAATCATGATAAGCCTACAGAGTTGAGAAGCCAGGGGTAATAGAATCCTAGTATTCACCTATGAATGATTACAACCGAAGTTAATATAGTTACTTGCTCAAGAATGCTACACAAAATCTCCTCATTTACTTTTCTAGTTCTGCCTATTAATTACAACTATTGATAGCCATGATTTCACATGTTCCCTTGAAATTCGACCCCAACCTTCATTGGGTTACTATATTTTGATAATGACTGTATCATCTTCTGAGAGGAGGTATAGTTTGGACGTCATCAAAATTTTGGCGCCATTGCCAGAGAACACGGTGTTGCTTTGTGATTTAAAGTTGTTGCAGTTTTTGGGTTATTCTTTTTGTTTTTATTCTTAGTTGGGCATACGCCGGCGTATGCCTAGAACATGGTGTAGAGGCAATCCCTTACTCCCACTGAATTCGAATCCAGAAAGGATCCTATAAATACCTAGTCGGATGACGGGACCAGAAAGAGATAATTTGCCTCTCTCTCCTCCTGAAGGAGTTCAGGACATTATTGATCGTTAGACTGGTGAGCTTTTAGCTCAAGATGAAAATGAGAGGAGGGTAGTAGAAGAAGTTCAACGCATCGCTTAGAAAGCAGAGTAAGATGAGCAGAGAGAAACAACAGGCCGCCGAGCAATACTCGGTGGAAACTAGAACAGAGCCAGAGGTGCCCATCCTTAAGTAGTCCCATCATAACAATACGTGCAACCATATGTTGATGATGAAAAAGATCTAGGATACATTGAGTCAATAGAAACTGGAGCTATCATTTCTCTTATTTTTTCCTGATGTCAAGTTCAACATTTCTAGTGCTATGATTCAGCTTTTATACTTGAAAGACGTGTTTGCAGGGTTGCCTATAGACAACACAAACATGCATCTGGCAAATTTTACTAGGATCTATACTTCGTATACCTTACCTGGGGTAGATCAGGAGGCATTGAGACTGAGGTTGTTTATTTTTTCGCTGACTAGAGAAACATCTTTATGTCTAGGGGAATTTCCAAGAGGGTCTATGACACGACTCAAACCAGGGCTTGTCGTAATGGGCATCCCAAGTCCAACCAGGATCGGTGACTACCCTCATTACCCAACCCAACCTCTAAATATGCATATCCTGAGTTGGATAATTCCAAACGTATATCAAGATAGCATTTATTACAATACCATACTCTAGGATAGATCTATAACCGAGACCAACCCAAGCAAGTCCAACCATCCAATACCAACCAACAACCATAACCAAACCAATCTAAAACCAAGTTCCTGTCCATAACATAACATAAAATGATGGAACAATCATAAATTCAGTCCAACTATATCATCCCCAATACCAATGCCAATACTAAAGCTGACACCACTACTGACAACGCCCATTCCAACCTATAGTAGTTCCACAAAGCCTCTAACCAAAAGAAAAATAGTATCCGGTTGGGACATGCCCCCAACCATAACCAAAATCAATATCCATAAAATAACTAAAGTATGTAAAGACATCCATGAGATAAAATGAACCTTCCAAAATATGGAAGCTCACCACTTTAATCCAATAGCTAATCCCGAATCCAATTACTAAGTAGGAGGAGTAGAATAGATGGTTCCTGCATCGCGTGGGGATATAATCGCCCGAAGATGGGTTAGTGGGTGAACGCTAGCATGAACTTAGTATAAAAATAAAATAATACCATCCAGTAAAACCAAGTAAACAAACCATATGCACATAACCATACATATATACATACAACTATGCTAGGAAAGAAAGCCGGGTTTAGCATGTCTTTAAAACCATTAACCTGGGTATGTGTATCTTAACCATCTTAGAACAACCCACGGGCTATATGGGTCCAGTGTAACTTCCTGATCAGGCCCTAATGCGTGTAGCTACACAAACTAGAGATACCATAAGAGTAGGGGATTTTCAAGTACCCTTCACTCTCCATGATACATATGTACAATGTACTTAGAAGATTTACATGTACCTCACTGTATCATATATGGTCACTATGACCAACCCTCATGTCAGAAAATATGAGTTTTTGTGTTCGTTTGTTGGACTCGCACCTTCATAGTTAGCTATCACACCCCGCCATTATTGACCAATTAAAACCATTACCATCCAACTAAAATATCATTCCATTATTATTAACCAAGTCTATGAGTAGTGATATCGTCATACAGACTATACCTTGCAAGTAATGTCCTTAGACTACCTTTTTATGTAAAGAGATTCCCACGTACCCATAGATTACATTATCAACTTAACTTGAGGAAATCTCGTGTACCCCATAAGTGTTCCATTATTAAGTTTGCTTGGGGGAATCCCATATACCCCACAAGTTGTTCATTAACATATTTACTTGGGGGATTCCCTTGTTCCCCATAAAGAAGTTTAATTAACCTTAACCATGACCACCAAACCTTACTATTTAGCCATTCCAAACCATTTAAACCATTTATACCATGTAGGGTTTCATTACAAAACCATAGCATGCAATAGTTCTACTAGAAGTCCAATAATATAGTGTAAGCATTCTTATAGGCATTTTATCAAACATGATGGGGACATAATGTTTCCAAAATCAAATCTAATTACTAATTAACCATTCCCATGCAACCAATTGTCCAAACCACCATTAAAGCATGTAATTTCATAATTGAAACATGGGAAAGCCATAACCAAATACTTAATACCAAAACCCCAATATATATTTGAAAACCCCCAAAACATACAATAATAATGCCATGAAAACATTGTATAAAACATGCCTTTAGTTGGAACTAACAATGAGGGAGGAGTACATGCCTTAGATGACAAAGATTATGGAGATAAATCACCCATACAAGCCCTAAATTGATTCTTCTAGATGAAACCCTAGCCTTCCTTTACCCAAGAGCCTTAGAGAGAATTAGGGAGAGTTTCTAATTTTTTTATATTAGACTATTAGGGTAAATGATGTCCTAAAAGAGTTATAAGTCATGGGTCCTTAAGAGGTTAAGTGAAAAAATATCCAGATTACCCCCAACTTAAATTGCTTAAAGTTCCCGTTAGATGGTATGAATCCCCCATACCAGTCGTACCCTTCCATATAAGTGGTTCCGGACACTCATACCCTAGGCCTCCCTCTTGGACCCGATATTATCCAATATATAACTTACCTAAACCAAGTTATACCCAACTATAAGATCAGTACCCCGAAACTGTATCCCAGGCATAATAGAATCAAAAGAAGTTTGAACACTGTTTACTATACAAGTCAGTAGTATGACTTATACCCTAACTTATGGCTCATGGTGAGCCACTCATACTCAGATCTAAGTTAAGTTTACTAAGTCTCAAATTAAGTGAATGAAAACCTAAACCATACGACCCATCACGTACCATACGACTTGTACCTATTCCAAAAACCAATCCAACCTACTAACCAACATTGGTTAGCATACGAATAAGAGCATACCAGTCGTACCCTATTAAACGACTGGTACCCATAAGTCGTAGGATTTCTAGAATCTAGAAATCTAAGAAGTTTTTTAAAGGTCTAAACCTAGGGTGTTTCAGTTCTCCCACTAGGATTATTCGTCTCTGAATGACAGACAAGGTAAGTCAACACAAGCACGAGTCATTTGCAATATCAAACATCAATCCAACCTTTAACAAAGTTAGAAAACAAAGATATGATCAAAAGCACATACCTGCAGCATGAATATCCAGAGCAGAAAATAAATTTGGATATGTAATACCCTAGAGTTTCCTAGATAATTTTGTCTCAAGAATGTCAAGTATTAGCATCGCAATTGAATGATGTTTATTCCATGAGGAATTTTTAAGATTTTTATTTTTTTTTATGTGAAAAATCAAATAACTTTTCCATTGATATAAAATTTGCCTAAATCCGATAACCAGGTAAGAAGTTATGACTATTTTAAGTTTCCGTCGTAAAACAGTGCCATATTAGTCAATGGTGTGCCGCGCCATAGGAGAAAATGACAATTGTCAAATTCCAATAGGGGTCCGCGATAGTGGCGCATCGTGCCAAACTTTTAGGTCACAAATAAAGTGGCAACGTGATGGCTTCGCATTGCGCCATCTCTCAATTCCCCAATTGTCAAATTTCAGTGACACGACGCGATAGCGCCGCATCACGCCAGGGGTCCAATTCGGGAAAATTTTACTGAAATTTAAAGACGTGTCTAGGGTTAAAAGGGTCAATTTTTCACCCCTATTTACGCCCTTTAACATAAGATTTAACTATTTGAAACCCAAAATATACTAGTTTCTCTCAATTTTCTCTCAAGAACGAGCTAGGGTTTCAATTTCAAGAAAGTCCCTCCATCAATCTTTGCTAAATAATGAACTAAGGTATGCGTTGTATTGATTTATGGATTCCCTTCATCCATAAACCTCAAGAACCTTATTTCAAATCATGAATCATGATATTTATGCTGTGGGTTGGTTGTAACCATGTTTATCTTATTATATGATTTCCAAGTTGGAGTATTTATGTGTTTTTCATGAAACTACATTAGCAAGTGAGTGAAATCCATAAATTAAATTATTTATAATGTGTTAATTTGATGATTAGGCCTATGCCCTAAGGGTGCATGCAAGGTGTTTGATAAAATGCCTAGGAGGATAGAAATTATGCACTATAGCTTAATTGTGATCCAAAATGACTTCCATGCTATTCTTATGTATTGAAATTGTTTGTCAGATTGCTCATGAGTTAGCCATATGAAATTTGCTATGTATACATGCTATCTTATTCACGTACCAAGCTATGATAATCAAATTCCCATGGAATATCTTCAATTATTGTATTATGGATTGTTGATGTTAGTTATGTATTCAAGAATGTCATACATTATCAGTTTCCTTTGATCAAGTCCTGGGGGTACTTGTACCCAAAAAATATAGCTTTGTGCCTAGATTCCATGTCATATTTTCATGATATCCTCAGTCAAGCCATGATCCATAGAACTCAGTCAGTTATGTGACTCAGGAAAGCTCAGTAATATAGTAATCTCAGTATTATTCTGTCAGTCAATGAAACTAAGTTAATTCAGTTCAGTTTAGTTCAGTAATCCACGATCAGAGTCTATTTAGACGGGAGTAGGAATTAGCACCTAGTGAACCCAAGAATGGGAACACACATTGTCAGATGAGGGTGTGACTCTTAGAAGTCATCCTTGCATTCGAGAACTATATAGCCAGCATAGGTTGAGATATCGATACTGTTAGATGAAAGTTGATGAGGAGGATAAGCACTTTTAGATGAGGGCCCCACCATTTTCTTTTAGGGAAACTGTCAGATGAGAGTCACTCACTGCTTGTCCTTACCAGTGGTGCAGAATTGACACCCTTACAATTAAGGTTATAGATTGGACCCCAACTCAGCTATAATACATTATTTGGGGCACACCAGTTAGATAACTACTTCCCACAGTTTCAGTTATAAAATTAGGATTGTTAGATACAGTCAATCAGTCTCAGTATTAGAACTCAGATAGTTCTACAGAATTCAGGACTATCAGATATAGTCAACTCAGAATAGTATGAAACTCAGTTAGTTCCATCAGATTCAGGACTGTCAGATACAGTCACACATGTTATCAGTTATATTAGCCATCAAAACTCAGTTATCAGTCATGTTAGTTATCAGTAAATTCATGTTATCACGATCTCAATATAGTTACTACGTATTTATGCATGTATTCTCATGTTCATATTAGTCAACTAGCTAGTATTGTTCATGCATATGAACCCCATGCATTCAACTTACCTCACATGCATATTAGTACATTTAAAGTATTGATGCATTTGCGCTATGGTCTCTTATACCATAGGTTTAGAAGCACGAGCTCCAGAGCATTAGTAACATTCCAGTATCAGTAGTCAAAGTTAGCAGTGAATCCTTCTCTCTCGAGGATATTATCATTTATTTATTATCTTATTAAGTAATTTATTAATGTCCCATCAACTCCTCATTCAGACAGTTCAGTCAGTTAGAGGCTTTCTAGACTATCATGTTCAGAGTATCATGTTATTTTAGTTTTGTTATAGGTATTTCATACCCCATTCAGATGTTATATCTTTATCAGTTATGTTACAGTCTTGAACCCTATGGCCTTTCAGTTTATGTTTTCGCAATTATATATTATATTATGCAGTATAAAAGTACATATATTAGTGATGGATTAGGTTGTGGTCCTTCAGGGTCATGAGTACCGTGTAGCATACCGGGCACTAGATCCGGGGCATTAAAAATTTGGTATCATATCCTAAGATTCAATAGAGTCCTAGGAAGTTTGAAAAACGTATCTAGTAGAGTCTTGTGCATGGGTATGTTGCGTGCCACATTTATGTATAGGAGGCTATGAGATGCTTTAGGAACAGTTTCCCTTTTTTCAGTATTCATGTCGTGCCAGTGAGCATAATATCAAGTCAATCTCTCAGTCTAATCCATTTCTCCCTTTCTTCTACAGAACATGCCTCCTAAAAGAAGAAATGGGAATCATTCAGCCCCTCAGCCTGAAGAACCTTTGGGAGAATATGTTTCTCATGCAGAGTTTAGAGCTGTATTCACTACTCTTGCTCAGTCAGTTACTTCTCAGAATAAATGACCAGCTGTCGTTTCGGCCGACCCAGTGGCCAACTCAGCTGCAGCCAAGATTTGGCACTTCATCTGAATAAATCCTTCATCCTTTCATCCTCAGACAGATGGTCAAGAAGAAAGGACCATTCAGACTCTAGAAAATATGCTAAGGGCATGTGCAATTGATTTCAAGGATAGTTGGGATGACCACTTGTATTTGATTGAGTTGGCATACAATAATAACTATTATTTCAGTATTGGGATGGCCCCATTTAAAGATCTTTATAGTAGGAAGTGCATATCTCCAATCAGTTGGTTTTAAGTTAGTGAGACCTCAGTTATAGGGCCTGACTTAGTATTCGATGCCTTAGAGAAAGTCTGGTTGATCAGAGAAAGACTTCGAGCTGCTCAAAGCCGACAGAAGTCTTATCCAGATGTACATAGAAAGGATCTCATGTTCAAGATTGGTGACTATGTCTATCTAAAGATCTCTCCCATGTAGGGAGTGAAAGAGGTTAGGCAAGAAGGTAAAGCTCAGTCTCTGATATGTCGGTCCTTTCAAAATTCTCAGTCGCTTCGGCAAGGTAGCTTATGAGCTCGAATTGCCTTCAGATCTATCCTCAGTTTATTCAGTCTTCCACGTCTCTTTGCTCAAGAAGTGTATAGGTGACCCAACAGTTGTAGTCCCTATTCAGAGCATAGATATTCAAAATAGCCTCTCTTATGAGGAGATTCCAGTTGAAATTCAGACTACCATACTCATAGACTGAGGAACAAAAAAGTCCCTCTAGTCAAAGTTATTTGGTAGAATTAGTCCATTGAGGGAGATACTTGGGAAGGAAAAGCTGACATACGTACCAAGTACCCTCACCTCTTCTCCGCCGACTCAGATCGAGCTTAAGGTAATAGTTTTCCTTAAGCTTTTTAGTTTTCATGTCTAGATTTCAGTTATGACTTGGTATCAGCCTCATGTTTAGGATTTTATTTTTTTAACTTAGTACTAAGTACCATTGCATATCCAATTATATGTTCATGCATCAGATTAGTCATGTGTTCATGCATTCTCCTTGTGAGAAGTCTCAGTTATTAGAAATCTCTGTCATGTAATTAGTTCCATCATATATTAACATATCAGCTATGTGTCATAAACTTATCAGTACTCTTAGTCATGTATTCATGTATCAGCTCAGTCATAAAATCATGCATCAGATATGCATGCTCTGTATGAATCTCCGAAATGTCAGTTATGTACTCATGTTTTAGTGTTCATGTTTAGTATGTACTTTGGCTTATCGTTTCTCCTCTCTCAGTCAGTTTCATTTGAGGACGAATGTTCCCAAGAGAGAGAGGTTATAGTGCCCACTGACCATGCATCCTTGAGGTACTTGATGGTGAAGAAAGATGCCAAACCCAGATTTATTCATTGGGTTCTCTTATGGTAGGAGTTTGATTTTAAAGTCAAGGACTAAAAAGGGAAATAAAATTAAGTTGTAGATCACTTACACAAACTTGAAGAGAAGACCATACAGAAACTAAGGGATAATCTTGAGATAGATGATGCTTTTCCTAATGAGCGAGTGTTAGAAACATCTCAAGATTTGATTCTTTAGTTTGCTAATTTTGTCAACTATTTGGCAAGAGATCTTATCCTAAAAGATCTATCCTTCTAGTAATGATGAAGATTTATGCATGAGGTAAGGAAGTTTTTTGGGATGAGTCATATTTTTTTAGGATGTCCGCTGATGGTGTGATTTAGAGATGTATTCCATAGGTGGAGATGAGAACCATTCTTGAAGCTTGTCATTCTTCACCAATTGGGGGTCACCGCAGTGGCACACAGACAACCCACAAAATTCTATAGTGTGGGTTTTATTCGCCTTCAATTTACAAGGATGCTCATGATTTTGGAAAAGCCTATGACCAATGTCAACATCAAGGAAATATTTCATGGAGGAACTCCCTATGTACCTATTCCAGAGTTGGAATTATTTGATACATAAAGGATTGACTTTATGGGACCATTTATGAGATCCTATGGAATAAGATAAATTTTGGTAGTGGTTGAATATGTATCAAAATGGGTGGAGGTAGTTTCACTTTCAAACAATGAAGGTAAAAGCATCACCACCTTTTTGAAGAGAAATATCTTCTCTCAATTTGGCACTCTGCATATAATTATCAGTGGTGGTGGGTCACACTTCTGAAACTATTTGTTCAAAGCATTACTTGATAAATATGGTGTAAGGAATAAGGTGGAGATACCTTACCATCCGCATACAAATGGGCAAGAGAAAGTCTCTAATAGAGAGATAAAGTCTATATTGGCAAAAACTATGAATGCCAACAGGACTGATTGGTCTAGAATATTAGATGATGCATTGTGGGACTACCAGATAGCCTATAATAACCCCATAGGTTCCTTTCTATATTATCTTGTGTATGGAAAAGCATGCCACTTGCTGGTTGAGTTTGATCATAAGGAACTATGGGCATTGAAAAGGCTAAATTTTGAGTGGCGTGATGCAACAAACTTGAGGTTGAACAAGGTGAATGAGTTGGATGAATTTTGACTCCGTGTTTATGAGAGCTTGGCCATATAAAGAATGAATCTATCATGACAAGAAGACCAAGATGAGAATATTCAAACCCGATAATTTGGTCTTGTTATTTAATTCAAGACTACACTTGTTCCCTGGTAAGATAAAATCAAGATAGATTGGAACATTCATTGTAGTTAAGGTGTTCACACATGGTGCTATATATATAAATTATGATGGTGATATCCCATTTAAAGTAAATGGGCAGCGAGTGAAACACTACATGGGAAACTTGGAAGAAGTAAGAGTTTGTGCTGAAATAGACCTTGGTAAAGTCTGAGTAGCTAAGGGAACTGGGTTGTTCAATCCTAGTAAATCAGGCATTACTTGGGAGAAAACCCAAGGTGTATGGACTCCTAGTGCATCCCAAGTATGTTCTCACTTTCCTCTATTTTATTTTATTTCAGCGCATTGAGGATGGTGCACAATATTTGGTTGGGGGTGGGCACGCCATGCCGCCGCAGATTTTTATTGTTGTGATTCTTTTCCTATCGGCTGTGGTATGGTTGTAGAACTGGAATGTCTAGGATAATTTTGTGTCATATTGTCTTTTATTTCATATAGTGTTGTGTTTTTTTTTTGTAATTAGGAGATTTTAAGTATTTAGTGCAGTAGTCATGTTTTGATTGATTTTTGATACCCCTCCAAAATTTTATGTTTAAGAACTGTGTGAATATAGATATACGTGAACATTGTGGATCTTTTTATGACATTATAATTAGGAGCATGATAATCACTTTCTAACAATTTCATGAATTGGATAGGTAGTAGTTGGTAATATTGACTCTGTGCCATGTATGTGTAAGATACTACCTAGTTTCCTTTGTGTATTGAATTTAGAACTTGCCTATGTTGAATGATAGTTAGTTAGAAAAGGATCATAAACCGTTTTTAATTTTAGTCCACTTTTAGCCTAAATGACCTTTCATGTGTAAATGATATCTCTTGATCCCTATTTTGAGCCTTATAGGCCTATTTTTCTTGTTGCACCATTCCTCTTCCCATTTATATTACAATGAACCAATTTTTCCTTTGGTTCTCCTTGTACATTCTTCACCGCAACTCAGGCAAAACGTCTACATTGAGGGTGGCTATCATAGGGGTGAATCATGTAAAATAGGTATAGAGAAGGGTAAAATAAGAGAAAAAGTTAGTAGGACTGGGTGTGGTAGAAAAAAGAAAAGAAAAATTATGAAAAACCAAAAAATAAAAAATAAAAGACCACACCCAACCTGAATGTGCAATAAAGAATGAAAAGGGAAAAATAAGGGTGGAATAAAAAGGAAATTGTCTAGTAAGTGAGACCCCAAGGTTAGTGTAGTGCCATAGAGTCTTAGTCACTTGATATGTCCATATGTACCATACCTGCTCCGAAGCCTACATTACAAGCCGAGAAAAGTCCTATAGTGATCCTAACTTGACTATCTGAATGCTAAGATAAAGAAATTAAGGACAAGCCTATGGTATTTGATGCATATTGATTAGAACTTTTCTTCTGAGTATGAGTGTCTCTTGACTGTCCCTACATCGACATGTATTATTTCATATGAGCGAGTGGGACATCTTTTATTGTGAGGGCACTTAAGTCATATTTCTAGCTATTTGCTTGTTTCGGGTTGTGTAACTTGTACATATGCATGGTTGTTTGTTGCTAATGTAATGCCATACCTTTATCCCATTGTGTCACATTGTTGTACTTCATGTTTATACATAGTTGGTTTTAAAAAGTGAGATAGGAGGGGGTGTTGTAATTTGAGTTTAAAGTGTTGACTGACTGCCTTGAATAATTTAGATTCTCTTAGTTAAGTACCATTTTTGTTTTTATTATATTTTGTTTCTTGAGGACATGCAAACAGTCTAAGTTGAGGGTGTTGATGTGCTATAGAAATATAACACTTTCAATGCTTAAAAGGTAGTCCAAAAGGTATTTTTGGCTACTTTTTGGAGCAATTATGAATGTTTGGGATACTTTCCATCTTGTTTGTGATCAAAGCATGTTCAAGAATTTAAGAAGAGCTGAAAAGATGACTCCTGGCACTTACTAAGTCAATATGTGGACCGCAAGTAGGCAAAGCAACTGCCAGAAGTCCAAAATCTCGAGAGCTGACCTGCATGATTTTTAAATCCTGGTACCTGCGCCTATGTTGATGACAACAGCTACTACCTACACCCAGGTTCAGGGCGCAAGTGCAGACCACAATGTGGTCACTGACCTTGTTTTCTCCTATTTTGTTCGGGCTTTGGTTTTAGGATTTCCTCATATACTATAAATACCCTTTATGTGTTTTTTAGTAGTAGTTACACACTTTTGATACTCAAAAAACATATTTTGATTCCAAGATTCGATTTTGATCTTGGGATTCTCTTGTATTGACTTCAGTGGATTAATTTAGTTATTATTGTGGGTTTTATACTTCTTATCATTATGATTTCATCTATTCTTTCGATTATGAATGTTATTGTTTTCTTCATAAGAATGAGCAGCTAAACACCCATAGCTAGGGTTGTGGAAATCCTGGCAGGTTGACGAAGTAGGGGAAGTGCTATTGTTGTTATGAACCGATACCCATTCATGTATTGCTTTATCTTTATTATAATAGTTATCTTAGCGGTTGCAAATGTTAGGATCCTGCCTAGATTATTGCTACTTACTCCAGAAGAATAGTAGTGACTAGGAAAAGATAATGACAACAGTAATTTGAGGTTTAACTGTCGATCCCCGCTACTAGGTAATATCTAAGTAAGATGGTTAACTTTCATCTAATAACTAGAGTCTCAAAAGATAATAGTTAACTGGGATCAAGATATGGGTTAATAAGGTGACATCTTGAGACTCAAAAGGTAAAAGGTGAAATCCTTCTACTAGTCCAAAAGATTGTATAAGGTACATAACTTATCAATTCTGCATGCATAGTATCAGCTTGGTTCAATAAAGCACGATAATCATACAAATTTAAAAAAACTAGAGGGAACACAATCCTAGTATTCACCTACGTTTAATTACAGCCGAAGTTAATGTAGTTATTTTCTCGATATTACTACACAAAATCCCCCCATTTACTTTTCCAGTTCTGCCCATTGACTACAACTGCTGATAGCCACGATTTCACGTGTTCTCATGGGATTCGACCCCAACCTTCACTAGGTTACTATATTTTGACAGCGAACGTATCATCTTATGAGAGGAGGTAAAGTTTGAACGTCATCACTGACGTAGGACCCATGGCGGCTTCCTCAACCCTTTTACAATCCATATCCAATACCATATTCATATCTCCTCTCGGACACATCCTTCGATAGAGGGTTTTAAGATGTCACATTTTCTGTCAGAAAAATTAAAGTCAGTATTTTGAGTATTTCCATGATGGTACCAATAATGTATATGATATTATGATGTTGTGCTTATAACCAACCATAATGAGAATTTCCATATCCAACAAATATATCAACCAAGTGAGCTAATAATTTACTCAATATTTCCAACCATCCATGAAATCCAACATGAACCACATGCCAATAGAGTAGAATATAATTAAATTACACCATTAATACCACATTAGGCTTTTTCATTAACAAGATATAATTAATTTCACGTGCACAAGGCAAACAATATCATATAAGACCCCGTACGGTCACATATAACTAATAATGTTCCAAAAAACACCAAATACATCAATATAAGGGTCCCCACATGGGCACAACACGACAATTATAGTAATTTTCTTGATTAATTCCTGCACCCCTAACATGCTTTTGTATCAAAATTAACTACCTATTTTAGTTTGAAGAAAGTTAAGCCATAGCCTACCTCGAATGTCAAAAATCAGTCTAAAAACCTTTAATCCAAAGCTTTACTCCTCACGAGCGGATCCAAAATCAACTAAATCATACAAATATAAAATCTATGCATGAAAAAGAAGCCAACGATACCCATATTGCCTATTTTTGTGTCAGGGTTAAAACAGGCACCCGTAATGGGTTTTCAAAAAAGAAGGGTAATATCATAATTTTATGTTTGTAACATGTTCCCCATATTTAAAGGAGTCTACAACTAAAAACCCAAACAAAAATGAGGTCCAAATTAAAAAAAAACTATATTCAAGCTATACCGACAAAATCTTCTAAATTCATTTTAATAATTCGAGAATTAAAGTTGTTTGAAGATAAAGTTGAGAGAAAATTGATAATTATAAAATTAGAAACTCACCCAAGTGAAAACCGGGTTTAAACCGGAGAAATATAATTGTTAGGCCTTATTGGCTAAAATCCCCAATTGTCACCTTTTTGATTCGCGTTTAAACAAGAATTACGCAATAAAATCTAAAGAAAATGGTTCTAATAGCTGTTATGGAGCTTACCCAATCTTAAAAATAGAAGAAATTTCTCAAAATCATGAAATCTCAAGCTTCAAGTCTAAAAAATGGTGCAAAAGGACATAACATAGTATGTAAAGGGACTAGGTGTCGTATATGGGACACTTAGGGCTGATTAGATGACTCGCGTATGCGACTAGCCAATAGTGAATGCAGGTGCACCGGTACCAGCTGGAGATTTGGAGTTTTCCAAGTCTCCGTGGACCCCTTGGGATTCATTTGAAACTCCATGAATGCAAACGAACTATCCTACCCTATTAAATTCGACGCTTCAAACTCAATGGCGATATCAAATTTTTGAAAAAAACGTCATTTTTACAAATTTGACCCCTGAAACCCAATTTCACAACTTTCTGAATCGAGAGTCGAAATGAGATATAAAATCCATAAAATCACACCAACCATGTTACCAACCTAAAATCAATGTTCTGGATCTATTGACGCAATCCGTTTTGCCATTCTATACACGAATCAATAAATGTTTACCAATGTCAACTATAAGATCTTTTAAGCAACCAAAAACCAGAACTCGCATAAAGCCCACAAAAATGTATTGGGAATTATGTCAAGCATCCCCACACCCCCCAAAATACCATAAAGGAACCACCAAGAGGGATAAAATAGTTGTTAACATAAATCATCAAAAATCAGGTTGTTACATCATCCACCACTAAAAATTTACTTCATACTCAAACTAAAGGCAAGAGAAATACCTAAATCAATAAAGAGATGGGGGTAGGAACAACACATATCAGACTCGACCTCCCAAGTAGCATCATCCATAGGTTGTTGCTTCTGCTGGACCTTAACCACTAGAATATCTCTAGAACGCAATCATCTAACATCCTTAGCCAAGATGGAGACAAACTCCTCAACAAAACACAACCTCTCATCTAAATGAACCGCATCCTAACAATGGCACGAGACTCGTTCAGAATGTAATGGTGAATCATAAAAATATAAAAAACTGGATGAACAATTGATTATCGGGGGAAATTCCAACTCATAAGCCATATCAACAGTTCGAAGAATCCAAAATGGGCCAATATACCTTTGGCGAAGCTTGCCCTTTTTCCCAAACATTATCTTACCCTTCATGGGCGGAATTTAAAGAAAACACGATCACCAACTCCTAACCTCAAGTAACGAAATCTACGATCTACATAAAACTTCTTCCTACTCTGAGCCACTCAAAGTCTATCATGAATGATTCAAAATCTATCCAAAGACTCATAAAGTAAGTTCGTACCTCAAGAACTATTCTCAAAAACCACGAAACCAACCATCTGGAGAGCGACAATATCTACCATACAAGGCCTCAAAAGAAGCCATATTAATACAAAAGTGATAGCTATTATTATATGCAACCTCCGCCAAAGCTAGATGCTGCTCCCACTGACCACCAAAATACATCACATAAGTGCAGAGCATATCCTTCAAAACCTGAATAGTTCACTGTCATGACTCGAATAAGGGACTGGTCGTGACGGGCATCTCAATTCCACTAAGGACAAAAGATCGACCCCTGAGCCTATTCCAATATGACTGAGAACCAATAAAGTGTCAGGACATACCCTAGCAGTGGATGAATACCAATATAAAGTAAGATATGAAAGATAAACTCAAAGATCTATATAAAACCAAAATCTAAATCTATCCACAATACCCATGTCTACAGTATACATAAACCTCTAACAAAACTGAGTATGAATAAAGTGTCAGGACATGCCCCCGACCATAGCAAAAAAACTATGAAATTAATTTATAACATAAGAATCCAAACATAAAATGACGTATTCCAAAGGATGAAACCTCACTACTTCAAGTCAACTCATGAACTAACCACGAACACCTGATCACTGTGTAGTAGAAGTAGAAGTTTGGCCAGTTCCTGCATCGCATGGGGATATAGAGTCTGAAGATGATTAGCAGTTGGAGCACTAGTATGTAACTTAGGAATAAGGGAAAAAATAATGCCATACAAAATAATTTAAAGCCAATTAAAATCCAATGCACATAACTATATTCAAATACATATATATATATACCATGTCGGGATAGGGAACAACGCTTAACATGAATGCTTAAAACCTTAACCTGGATTGTGTAGATCTGCCATCCTAAGGGCTCCCATGGGCTATGTGGGTTTAGCTTCCCCTGCTGAAAGGGCCAGTGCGTGTTATCCGCAGGTATCAAAGAAAATACGAGAAGGCTAATGCCATCCCTAAAATATAAAGTGGGTCTTATGCAGACGGTCACCATGACTAAACTTCACATAGGCAAACATGACTTTCCAGTGTTGGTTCCCTCGGTTCCCCACCTTCCATGGCTTTGCTACACAACCTCCTTTAAGCCCATATTAAAACCATTGATATATTCCCAACCGTTTACCAAGGAGTATTTTAATTAGGTATTTTCCATCGGTATCATCATACCAAAATTAGAGATTGCAAGTCTATCCTTTTATACCATATAAAACCATTAAACCAAATTTGACTCCAAAGTTTTCAATTAAACCAAAACCGTGGCCTCCAAGGCCTTGCCAAAATCATTTAAAAACTAAACCAAACCAAACCAATTTATGTTCCATTTTACCATTTATGCAATAGAAGGATTTCAAGAATAGCCAAACTATGTTACAAAAACATATTCATTGTCAATTTCAAAAACATGTTGACGGAACATTATTTCCAAATCATATACCAAGGCAAAATCATCAAATTAGGGATTAACCATGACCCCTCCATTAAATCATCATTCCCATGAATCCCACAATGTTTATAAATATTAATAAAGCATGAATTTGCATAACAAACCATGGAAAAACATTTAAACCAAACACATGCACAACCCTCAACCCAAAAATCAAAACTTATTATTAAAATCGTGAATAATAACCAATTTTATGCCATTAACAAAATACAAGTTCAAGGAAAAGAGATACATGCCTCAATTGGCATGAATTTCAAAGAAAATATCTCCCTTAGGACATTAGATGATCAACTCCTTAAGCCCTATCCTTGAGTTGAAAGGGAATTTTAGAGAGAATGTCTGAGAGTGAAAATAATGACCTTAGTGTTGTGAAAACTGATGAGAATTGGCTTATATAGTGCTTAAGGGTCATTTTAAGTGAAAAGACCCCATTGCCCCTCATCCCATTTAAATAACCCAAACAACCATAGGAAAATACATGGGTCCATGGCACAGACCTCATTGCGGAGGTCCAACCTCTGTGTCAGACTCTAATGCGGATCACAACCTCCATGTTGCGGGGCTACCAGGGCAGCTTACTGCCTCTATGACCCAAAACTACCCCAAAACCCTTCCAAAAATTCCAAAACTCTTTCGAGTTACCCTTTTTAACATCCCTAAACATAATTTGGGTGAAAAATCATTATTTCAAGCATAGAAAGCTCAAAAATAAATTGCTCAAAATTTTAGGGTGTTATATTATCCCTCCTTAGGATCATTCTTTCTCGAATGATGAACTAGGCCATATTTTGCATGAGAATAACCATAACAATGCACAA
The DNA here is from genome assembly GCF_002878395.1 of Capsicum annuum. NCBI lineage: Eukaryota > Viridiplantae > Streptophyta > Magnoliopsida > Solanales > Solanaceae > Capsicum > Capsicum annuum. The sequence goes on from NC_061118.1 coordinate 44,446,900, forward strand.
GAATCAAGGGATAAATCTGAATAATAACAAGAAAGAATGAAATTCATACCTCAAGTTCTTCATCCATCAGATGAAATTGAAATAGATACTTTGCCTTTATATCCTGTTCCACCTCCCAAGTGGCTACTTCCACTTTATGGTTCCTCTTAAGGACCTTTACCAATGATCTATCTTTAGTCCGCAACCTATGAACTTGTCTATCCAAGATCTCTACCGGGACCACTTCATATGATAGAAAATCTGAGACACCAACATTATCAATAGGCACCACCAAGGAAAAATCACCCATGCAGTTCCTCAGCATGGACACATGAAACATAGGGTAAATCAAACCCAAACTCACAGGAAATTCTAACTCATAAGAAACACTTTCCACTCTTTTAAAAATCAAATAAGGACCAATGTAATAGGGTTTAAGCTTCCCCTTCTTTCCAAAATACATTAGTACCTTTATGGGAGATGCTTTCAAGACCACCCAATCACCAAAATCGAACTCTAACCTCTTTGCCTTACATCTATATAGGACTTTTGGCTGCTTTGGGCAGTCTTAAGCCTATCCCTAATCACCTTTACCTTATCTATAGCTTGATGAACTAAATCAAGGCCGAACAACCCTGCCTCACAAACTTCGTACCACCCAATAGTGGATCTACACCTCCTATCATACAAAGCCTCAAATGGTGGCATACTAATGCTAGAATGATAGCTATTATATTATGCAAACTCTACAAGAGTTAAGAAGTCAACCCAACTATAACTAAAGTCGATTACACAAGCTCGAAGCATGTCCTCTAAATTCTAAACGATCCTTTCTTATCTATCCATCTGCGGGTGGAAAGTGGTACTAAGGATTACTTTATTCCCCAAACCTTGCTGAAACGACTGCCAAAAATAAGATGAGAACTGAATACCACAATCCAAAATAATGGAAACTGGAGTTCCATGCAACTTCACAATCTGCTGAATAAACAGCCTCACATAATCCTCAGCAGAAAAATTAGTCCTTATTGGAAAGAAGTGAGGAGACTTACTCATCCTATCCATGATGACCTAAATAGAATCAAATTGGTTTCAAGAACATTGAAGACCGGTAACAAAATCCATAGTTATCACTTCCCATTTCCTTACAAGCAACTCAATTTCTTGATACAACCTATCAGGCCTCGAATGTTCCACTTTCACTTGCTGACACACCATGTACTTGGCCATAAAATTGGTCAAGTCTCTCTTCATATTATTCCACTAATAAATCTTCTTAAGGCCATAATACATCTTCATCGTACTAGGATAAATCGAATAACGTGACTCATAAGCTTCGACCAAAATTCTACCACACAGCCCAAGAGACCATCACCACCAATCTCAAAAGCCATCACCTTCTGCCCACCCACATCAAGAACACACAACCTCCTTTGGTACATCAAGAAACCATCACCACCAATCTCAAAAGCCATCACCTTCTGCCCACCCACATCATTCTTGATTTGCATCAAGGTAGGATCTGACACCTACTTCTCCTTTACCTCAGCACCAAGAGATAATTTTTTCACCTCTTGTACAAACATACCACCATCCTCAAAATCTAAGAGACAAACTCTAAGATTAGCCAAACGGTGAGTATTTTTCACCAAATCCCAATTCTTCTCTTCCACATGAGCCAATCTCCCCATACATAACCTACTAAGATCATTAGCAACCATGTTAGCCTTAAATGGATGATAGTGGAGACTCATGTCATAGTTTTTGAGCAATTCAAGCCATTTTCTCTACATGAGATTGAACTACTTCTGGTTGAATACATATTGCATGCTCTTATGATTTGAAAAGATGTCGACATGAAGCCTATATAGATAATTCCACCAATTCTTCAATGTAAACACCACAGCTAAAAACTCCAGATAATGAGTTGGATAATTCCTCTCATGAACTTTCAACTGCCTATAAGTATACGCTACTACTTTGCCATGTTGCATCAATACACAACCAAGTGTCACACGAGACACATCATAATAAACGACAAACCTATCACTACCCTCGAGAAAAGTCAAAACTAGAGCAGAAGTTAATTTATCTTTTAGCTTCTCAAAACTCCCCTCACAAGTATCAGACCATAGAAAATTTACCTTTTTTTGAGTCAACCTAGTCAAAGATATAACAATCAATGAAAAGATCTCCACAAACTTCTCATAATAACCCACTAAACCTAAGAAGCTCTGAATATCAATTGGAGCCATGGGCTTTGGCCACTTCTTAACCACCACAACCTTCTGTGGATCCACAACGATCTCTTCACTAGAAACAACATGACCTAGAAAAGCAACAATATTCTAGCAGAACTAACACTTAGAAAACTTAGCATATAATTGTTGTTCCTTTAGGGTTTGCAACACAATACTGAGGTGATTGGTACGATACACCTTACTCTTTGAATATACCAAAATATCATCTATAAACACAATCACAAAAAATCTAAGAACTGATGGAATACCCAATTTACGAGATCCATAAATGCCACTGAGGCATTGGTCAACCTAAAAGACATGACCAAGAACTCAAAATATCCATTCCAAGTATGGAAGGCATTCTTAGGGATATCTTCCTCCTTAATATTTAACTGATGATAGCCCGAACAGAGGTCAATCTTGGAGAAAGACTTAGCACCCTGAAGTTGGTTAAATAGATCATCAATCTTAGGAATAAGGTACTTATTCTTCACAGTCACCTTATTCAACTGATGATAATCAATACATATTTGAATAGCACTATCCTTCTTACACACAAAGATAACAAGAGCACCCCATGGAGACACACTAGGGAAGATAAAACCCTTGTCAAGAAGATCCTTCAACTGCTTGTTAAGCTCCTTCAACTCAGCCAGAGCCATTCTATAAAAAGGGATATAGATAGGATAAGTGTCCAAAATAAGATCAATCCCAAAATAAATTTCCCTATTGGGAGGAACACCAGGAAGATCATTAGGGAAAGCCTCAAGAAATCACTAACCATAGGAACAGATTGTAAGGATGGACCCCCCAAGTTAGAATATTTAACCAAAACCAAATGATAAATAAATCACTTGAAAATCAATTTCTATACTCTAAGATATGATATGAGCCTTCCCTTAGGCACTAGGGGACTTCCTTCCCAATTAACCAGCCCATTAGGGAATTTAAAGATGACCTTATGGGTATGACAGTCTAAAAAGGCATATCATGACTGAAACCAGTCCATTCCTAAGATAATATTAAAATCTAACATGTCTAATTCAAACAAATCCATCAAGGTTTCCCTACCACCAACAGATACCACACATTCCCTATAGACCCTTCTAGCAACCATCGAGTTACCCATCGGGGTAGAAATAGAAAAGGGATATGAAATACACTTGAGACCAAAACCAAAATACACAGCCACAAATGGAGTCATATAAGAAAGAGTAGACCTTAGGTTAAGTAAATAATTCATGTCATAAGAGAAGAGTTTTAACATATTAGTGACAACATTAAGTGATGCCTCAGACTCTTGATGGGTAGTAAGAGCATACAAGTGATTATGACCTGTGCCAGAGCAAAAAGTAACACCCTTTGGTGTAGGAGATGATAAAGTATCAATAGGAACCTTATTATCCCCCGAAGCAACCTTTTCTCTAGGGAAATCCCTTAGCATTTCCCCTAGCTAGCCATGACCAAAACACCTATTCTTTTCCTTATAAAAAAAACCATGATGCAACTGACCATAAAATCTACAAAGAGGATATGGAAGAGAAGACTAGGACCCACTGGCCAAAGATTAGGCACCCGGCATCCTATAACCATATCCATTCTGAAAAGATAATCTCCAGATGGCTTTGGATAAAGAGCACTAGCCATCAACTATAAACTTGAGTTGCCTGATCTTGGGTGTATTTATACACCTAAGCATCATAGCTTACCCATATTTTAGCTAAGTTTGGAGAACAAAGTGTCTAGTTTCTTACATTTTTACTCTACTTCTATGTAATTGAGCTAACTGATGTGATTAGCATAATTTAAGGTATTAATGAGGTAGATGGAGACATAATGGGACTATGGAATGCAGATGGCATATGACACAAGAGAAAAGTAGCTTGTTGGACCAAATGTGGCGCCTAGAAACTATGTCCAAGACTAATTTGTTATTTATAGTTAGTTCAGGGACTTAGAAGGCAAATATGAGAGAAACGATTATTAAAAAGACTTGATTATGAATTTTTATCATTATTCATTATTCTGTATTAGTTTTTGAAGAGGAGAAAGGCGGCAGAGCTTGGGAGAGATAGAAAAACATTTTTTTCTCTTGTTTTCACTGTTCGTACACCAAGATCATCTTCTAGTTTTTGGTATGATAAATATTTCTATTGTGATTTCCGTTTTATTCATGAGTAGCCAAGTTTATTAGTTAGGGTTATGGAAGCCTTGTATCATACAATATATTACTTTGGATTTTGAATTCATTATGCATTGGTTTGTTTACATCATACTCTCTTCGTTTATCTTGAATTCTCGTGGTTGCAAACATAAAGGATGTGCCTTAAAAAATAACTTGTTCGAGAGAAAGGTTGTTATTTGGAAAAGAGTATAGTGATAAGAAAATAGGATTTGTAACCCCTATTTCATATGTTAATGCCTTAACAGGATTAACTACTTGGAGATTTCGTATTGTGTTTATAAACACTTTTGATTTGAGAGAACTAAAGTGAATTAGTCCTTGATGGTTGAGAAACACTAGGATTATGTTATTAAATCCAATATGCTTCTCTGTAAGCATGATGCATGTATGAATTTGTAAAGCCCATAGTTAGAAAGTATTGAAAACTACAAGGTAAACATAACCCTAGCTTGCTATCTCTGTGAATTTGAACACTACCACACATACTTTATCTTGTTAAATTGAAACCATTAATTTGTGAACTTAATCAAATCCCCCCTTTTGTTTTACGAAAATGAATGATTAAAAGTCAACGAATCTGCATATAATTTAATTAGCACCATATTTCCTGTGGGATTTGACCCCAACCGAGTTGGGTTATATATTTGACAACGACCGCTTAAGCTCTCATAAGAGAGGTGTAATTTGAGCGTATCAAATTTTGGTGCTGTTGCTGGGGAATACAGTTGTCGATTGAGTTTATGTGTATTAATTGACTGTTGGTCAAGTTTCCTTATTTTACATTATTTGTTGTTTTTGTTCGTTACAGGCTCATTATTGTTTATGCCATGAACCAGAAGTTTAGGAGAACCATTATTACCCTTCAATCCTGAACCTCATCTTATTGAAAGAATGGCTAACCAATAGTAAGATAAAAGATTGTCTGCTTTGGCTAATTGTCAATTAAATCAATAGAATACAGATAGCCCAGGTCGGGTACCTAATCTAGATAAAGAAGACCTGAGAGATAATGATTTAATTGAATCAGATAATAGGAGGCATGCAATAGGGGTAGTTGCACTTGTAAATCAAAATTGTCCATTCAGAAGAAGACTAGACCACTAAGCTGTGCAGTTTAATGTTGACAATAATGAGGATGATTTAGATGGAACCAAATCTATAGGGGCAATAATTCTACCACCAATAGCTCCTAGGGTAAAATTCAACATCACCAGTACTATAATCCAGCTTCTAAATCTGAAAGGACTCTTCAGTGGATTACCTGGTGATGATCTAAATCTATATTTGGTTAATTTTATCAGTATTTATAAGTCATTTGATAATCTCGGAGTGGGAAAAAATACTATTTGTTTAAGATTATTCCCACTGTCTCTATCTAGAGAGGCAACTATGTGGTTGAATGAGCTGACTCCTGATTCTATAATAAACTGGAGGCAATTGAAAGGAGCTTTCCTAGAAAGGTTCTCTCCGCCCTCCATAATGTTACAGTTGAGGAATCAAAATCAACAACTTTAGATAATTCGCTAATGAAGCTTTGCATGAGACTTAGGCGAGGTTTAAAAAAAAGTTGACTCAATGTCCAAACCATAAAATGACTGATGAACACTTGTTGGAAATATTATTTAGGGCTTTGAACTCACTTATAAAGCCAATAGTGGATAATGCTGCAGGAGGAGCTTTTATGGAGCTCACCTTTACTGAGGCTGTGAACATGTTGGAAAGAATGACTAAGACAAGTAGATCTTAGCATACCAAAGATTCTGTGGTAGCAAGTAATACTGGGTCTAGTGTAATATCAACAGAGTAGTGTAGGAGAAAAGTAGAGCGTGATCAGGATATAGCTTACATGAAAACCCAGATGGATCTGCTCACGAATTATTTGATATCAGGGAATGTAGAAAAGGTAAAAGCTATGGGGTCCCATGGTAAGAGAGCTGAATCAAACACTGAGGAAGAGGCTAACTACTTGTATAACTAGGGGTTTTCTGGACCGGTGGTCAAGGAAACCAAGGTTGGAACCATCTAGGAGATTGGAAGAATAAAAGTGACAAGAGTGGACTGTATGTACCTCCTAAAAGCCATGATAATGCTGCCACAAGTTCAGGAAAAATATCCATGGAGGACATGATGGAGAACCTATTAAAGGGAGTTGAGGCGACCAATTCTGGGGTGACTACTATGAAGTGTGACATATCATCCATGAGTCAACTAGTAAATTCACACTCAATTGCTATTAAATAACTAGGGTAGCATATGAGCCAATTATTTGCAACATTCAACCAAAGATAGAATGGGACTCTACCAAGTGATACAGTTCTGAATCCAAGGACTGATGGATTGTGTATGGCTATTACCACTAGGAGCTGTAAGATGTTATCTAGTCCTGGTTTGGGAGTATCCTCTCATACTGATGTGGTCAAAATAGATTAGAAAATGGTTGATGAATCTTTAGTAATGCCTATGGAGTTGGGAAGTTCAGAAAAGAAGAGTGCGGAAGTGGAACAACCACCTAAGCCAAAGTATATTAGTAATATGGAGCAAGATATAAGAAAGGAGGTAAAAGTTGCTCTAGTTGAAATCCCAAGGCAACCACCCCTATTTCCATAATGATTAAAGAAGAATGAAGATGAAGGAAAGTTTAATAAATTCATGGTTATGTTAAAACAATTGACAGTGAACGTGCCTTTAGTTGAAGCACTTGAGCAAATACCAGGATATGGTAAATTTATGAAAGATCTTATGACGAAGAAAAGAATGGTAAGCTACAAATCAGTGGATAATCTTTATCATTGTACTGTTATTTCTACAAGGTCACTGGTGCTGAAGAAGGCAAACCTAAGACCATTCACCATCCCTTGTATGATTGGGTCTTTGGATTTTGGTAAGGCCTTATGTGATCTGGGAGCTAGCATCAATCTAATGCCGCTAGCTATTTATAAGAAGTTGGGTTTGGGAAACCCCACACCCATTAACATGCGACTTGTAATGGCAGATAGATCAGTGAAAAGACTGTTTGGGATTCTACATGATGTACTTGTAAATGTGTCTGATTTTATATTTCCTACCAACTTTGTAATTCTTGATAGCGAAGTGGACTTTAAAGTACCCATAATTTTAGGTAGGTTGTTCTTAGAAACTGGGAGAGTATTAGTTGACCTGGAGTTAAATGAGCTGAAATTTTGGCTCAACAAGAAAGAGGTTAGTTTTAAAGTATGTAAATCCATGAAACAACAAAAGGATATGCGTGTCTTTTCAATTGTTGATGTATTCTAGGAAGCACCAGTTAAGGATAGACCTACTGTGGAGACCATAACTAGTTTGGTTGAGCTTGCAAGTAAGGATGTGAGTGACTTCAAAGTGGCTGGACTTGGAATAAAGTATTTTCTTGATCTAACAAATGAGGTATAAATGGTATCATCGATGTATCTTGACGAAGTCTGAGTAGTCAAGATAATCGAGTTGTGCCACGACATTAAATCAGGCACTGTATGGGAGATAGCCCATGATTTTATTTTTATTTTATCATGTTAAATAAAAATACAAAAATAAAAGTCAAGACACGACCAAAACTATGGTGCTTGGTGGGAGGAAACCCATCCTTCTAATCAGTTTTAGTTATTTTTGATTAAGTGTAGGTGCATGAAGTACTAAGGAGGTGATTGTTACGAAATTTGGTTTGGAATTGAGCCATATCAATGGTGGTAAGTTAGGAGTAACAGTGATATTATAGGTAAGTTAGAGTGGTCAAATGTTAAGGCTCGAGTCATGACTCGTCTTAGAGTTGTGACCCAAATTATGTTAATCCCCCCTAAAGTTTTGTGGTGCGACTTTATTTTGTGATTTTCAAGGAGGTCTGTGGTGGTAGCATAGGGATTGGGCTGATAGGGTGCATGGCTTATATTTTCAATGCTTTATATGAAGAATGGGGTGCATGGTATCCATGTTTAAGTGTACTATAGGGTGTGTGGTGTCCAAGTTTACATAGGCCATGGCAAAGGTGTCATCTAAGACATATCCTAACCCCACTGCCTCAAGTAGTCATTACCATGTGTGGCGTACACCTTAACTTGTGCAACACCTTATACGGAGCACACCTTAATATTGGCAATAGCTTGTGCTTCGCACACCCAATCACACACCCTCATTTTTTCACTTGTGTGATACCTTGGGTGGCGCACACTTAAACTTGTGCGATAACATATGCACCGCACACTTACCTTTGTGGAATAACATGTGCGTCGCATACCATAATGCATAGGCTCACTGTTTTACATGTGCGATGACCAATGCGGCATATACTTAAACTTATGCGATAACTTATGCATCGCACACCCTTCTAATTTCAACATACATCCTTCTTTGAATTGGGTCAACCAGACATGGATTTCATTCTTTTAATAGAATCCACACCCTAAATTCCCAAATTCATCCTTATTTCACACTCAAGCCATACAAACTTTCTCCCTCACCATTCTGTTTGTCCTTTAAGATTACACTTTGCTTAATAATCTCAAGAATTTCCCCCTTCCTTCCTCAATCTTCCATCTTCAAAGGTAAGTTTTACTTTCTTAATCATTAGTTATTGTGACTTTATGTATAGTTACTTGATTTCTTAAGGGTTATAGATTAAATTCTAGCCATGGCTATGTCAAAGAGAGGTTTTGAGCATCTTAGGAAGATAAACATCATTGTGTAGTAGACACCATTGTTGTAGTACTTTGAGCTTTTACATATGATTGAATTATTCATGTCTAACGTAGTTTAGTTGTGTGGCCGTAATTTCACAACTTACTTGATGGAACATGGTGTTGGTTAAATCGTGTAAAAGTGATGGTGTTTTTTGTATATTGATATGTTGAAGCTCTAAGGCATAACTTTGTTTAAAAATTGTTTCTTTGAAGTAAAATTGGTGGAACTAAAGTGAGTGAATTATATTATGACTAATGTTGGTGCACCATATCAAAGTGTACGTCGGCAAAGTTTGAGTACCCGATAATAACACTTAATTGGTTTATACTAACAAATTAAGTATGGGGTGGTGACTTCACCACCTTCATCTTAATTGTAGTTAGTTTTATTATGTGTGGTTAACATGGGTGATGTAATGAATACAGGAAAAATGGCTCCAATGATGATCTCCATGCAGGTGGAATGACTCTTAATGTGGATGAAGAGTACTACTAGCCAGGTTCTTTAGCTTGTTATTTATACTGGGGACAGTGCCTAGATTAAGTATGGGGTGGCTGGTTACTTTGCTGCTCGTTTTGTAAGAAATTAGTACCTTCTCCTAAGTAAACTTCTGTGATAGGATTAGCTATTTTGTTATTTTGTTTCTTGTTAGATGTTTGTTTGATTTAGTCATAGTTAGGTTCTTTTCTCGATGATAGATGGATGGCGACTGTTTTAAGAGAAAATTAGTCATTTGTTGTATGTAAATGTTTTTATGGATCACATGGCATTATAGCATGAGTATGCGATGGATCATTATGTTTGAAACACTTAGGCTCTAGTTGTGACTCTTATTGTGATTGTTGGTTTTAGTTGAATTCATTTAATTATTGGGTCGAGAATCTATAATTCTCCCAATTGAGTTGACCATGTTCCATGAGTATGTAAGACTGTTGTATATTCCTTATTGTAATTGATGCTAGAACTTGCCTGGTGTGTGTGCAAAGAGAAATAAACATTGTGAGTTTAGGAGATGATTTAGGTATTTCTTTGATAGCCATTGTTCATACCTTCTTTTGACCTACCTTTGTACATTATCTTAGCTAGCCTCGTTGAGCCTTTATCTTGTTCTTTTGTTAGCCTCATATGTAGCCTAACACATTTTTGAATAGACTATAATTTGAACCAAAAGCTCCTAAGCGCTTTAATATAAAATCAATTTGAGTTATGAGTTTGACAATAAGAGGAAAAAGGTGAAGTTGATGCCCCAAAGTCTAGTTATTGGCGTGTGCAATTGATGTGGTTGGGAGTAGAAAAAATTGTTGAAAAAAGTTTAAAATTTTATCCCTGACATATTACAATGAACCTGTTTTGGCCCTGGTCCTTCTTGGACATTGTGTACCTCAACTAAGGAATATTTCTTAAGTTGAGGGTGCCTATCATAGGGGTGCGTAATGTGAAATGGGTGCAAAAAAAAAGAAATATATTTGAAAGGGTTACATACTCCCACCAAAGTGTTATTAATTAAGTTTAATGGGATGGGGTGAAAAAAAAAAGATATGGATAGATGAAAGTGGTGTAAATTGGTTGTTAGAAATTGATCTTAGTTGCATAATATAGTATATTAAAGCGCTTAGGGAAGATAGTCACTATTTCTAGCCAAAATAGTTCCTACCCATCCTTTAGCCTTCATTACAACCTGTAAAAGACCTATTTGATTCTAATCTTAGCATTCTGATATTAGTGGAGCATTACACTAAGGGCAAGCATATGGTTATCAGTTGTAATTTGAGAATTCTTTGTGAGAGTGAGTGCAACTTGATTCTTATACCCATATTGTTAGAAATTACATGATAATGAGTGATTATGGGTAACTTTCTTGTTATGAGGGCACATGGTTGATGAAGGTCGGGTAATTTATATGCTTTATTTGCTTAAATGGTATACATGAATTTTCCAACTTAATAAGTCTATTCTTAAGGGTAGGTTGTCTCTAGTAATGATTAATGAATCTACTTCTTGTTCATAATTGTCGTGTGAGCCTATTTTAGCATCTTGTTTTTCGTTTGTGGGTGTTAAAACTTGTGTAGTATGCATAAATGGATATGTTGTTTGAGGATGAACAAAGCTTTAAGTGTGGGGTGGTGATCAAGGACGAACATAGCTTACCCATATTTTAGCTAAGTTTGGAGAACAAAGTGCCTAGTTTCTTATGTTTTTACTCTACTTCTATATAATTGAGATAACTGATGTGATTAACATGATTTCAGGTATTAAAGAGATAGACGGAGACATAATGGGACTATAAAATGCGGATAGCATATGACACAAGAGAAAAATTACTTGTTGGACCAAATGTGGTGCCTAGAAACTATGTCCAAGAATAATTTGTTATTTATAATTTGTTCAGGGACTTAGCAGGCAAATATGCGAGAAAAGATTATTAAAAAGACTTGATGCTGAATTTTTATCATTATTCATTATTCTGTTTTAGTTTTTGAGAAGGAGAGGGGCAACTTAGCTTGGGAGAGAGAGAAAAATATTTTTTTTTCTTTTGTTTTCACTCTTCGCACACCAAGATCATCTTCTAGTTTTTGGTATGATGAATATTTCTATTGTGATTTCCATTTTATTCATGTGTAGCTAAGTTTATTAGTTAGGGTTATAGAAGCCTTGTAGCATACAATCTATTACTTTGGATTTTGAATTCATTATGCATTAATTTGTTTACAGCATACTCTCTTCATTTATCTTGAATTATCGTGGTTGCAAACTTAGAGGATGTGCCTTAAAACATAACTTGTTCGAGAGAAAGGTTGTTGTTCAGAAAAGAGTGTAGTGACAATAAAATAGGATTTCCAATTCCTATTTCATATGTTAATGCCTTAACAGGATTAACTACTTGGAGATTTCGTATTGTTTTTGTAAACACTTTTGATTCTAGAGAACTAAAGTGAATTAGTCCTTGATGGTTGAGAAACACTAGGATTATGTTATTAAATACAATATGATTCTCTTTAAGCATGATGTATGTATGAATTCGTAAATCCTATAGTTAGAAAGTATTGAAAACTACAAGGTGTACATAACCCTAGCTTGCTATTTCTCTAAATTTGAACACTACCACACATACTTCATCTTGTTAAACTGAAACAATTAATTTGTGAATTGAATCAAATACCTCCTTTTGTTTTACAGAAACAAATGATTAAAAGTCAACGAATCTGCATACAATTTAATTAGCACCATATTCCCTGTGGGATTCGACCCCAGCTGAGTTGGGTTATATATTTGACAACGACCGCTTACGCTCTTGTAAGAGAGGTGTAATTTGGGCGTATCATTGCCCCACTTCATCTTAGTTCATTTCCCACCATCTGTACCACTCTGCTGCCGACCTCCACCCTATTTTCTATACCAAAATTTTTTAGTTTGTCTCTCCCCTATATCTGCTTGCCCTTCTTTTCCTTCTCAACCTGCTGCATAAATACCACAAGTCTAGAGATGTCCATATCCTTGTTCAACAAGGTAGCCTTACTCTCCAAAATCAATTCATGAGACAAAATAGAAGAAAATTTCCTTATTATATCCCTCATGCTAGACACTAGCTCAGGATCATACCATGACAACTGGTGGAATTTCAAGACATACTCCTTCACTATCATCTTGCCTTACTTCAAATTCACAAACTCCTATACTTTTGCCTCCCTCAACTACTGAGGAAAGAAGCAATCCAACAAAGAGCTAGAGAAATCATTCCACAAAGCAGATTCAACATCATCACCCCTAATCTACTCTCACTACTAGTACCATTGGTATGCTAGATCCTTCAATTGATAAGCAACAAATTTCATGCCCTCTACCTCAGTAGCATGTATAACCCGAAGATCTTCTTCATCTCATATATAAAACTTTAAGGATCCTCCTTAACCTTAGTACCAGTGAAAGTCGAAGGGCTCAACCTCATAAGCTGGACATCTCTAGTAGCCTCAGATGAACTCTCAACAATACCAGCAAAACTCTTCTGACGTGACTAAGATGTCCCCAACTGAGTCAACAGATTAATGGATTGGTGAAACTCAGTATTAGTAATATCTCTATGAGGTAGCTGAGTATGAGTTCCACCAGCCGAAGAAGGATCAGTGGGGAAAGGTGGAACCCTACGAGGATAATCAGATGTAGCAACCCTAGACCAAGTCTATACCTTATAAGTTGGATGAGATCTGCCAACATTATCCTCAGGCGGCACAAATAAGTTTCCATGAGCTTCAGATCATCTGGGAGGTGTGATCTGAAAGGCAAATAAATGAGAGTTAGAGGAATCCAAGACCTTAGACTCTATAGCTCAAAAAGTAGACAACAAGAAAAGGAAACATTCCTAAATGCCTCATAGCCTCTGTCATATAAGTGTAGTACGCTACACACCCTTGAAAGATACTCGATACTGATTTGTGGACATCCCATAAAACCAAAACCTAGGATTTGATACCAACTTTGTCATGACCCGGACTAGGGCCTGGTTAGGATGAGCATCTTAAGTCTACGAAGGACCGGAGACTGCTCCCTGAGCCTATTCTAATATGACAGAGAACACCTAGCAGCAGATGAATACCAATATAAAGTAAGATATGAAAGATAAATTCAAAGGTCTATATGAAATTAAAATCCAAATCTATCCATAATACTCATGGCCACAGTATCCATAAAGCTTTTAACAAAACCAAGTACCAATAAAGTGTCGAGACATGACTCCGACTATAGCCAAAAAATATGAACTAAACTTTATGAATTAAGAAACCAAATATGAAATAACGTCTTTTGCATGATGGAAATTCACCACTTCAAGTCAACTCACGAACCAACAATGAACACCTAATCACTGTGCAAAAGGAGTAAAAGTATGGCTAGTTCCTGCATTGTGTGGGGATACAACATCTGAATTTAGTTAGCAGTTGGAGCACTAGCATGTTGATTAGGGATAGGGGAATAAATAATCCCATACATAATAATTCAAAACCAGTCAAAATCTAGTGCACGTAACTATATGCGAATGCATATATGTATATATATACATACCATGTGGTATAGGAAGAAAGACTTAATATAAATGTTTAAAACGTTAACCTGGATTGTGTAGTTTTGTTGTCCTAAATGCACCCACGGGCTATATGGGTTCAACTTCCTCTATGAAAGGGCCTAATGCGTGTTAGCCACACGTATCAGAGAAAACCCGAGAAGTCTAATGCCATCTCCAAAATATAAAGTGTATCTCATGCCCACGATCACTATAACAAAACCTCATATGGAAGATATGAGTTTCCAGTGTCGGTCCCCTGGGACCTCCACCTTCCACAACTTTTCTACACAACCCCCTTTAAGTCCATATTAAAACCATTGACATATTCCCAACTATTTACCAAGGAGTCTTTTAATTAGGCATCTCCCGTTGGTATCGTCTTACCAAAATTAAAGCTTGCAAATCTATCATTTTATACCATATAAAACCATTAATCCAAATTTTACTCCACAGTTTCCAATTAAACAAAAAACCGTGGCCACAAAGGCCTTGCCAAAACCATTTGAAAACCAACCCAAACCAATTCATGTTCCATTTACCATTTATGTAATGAAAGGATTTCAAGAATAGTCAAACTATATGATAAAATCATATTCATTGTTAATTTCACAAACAGGTTGAGGGCACATTATTTCCAAATGATATACCAAGGTAAAATCATCAAATTAGGGATTAACCGTGACCTCTCCATTAAATCATCATTCCCATTCATCCATAATGTTTATAAACATTAATAAAGCATGATTTTTTTGCATAACAAACATATGCACAAACCTAAAACCATAGTTCAAAACCTATTATTAAAACCATGAATAATAACTAATTTCATGCCATTAATAAAATATAAGTTCAAGGGAAAGAGATACACACCTCAATTACCATGAATTTCAAAGAAAATAGCTCCCTTAGGATCCTAGATGACCAACTACTTATGCCCTAGCCTTAAGTTGAAAAGGGGATTTTAGGGAGAATGATTGAGAGCGAAAATAATGACCTTAGTGTCGTGAAAACTGATGAGAATTGGCTTATATAGTGATTATGGGTCATTGTAATTGAAAATAACCCATTGAACTCACCCCATTTAAATAACCCAAAAAATTGCAAAAAATGCATGGGTCCATGACACGGACCTCATTGCAGAGGTCTAGCCTCCATGTAGCGGACCCTATTGCTAATCACACCCTCTGTATCGCAGGGCTATAGTGGAGGCTTACTTTCTCCGTGACCTAAAATGACCCGAACCTCATCTGAAAATTTTGAAACTCTTTCGGGTTACCCTTTTTAACATCTACAAACATAATTTGGGTAAAAAATTGATATTTCAAGAATGGGAAGGTAAAAAATAAATTGCTTAAAATTTAAGGGTGTTTCATCCGCTCTGACTGACAATTAGTTTGAGGTGAAATATTGTACTACGATCAACCCAAGTAACCAACTTACCTAAAAAGTCTTCAAAAATAAGATGTGAATACTAAACCTCGATTTGAGATGATAGACACTGACATACAATAAAGATGTATAATCTCACGAATATAGATATGGGCTAACCTCTTAGCACTAAAAGAAACCTGAACCAGAATAAAATATGTATATTTGGTTAATCGATCCATGATGAACCAAACACTATCAGAGTCATGAAAAGTACAAGGCAGACCGATCACAAAGTCTATAGTTATCGGTTCCCATTTCCTCTGGAGAATGGTAAACTCTGTAGTAAACTATCCTATCTCATATGCTTGACCTTCATCTGCTGGCAACATTGGAAATGAGCTACAAAATATGCTACATCCTTCATCATACCAACCCACCAACAATGCTTTCTTAAGTCACGATACATCTTAGTCACTCTCAGATGGATGAAATACTTGGAACAATGGGCCTCTTCTAAAATCAATATAATAGAACCACCCGCTCTCATTAAACAAACTTCGCATCCAATCCTAAAAATACCGTCTGAATCATATGAGGTTTTTTTAGCCTCACCACTCAACACCTTATCCTGAATCAGCCTCAATCCAACACCATCAATGTGATGAGATCAAATATATTGTATCAAAGAAAACCTAGCTTCCATGACTAACAAAATACACCTTGGTGTTGAAATATCAAGCCTAACCTTTTAGTTTACTAATGACTGAACCTCTAAGGTTAAAGGCTTTTTGATGTCTCCCAAAGTTACACCTCTGCAAAGTATAATGTAGTCACTATCAAATTATATTAAATCAACCAGGTTGGGGTTGATCCCATAGAGAATAGGTCAAACTCATATATCAAACTTGTTGAAATATCTAAAAAGGTGGAAAATAAATGGGGGGTCTTCATTAATTAATAAAAAGTAACAAGCTTTAAATGTATTTGGTTGTAAAATAGTCTAAAAAAAATACTAGGACCGTGTTCCCCCGGCTTCCCAACTCCATATGTTTCTCGTACTTAATTTGACTATCTCAATGCTACGCATGAAGAATCTGACATGATTTGTATCACCAATTGTCTTATGGATTCATTAGTAAATCTCACCCTTCACCATGTGAGTGTCAGGGTATCGTCTTACTAACCCTTGTCTTTGATCCCAATTTAACTATCACCTTATAGGTCTTAAGTTACTAGACTAGGGTTGACAAACCTGAATCACTGTTATAATCTTCTTTTTCCAATCTTGAACTCCCTTGTGAGGATGATAGAAAATACAGACAATTCCTTAGATTCTGCAGTAGGTAAGGAAGAAATCAATATGAAGAAGATAATACTACATGCAACAACAACGATCTACCTGAATCTCATACTTCCCATACTTAATTAATTTACATGGGTTTCCACAAACCTATCTAAGGAAATTAGCCGCTCATGGTTATGCAACAATATATAGATTTTGATAAATAAAGTATAGAATTAATTGTGCAATGATATAAGAATTACATCCAAAGTCTCAAAATTATTACAAAACCAAAAACCAAGAACAAGAGTATAAAGTGTATAAAAATATGTCAAAGTATGAAAACTATCACAAAAGTACCTCAAGGGTATTTATAGAGTCTCAAAATAACAAAGGAAACCAAACCAAAGCAAAATAGGAAAAGAAAGTTGGCAGTGGCTACACCTCAGGTAATGACTCATTATGATAGCTAATGAGTCGGTACCTGCCATTGTTGCTTCCTTCGGTCTTCAGTGGTAATGACTCATTATAATACGTAACGAGTCATTAGCTGGGAATCGTTGTCACTTAAGTGAGTTTTCAGCTTTTAGCATTTATCTTCTATTCTCCTAACGACTTCTCATCATGAGTCGTTGTTAGTCGTAGTGACTCGTGGCTTTCATCTGTTTCCATTGGGCTCCAACTTGTCAACTTTCATGACTTTTCCTTTACTGCTCAGAATGACTTCACACCATGCCTTGTCACTCATAATGGCTCATGGCCAGTCTTCACTTCAAACCTAGAAATCAGCTATAGTCACTATACTCCTAACGACTTAGGCAACGAGTCATTAAGTGACTAAACAACTCATTGTCCACTCTGCACTTTAAATTTTTTGGAGTTTTTCCATACTTTTCTAATCAATGCTACTTCCAACCTACTTCACCTACAACATACTCAAAACACATATCATATCCAATAAAAAGACCTAAGTAAATGCATATTTTATCCGTTTTAAGCATCAAAAATGCCATGAAACCATGGCATATTAACACCCTTAACTTAGAACGTTTGTATTTCCTCAGGAAATAACACAAAATAAAATGAACACGATGCTTAATAGGAAGATCCAAAGATACTTATGACGATAAATTTTCAATTTTATGCGAAAAAATATTACCCCCTCCCACTTTTACTTTTCAAAACTACTATTGTGTGAATTAATGAAGCACAACAATGTGAAATAAAAAAATTAGGCTATGGCATTACATTAGCAATAAATAATCACACATATATACAAATTAATTTAGCAAAAAAAACTAGTTAGTAACACAACCCATGCACACTCACATCAAAGAAGTCCTCCTCACTCAGATAAATTATGCATGTTAATACAAGGACTATCACGAGACACTCACACTCATAAAGAAGTTCCACAATATGTACAGAATACCATAGGTTACCCTTATTTTATTTACCTTAGTTTTCAGATAGTTGGGTTAGGATCAATATAGGACTTTACTTGGCTTGTAACATAGGCTTGTGGCCTGGTATGATATATTTGGTACCTCCTTAGCACTACCATTAGTTTTTGGGGTCCAGTTTTTAAGCAATTTTCTTTTATTCCACCCTTATTTCTTCCTTCTTATTCTTTTACTACACATTCAGGTTGGGTGTGGTTTCTTTTATTTTATTTTTTCATCTTTTTTCTACCACACCCAACCCTACTTTATTTTCTCTTATTTGCACTCCTTCTTCATATCTACCTTAAATCACGCACCCTTATGATAGCTACCCTTAACTTAGTTGATTTGCCTGAGTTGTGGTGCACAATGTCCAAGGAGGACCAGGGCTAAAACAGGTTCATTGTGAAAAAAATTAGAAGGTGAAATGGTGTAAACAAGAAAATAGGAAACTAAGTGTCATCTCACACACACTTGACATAGGGTTATAATACACAATACTAAACAGACAAGTTCTGGATTCTGTACACATAGGAAACTAAGTGTCATCTCTCACACACTTGACATAGGGTTATAATACACAATACTGTCTATCTGGTTCATGTAATTATTAGCCACAGTTATCATGTTCCTAATCCTAATGCCATAAATAGATTCATAGTGGTCACATATATCTCTATCACACACATTTTAAAACAAAAATTTTAGTGGGGTATTTCAATTAAAGTACAATCCAATAGAACATATCAACTGCCTTAGGTACTTATTTTTCCTAGTTAAACAAAAATACAAAATGAGAAAAAATAAACATAACACTAAACAATTTTATCCAACACATGCTGATTCTACAACTATACCGTGACCGACAGGGAAAAAGCACAACAATAAAAACACATGGCGTCATAATACGCACCAACCCCAACTAAAAATGATGCACTATCCCTAGTGAGTGACTATAAAGTAAAACGAAAAGGGGTAAAGACATACCAGGGTGCACTAGGTGCTAACTCCTGAAATATCAATGTGAGGGACCTCAAAAAACACCCCACTCTCCTCAACAGTGGTCCAGTAGTGCCTGGGATACTCACATTAGTAGCAAAACCATCTATGTCCAATGCGCCTAGTGGTACATCTAGAGACAGAGCGGTTTCTACTACTCAAATCTGTAACCTCAGTCGCTATCTCATAGACCATCATCTGACGGTCTAGCTCATCCTGAACACTAGTTTCTTTCGCAATCTCAATATTCTTATCCTTTATTTTTTGCTTTTCCTTTTCTTCCTAGTTCTCTACTCGACAGTGTCTGGCTTACCAATGCCCCATATTTTGGGCATATCTTTCTAAACAATCTCCTCAATGATGGGCATCGAAGTGAAGGGTCTAGCATTTATATCCTCAATGGTATCAAAGAGTATGACCAGCTTCTCATGTATGACCAGCTTCTCATGTATCCCCTTTAGATTTGGGGACTATACATCTACCTGCTTATGGTTGATCCATATCTCTAGCCCATCAAATTGGGTCTATATGCTTCTTATCTCTCTTTTAATCTCTCGCTGCACCCATGACTTAGCCCCAGAGTGATGTCCAAGATATATCTCCTCTTAGAAAGTGATACGCTCGCTACCAAATATAGTAACCCAACAGAGGTTGGGGTCGTATATCAAGTAAATACATGGAATCATGGTTTTCAGCTGTTGTAATCAATGGGCGAAACTGGAAAACTTAATGAGGGGTTTTTGGGTATCAATATTAAACAAGTGGTGAATATCAACTTCAGTTGTAATTATTCATAGGTGAACACTAGGATTGTATTCCCCTGGCTTCTCAACTCCGTAGGCTTATCATGCTCTGTTGAACCAATCCAATACCTTACATGCAGAATCGATAAGTTATGTACTTTTTATATCTTTTTGGATAAGCAGAAGGATTTCACCCCTTAGCTTTTGAGTCTTAGGATGTTGCCTTACTAACCCTTATCTTTATCCCAGTTAACTATTACCTTTTGAGTCTCTAGTTATTAGATAAAATCTAACCATCTTACATAGATAAAACCTAGTGGCTTGGATCGATAGTTAAAATCCAAATTACTATTGTCATTTTATTTTCCTAGTAAATAATCCCCTTTTTGAGTAAGTAGAAATAATTAGGTGGGATCCTAATCTATGCACTCATTAAGAAAACAATTACAGTGAAGATAATACAATGCATGCATGGGCATCGATTCAGAACAACAATAACACTTCCCCTACTTCATAAATTCGCCAGGGTTTTCACAACCTAGCTAAGGGTTCTTTGTTGCTCATGCTTGTGAAGTAATCAACAACATTCATGATTGAAAGAATAAGATGCAATCACAATAATAAGAAGTGAAAACCCAAAAACATAATTGACTTAATCAACTGAAATCAATACAAGAATATTCCAAGAATAAAGTTAGAATCTTAAAATCAAAATATGTTTGTAAATATCAAGAGTACATGACTTCTACTAAAAAACACATAAGGGGTTTATAGTACATGAGGAAACCCTAAAACCAAAGCCCGAATAAAATAGGAGGAAAAAGGGTCGGTGGCTACTTGTGGTCCCTAAATGCATCCCGTTCTTGGGTGCAGGTAGTACATGCAAACTGCAGTATGTAGAGACTGCATGTGCTAGTCCAAAAATTCCTGCAGGTTAGCTCTCGGGAATTTGGACTTCTGATACATGGTTCTCCCATATGGGGTCTACATGTTGACTTGGCATATGCCAAAACTTGTTTCTTTAGCTCTTCTTCAATTCTTGCACATACTTTGATCATGATCAATCTGAAAAGTGTCCCAAACATCCATAATTGCTCCCATAAGTAGCCAAAAACACCTATTTTTATCCTTCCCACAAAGTTGTACTACCTGAACCTGACCTCAAAGCTTGGCATCTCAGACATGCCAACAACACTCAACTTGGGCTCTAAATATAGTCCCCTATTTGGATTTTCAATGGCAGGGTTTAGGGAATTGTTAAGGCATGTATTCGGGTACCCTTAACATTCAATGATGGGCAGTGAAACTGGCTCTAAAAAGTAGTGTAAAAGGAGTTGGTGGTGGAGGGGGTGTATCTCAACTGAGGTATCACTTGAATCACTCTCACCCTCCTCTTTATTTTTATACCCCACATGTTTGAACTCATAATCATCTTCCCCATTCTCCTTCTTGGGTCCGGCCTTCTTATCTTCATCATATTCACCATCCTCATCTTTAGAATCTTTACCATCCTCATTTTTACCTCCTTTTCAGACTGGTATAGCGAGTGAGGTAGTGATTGGCTATGTTTTTTCACTCTAGGCCTGGCCCTGGGCAGTGTGTCTTCTTCTAGAGTTGCTTTGGCACCCCGAGGAAAATTCAGTCATGGATCGACCACCCCTCAAATAGGATATTCCTCTATTGATCCACTTGATTCTTTATCATCAATGGGTTAATTTTTGAGATGACAAAAGGGGGCGGGGGTTTGCTTCTTGGGAGTTTGTTTCTTTGTTAAGTCATTATTTAGTAGTATTTGTACCTGGAAGAACCACATACGTTAGTACATCTAAGAAAAGAAAAGAAAACCAAGAATAATTAACATAAGTATTATAGGGTAAGGGTACCCTACGGTTAGGGTATTACTCGTTAACACTGGTAACAAGTTATTATAAGATTTATTAGGTAAGGCTGTACATAAGTAATGGTCACAAGCCAGGTAATAAGTCCTCCTAATGAGTCTTTAAGTTGGAAAATGATTCATTACCAATCCTCGTTATCTAACTAGAACTATTCTCTTTGTGTATTACCCTTTCTAGTCATCACTACTACTCACCACATGTCGTATAGTGAGACAATGACTCATGCCATGAGTCATTATGTCAAATAAACCCACACTCCTCTAAATACCCATGTTATTAGTGGATACGAGTCACGTAATGACTCATTAGGTGACCATAAAAGTCATATGTAATCTTGTAGTAACTGTAATAGGTATGTTTAGAGGAGTTGTTCGCGACTCTTACATACCCAATGGGTCCTTAGACTTCCAATTCTTTTAAGCAAGTTCATCATGCTCCTAAGTCATCCCTACAAGCCATTATTTATCATAAAATACATTTTACTCCCCTTGTGATTAGCACATCATGGGTTTCTCAAGAACAAGGTTAGGTTTTAATTTACTTCTCAAAATTTAATCAAGGAATCCACATAATTTTTAGCACATTGACTACTAACTCATGAGATAAACATAATAGAGCATTCACCTTACTTTAATTTCTTGTTTAGGGTTTCCTTGGAAGATTATAACTTTGATCCTTAGTTCTTGATAGTCAACTTTGGGAGAGAATGCCAAATTTTGATTGTTTTATGATTTGGGGATGATTTTTGAGTGTATTTGAGGAGTTTAAGGAGCAGTTATTAGGAATGGAGGGATTCACGCCAATTTCAAAATAAAAAATTTAATAATTAGGATTTAATTTCCTTATTTAACAAATTGTACAAGACCAGGTTAACCCGCTAGGCCCGAGAAGTTGGGCCTGTAACAAGTCATTGTAACGACTTGCAAACGTTGGTAACAAGTTATCATGATGACTCATTATCGCTGCTGATGAGTCGCTGACTCCCCCCATTATGACTGGAACCTTACCAGGGTTTCCAGTCATAACAACTTAGTGTGATAAGTCATTGTCACTAGAAATAATTTATTTTGAGATTCGTTGTGCCTCTAGAGACCATTTACCTTAGAGTGTCCTAAACTCGCTCTTCCTATGACTCTGGTAATGAGTCGTTAGGAGTGATAATGACTCATTAGGTGAGTCATGGGGACCTAGATCTAGATTTATTTTAGTTTCTTCTGCAATCTCTAGCCCTGCTCACTGAACACACATGTTACGCTATAATGAAATAAGTACAAAACATTGGTTTCTTCTCACGCAGTGCTTGATTTAACATCATGGCATGACATGGCTAGGTTGGATACTCAGTATTTACCAAACATACCATGGGTTTCCTCCCATGAAGCACCAGATTTAACATGGTGATATGACACAGTTGCCTTGGTTACTAAAACTTCACCAAGGCTTATATCATCAACCACTTTCAACTCATAAAGGTTTCCCATATAGTGTTTCACTCACTGCCCATTCACCTTTATTTCTATAACACTATGTGGAAACACCTAAACCATGGTGAAT
This sequence comes from Capsicum annuum, assembly GCF_002878395.1. Lineage (NCBI taxonomy): Eukaryota > Viridiplantae > Streptophyta > Magnoliopsida > Solanales > Solanaceae > Capsicum > Capsicum annuum. Next base: position 44,470,341 of record NC_061118.1, read on the forward strand.
GTTCCATACCACTTAGACTTTAACTTTCGAAGAAACAAACGAAGTCTTAAATTATATAACAACACCAAATCACCGGGCTCAAATACTTTTTTCTTGATTTTTTTGTCATGATATAAATTCATCCCTTCTTTATACAGATACAAACTCTTATAAGCACGGAGATAAAATTCATCCAACTCATTTACCTTGCTCAACCTCAATGTAGCTGTATCATGTCACTCCAAATTAAGTTTTTTCAACGCCTTTAGGGCCTTATAATCAAATTCAACCGGCAAGTAGAATTCATAATCTTTGCTAATATGGACTTGATCTCTCTAATGGGGGTCTTAAAAGCTATTTGATAGGCCTACAAACTAGTCAGTCTTATGGTATTCACAGTTTCTGCTAATATGTACTTGATCTCTCTATTGAAGAGCTCAACTTTCCCACCCACCTGAGGATGGTAAGGTGTTTCCACCTTATGATTTACACCATATTTTTTGAGTAGGACCTTAAAAAAATGATTGCAGAAGTGAGACCCACCATCACTAATGATCGCACATGGAGTGTCAAATCGGGAAAAGATATTTTTCTTCAGAAATATAGTGATACTTCCACCTTCATTAGTTGGAAGCGCAATTGCCTCCACCCATTTCAAGAGATAGTCAACCGCTACATGAATATACTTCATGCCAAATAAGCTCACGAATGGGCCATGAAGTCAATTTCCCATACATTATACACCCCCAACTCCAAAGTAGGTGTTATGGGGAGTTCATGGCATCGTGAAATATTATCGTAACATTGATATTAGTCACAAAATTGTTCATAATTATGAGCATCCTTGAAGATCTAGGCCATAATCCAACATTATTGGATTTTATGGGTTGTGTAGGTTCCACCATGATGACCCCCAACTGGTGATGCATGACAAGCCTCAAGGATGCTCATTATATCCACCTCAGGAATACATCTACGATTCATACCCTCCACACAAATTCAAAAAAGGTAAGGCTCATCCTAGAAAAACTTCCTCACCTCATGAATAAACCTCTTGCACTATTGGAAGGATAGGTTTTCTAGAACAACATCACTTGCCAAATAGTTGGCAAAATTAGCAAAATTGAAGATTAAGTCCCGATTAGCTGCCAAGACCCACTTATCTTGAAAAGTATCATCTATGTTAAGCTCATCCCCTATATTGTGCATGACCTCTTCCTTAAGCCTAGACAAGTGATATGCAACTTGGTTTTTAGTGCCTTTTTGATCCTTTACTTTGAAGTCAAATTCTTACAGCAAGAGGACCCAACGAATCAATCATGGTTTGGCATCCTATTTTGACATCATGTACATCAGAGCTACGTGATCTATGTGAAATATGACTTTGGTCCCAATCAAATAGGACCAAAATATCTCGAAGGCAAGAACTACCATAAACAACTCTTGTTCAGTAACTTTATAGTTCTTTTATGAGAGGTTTAATGCCTTGTTGGTATAATAAATTGGGTGAAAGATCTTCTCTCTCTTTTGTCCTAGGAAAACACCTAAGGCCACTCAATTGGCATCACACATGATGTCAAATATTGAAGACTAATTGGGGGATACAATTATAGGGGCTAACATAAATTGCTCCTTCAAGCACTAAACAATCTTAACACATGGATCATCAAATACAAATTGCACCTCTTTATCTAAAAGCTTGCATAGAGGATTACCAATCTTTGAGAAGTCCTTGATGAATCTTCTGTAAAACCAACATGACCTAGAAAATTTCAAATACCCTTCCCTAATATTAGTGGTGGTAGTTTTTCAATTACCTCAATCTTTGCTTTATATGCCTCAATACCCCATTTTGAGATCTTGTGCCAGAGAACAATACCTTCTTTTACAATAAAATGACACTTTTCCCAATTCAAGACCAAGTTGCATTGCTCACATATACGGAGCGCATTATCCAAATAGCCATAAAAAAGAGTCCCTAACTATAGAAAAGTCATCCATGAACACCTCAGTGGTATCTTTCACCATGATAGAAAATATCAACATCATGCATCTTTGTAAGATGTCGGGAGCATTGAACAATATAAATGGCATCCTTTTAAATGCAAAAGTCCCGTAAGGGTAGGTAAAATTCATCTTTTCTTGGTCTTTGCGAGGAATAGTGATCTAACTGTATCATGAATACCTATCAAGAAAATAGTACCAACCCCTGCCTGTAAGTCAATCAAGCATTTGATCCATGAATAGCATAGGGAAATGGTCCTTCTGAGTCTAAGTGTTCAACTTCCTATAATCAATGCAGACTCTCCAACTAGTGTCCGGTCTGATAGGCACAAGTTCATTCTTCTAATTGGTAACCATAGTAATTTCACCTTTTTTAAGAATACATTGAGCCAAGCTAACCCACTCCACTATCTAAACAACTGATAATTTTTTTCTTCACAGCCTCCCATATTGGGGGATTCAATCTCCATTGATGCTCAATGCTGGGAACATTTTTCAGCTAAAGCTATATCTTATGAGTACATATACCTGGTGGAATCTCCACAATATCTGTAATGGTCCATCTATTAGACTTCATGAATCTCTGTAAAACTGATATCAAGGCCTATACCTTGGTCTTCACTAATTCAGCTACAATAATCACTGATAAGGTATTGTCAACCCACAAGAATGTATATCGCAAGTGAGATGGGAGGGCCTTTAATTCCAAGACCAATGGCTGCTCAATAGACAATGGGGCTGGAATAGTAGTTCTATTTGTTAGATCAAGATCAAGATTTTTTGGATCATAACTGTAAGAACCTCAACCATACAATGCAACCACCATCTCATCATATTCATTAATACTATCGCCATCAAAGTTCATGATCACCGCTGCTAACGCCTCAACTCCAAGTCTCTCTTTAATGGGCACAATCACTATATCAATTTCATTATCAATAGTGTCTATCACATAAACTCCCTACATATCATCAGGCTGCCATATTGACTAACACAAATTAAAATCATTTGCTCATCATTGAGACTAAACTTCTTCTATCCTAACTCTATATCAACCAATGCCCTACCCGTCACTAGAAAGGGTCTGCCCAAGATGATAGGGACTTAGAAGTCCACCTAACAATTAAGAATAATGAAGTCAACTAGAAATATGAAGGATGCCGCCTTTACCAATACATCATAAAGAATACCAACCAGCTTTTTCATAGTGCGATCAACCATCAATAAAATCATAAATATCAATTTTTATTCCCCCGACCCGAACTTCTTATACACTATTAGCGATATCATATTTATGTTGGATACCAAGTCACAAAAATCCCAAGCAAAGCTGAAGGACACATTAGTAGATGGATAGTGAAAGCTACAGGGTCCTCCTTCTTCTCTACTAACAATCTGGAAGTAACAACACTATAATAATGCATATTATCAGTGGGCTCAAAGCACATAGTCTGCTTCTTTATGATCAAATCATTCATTAAATTTTCATAGCTAGGCATTTTCTTCAAAACCTCTATAAGAGGGATATTAACAGACAGTTCCTTCAATATTGATAGGAACTTATGATATTTTCCTTCTTTTTGCTTTTTTTTTGAACCTCTGAGGAATAAAGGGGGGGGGGGGGGTCATGGAATAGTCTTCAAAACTGGCTTATTAACCTTACCCATACCTTTTGTATTCTCACAACTATGATCAATACCTGTCGATTTCTCTAACTATGCTTTAGGTGCCTCATTAACATCAATACTATTATTACTTGGCTTATTAACTGTAGGCATGGCGGAGCAATAGTTGTATTACCACTCCTAGTGGTAATGGCTAAATAATGATCATCATTTTTGGGATTCTACACTGTGTTGCTCGGAAGGGTACCTGTCTACCTCTGATTCAAAGTTATAGACATTTGTCCAAATTGCTATTTCATTTGCTTGATTACAATTCCATGTGACTCTACCTTCTAGATCAAACCTTAGATATTAGCCTTAATTTCCTTAAGGAAATTTTCTAAACTCTCCTAACCCTAGGGTGGGCGTTCGATATTTGGTTTGATATTTTCAAAGTTTGGGTTTGGTAATTCGATAATTGATATTTGAACATAGATACCATATACCATACGTATAAACATCGGTTTGGTAGTTTGGTAGTAAATTAAACTTTGGTTTGGTATGGTATTTGGTAATACCATATTAAAGTTGGACATGTGCACATGTACGTTCAAACTTCAAAGAGTATATTTAATACAAACCCTATTTAGTATTCTTTTTATTGCTTTTTATGATTATATTACCAAGGTCCAAGAGATTCTTTGGGATGACTAGTACTATTGTCTATCGGGTTGGGTTATATATATATATATTTGATATTCGCTAAATACCGAACTAAATGGTATTAATATCTTGTACCAAACCCAATCCTGAATACTAAAATATTAAAACTTAACTCCCAAATACCATACCAATTACCAAATTACCAAATAACAATTGCCAAATATTTTGGTTCGGTTCGGTAATTTGGTTTTTGGTATTTTATGCCCAGGCCTACCTGACCCTTTACTAGTTTAGACATGTAATTACCCTTCAGGTCATTGTTCACATTCTTGCTTATTTTTACTGATAGATCTTCTCCATAGCTTCCCCAAGTCATTAGGTATTTACTAGAACCGATAGTTTGATTACCTGGTGGTTTGTTTGGTTTTTAGAACCACTTTACCAATTTGAAGTCTTCGTTGGTTCTAATTGAACACCAAGTAAAACATTCAGTAAAAAAACCCTTAAATGCAAAATTTGACTTTGGAAACACGTTTGAAACATGAAAATCTATGTGGTTACATATCTCATTTGCTCAAAACGGACTCCGAATGCATCTCGAGGCATTGGCCAAAGCCTGAAACTAAGTTCCAAGCTTCAACCATTGCCTGACTTAGAGAGAGATACCATGATCATTGTGGGTAAGGTGCTAACATATAAGTCACGACCACAACTAAACAAGGTGCGTGACTGCGCTACTCGAGGCTTGGGCAAAGCCTATTTAAAGGTTGTCTTGCCCAAAATTTTGGCCATTTATGCCTCTCTCTTGAGATCTAGAACCCTAATAGAGTGAAAATCTTCAAAGTGAGTCTTGTGGGTTGATTAGGAGCTTTAATAACTTATGAAGTCCATTTTTTATACAAATCTATGGTAAGATTCCTTCTAGTTTGGTGTTGATTTCTTGATTTCTAGACCCAAAACCCCTAAGTCTTTGAGGCTTAATTGTAGCCACAAATGTGATTGATTTACTCAAATTTCTTAAGGTTTATATCTCCTTAATGTTAATTGAGCAATGGGTTAGTCTCAAAAACTCATTTTTCAAAGGTAGGACCCACTTGGGGGTTTGGTGTCAGTTTTTGGGACCCATGACATAATGTTGCCATAATGAGTGTTGTTAATCTTGTAATGATGCTTAGATTATGTTTTTAATAGCTTGGCTCATGGAAGAAGCTTCAAGAAAAGGGAAGATAAAACTTGTTGGTTAGTGAGCTACTTGAACTCAAGTTAGTTTAGGCTTACTTGTAGTTAGATTTATCTTAATTGTAGTATATTTTTGATATCTTGTTAGATTGGGCGGCGTCTTAGATGATAAATGGGTGAATGATGGTACTTGGGATTAGTTGATCCTCGTAGGCTATTAAACTTGTATAATGTGATGCTTGACTATAGCCTAGAAGTTTTGATAGTACTACTTATAGTCTCATAAATAGTATGAGAATACTCTAGATGCTCTAGTAGAGGAGAATAATGTTGTTGACTGACCTTAAAAGTAAGTTGACCTAGATATGACTAGTTATGAATTGGCCTTAGTGTTTGGGGTGACTTAGAAAGGATACTTAAAGAAGATTTTTTCCCTTATAGGCTTAGTAAGGATTGATAAGCTCTTATGGTATGATTTAGGTAACCTAGCCTAATTCCGAGTAGAAGTTAGTCTTATAGAAGTTAACATTGACATTATTGGGATTTAGGAGTGGGACTTGACCCACCTTAAGCTTGAACTATGTAATTCCTTAGTGACCTAGATACTTGATGAATGTCTAAGTTATGTTATTGAGGTTATAATAGTTAAACCTGATTGTCAGTTATGCATATGGACAATGGTTGGATAATATGTATACTTGATTGACTATCTTGTTGTCATGATATGGATAGATTTGAAAAGTCTTATAAATTAAACCTATGGTTATGCTATTGCTGGGATTATTGATGAGTTCACCAAGTGAACCTCTAATTATGTTACCACTCTTGCTATGACCCAAGCCTAACGATTAAGCTAATGTTTACGTGAAGGATTTTCCTTTGGGTCTAGTATTGTAAAAAGTGGGAGTAAAAGAGGTATCTAGAGGGCATGCACGTGACTCATAATTGACTTGCTAATAAACTTGTTAACTTGGAAAAGTGGTGATTGCATATATCATTTAGATACTCATGCTCAGGCATCTACTTATATTATGTAGTGATGACTAATAGAAAAATATGATGTTATGCGTTACCTTACATAACTTATACTTTATCATTGTCGATTGTATATGGTTAGTGATTTGACTATATATGTATGTGTATATCATTGGCTTAAAAGATGTGTTAATGTGATGATGATGCCTGGTGAATCTAGAGGATATAATGATGTTATGATGATGCCCAGTGAATTCGGAGGATATAATGATATTATGATGATGCCTGGTGAATCCAGAGGATATAATAATGTTATGATGATGCCTGGTGAATCCGAAGGATATAGTGATATAATAATGATGCCTGGTGAATCCGGAGGATATAATGAGGTTGCCTGATAAATCCGATGGATATAATGATGTTATCATGATACTTGGTGAATCCAGATGATATAATGATGTTATGATGATGCTCGGTGAATCCGAAGGATATAATGATATTATGATGATTCCCGGTGAATTCGGAGGATATAATAATGTTATAATGATGCCTGGTGAATTCGGAGGATATAATGATGTTATGATAGTGCTCGATGAACCCAAAGGATATAATGATGTTATGATGATGCCCGGTGAATCCGAATGAGGTAAAGATGTTATGATTATGTTATGTATGGTAAGTACATATGAATGCATGGTTGTATGTGAGGTTATGCCATGTTTGGATAAACCCATTCGTGTACTTGGGATATAATATCTTACTTGGTGATTTATTATTCATTCTTTGTCATTAAGTACTAGATAAGAGGCGCGACCCCTGTTAACTCTAATTAGTAACTAGAAGTAGATTATGTCGAGTATTGGGTTAAGGCTAATTGATATGTGTAATCTTGTTTAGAACCAAATACTCACCTAGTATATCTACTTGACTTGGATAAATGGTTATGTTATGGAATTTCTCCTTGTAAAGTGGCTTATGTGATAACTAGTTGTCTCTAATAAATGACTATGACTTGATAAATTGATATTTTTGTATACTCTTTGGTGGTATGGGATGCTGTTCTTGTTTGTTTTCCTTGAGTGTACTTCCCGGCGGTATGGGACGTCGTGGTAAGTTTTTTTGCTTTATACTCTAATAATGTTAGTTGAATTGACTATGGTAATTACATGATTGTTATTGTACATATATGGCATTACGCTTCCAAAACAATTACTCATATTGTATGAAAGTTATGGTATATGTGGACATAGAATGTTGTACTATTGTTATAGTTGATTAGTTATTCAGACAGTGATATCAAAGAAGATTCATGTTTGATTCTGTACCTTGATTTTAGTTATTGTCTTACTCTATATTGTCCTTATATTATAATTTAACTCAGTCATCTGATAATGCCTACTGAGTACTCGTGTATTGGTACTCATACTACACTTCTGTACCTTTTTAGTAAAGCCCCGAGTTCTAGTTGCCGCCTTGAGTTGAGATCGTACAGTGTTGATCATCAGAAGACAGGGTGAGCTCTTGGCGTTTGAGTTGCCTTTTTTCCCTTCTATCCTTATTCTATCTTTTATATTCGAGATGATTGCATAAGACTATTTAAGACTATTAGATGTTGATTTGTAAATTCTATTGTTAAATGTAAAGATGCTCTTGTACTAATACTATTAGGTCATGGGATTGGTATTCAGATATTAGTTGTTCCTTGTGGAATGTCTTTGTTATATTGTGTTCCCATATAGGGCCCATGTTGGACGTTCCTACCAAGGTAACCCATTACATTAGCTCTGGGTTATGGTGTTGGCTTACCTACTGGTGGATTATGGTAGGTGGCATCATGACTCAAAAATTAGGCCGTGACAAGACAACATTTCCTCAATCCTCGATTCAGTGTCATGACCACCTGGTGGGACATACACAACACTCTATTCTTTGTAATCATCCCTATATCTGTAATGCCCCAGAAGTAGCTCCTGGACGTCACATGGTGCTCAAGACTACGAGTAGTCCTAAGCCAACCCTTTAATCCTTCTAAACTTGAAACTCATGATAAAGGTAAACTTGACATATGAAATCTTAAGATAACTGAATTAATATCTTAACTAATATCTTAACTAAAAGTCTTAAACTTGGAAATCTTGAAAACAAATACTTTTGAATCTAAAATAGAAAACAGTCAGAAAAGCCTCTAATTCTAACTAGAGAGCCACTGGGATCCGAAGTTAACAGAAATCAAATGACTAAAATACTTCATCAATATCAAAGTTTGATAAAATGGGTCCTTAAACTATGAGGAATCAACAAATATCAGGATGTAGGTGGAGATGCCCGTAGTCAATCACGCTACTAGAACTAAGCACCAGAACCTATATTATGAAACAATGTAGCACATAGACTTATATGTGGATCAGTACTACTAGAATGTACTGAGCATGTTTGCGTGAATGCATAAGAAAATCAATAACTCAATGTACACTTAGATTTTCAAATAATGCATGCTAAGTATGAATGACTCGCCTCGGGCTTGAATAAAAACAGAACTGCGAAATAATAAACATAAGTAATAAAGCACAATGATAAACTTTATGAGCCATAACACTTAGTTCTAAAAGCTTTACTTTTATTCTTTCTTAGGGAGCCTCTTCTAACCGACATACACCATGTGAGCTATCATGGAGTCCAATGTCTTACCCATTTTGGGAAGAGCTGTCCTACCCTTTCCAATGGAACAAAACCTTAACTTAAGCGATCACTATACTTAACCCATAATGGGACTTAAACGACCTTGGAGTCATACCCAACTCGGTGCTAAATACTATTCCCATATTACTTATATCCTTATACTTTTAGGAAATCCACCTTAAAATAACAAGGTTTGTGTAATGAAAACCATGTCTGCTTCTCTTTGCATTAAATCAAAATCAAGATGAACAAATGTGGATTCCATGTCTTATCTTAATATCAAAAGATCAATCTTTACTTTAAATCTTCGTATAACGTACCAAAGGAACTTAAGAGCATAGTCTTCTTGAAATATCAAAAATTTGTACTTAGGACTTATAATATAAGCTTAAATTCTTAGAATTTTTTAACAATATTTCATGATCAATAATCTTCTTCAAACACTTCAATAATTTTAGTTAAGATAATGAAATCAAAATCACAATATGAATTTTATAAATCAAAACATGAGCATGTGTGACCTTGATGCACTTAAAGCCTTTGAATCTCATGCCTTATTTCATATGACTTGTAACATTATAACATGCTTAAAACTCAACTAAACATCTTTAATCAATATTCAAATCAAACTCATTATATACAATTCATAATAAAGAATCTTTAAGTCAAAACATAAATAGATGAGAATAAGCATGCACTTTAATACTTAAATTACTTTATAAATCCATAAACTCAAAACATGATAGATTGGGTATGAAACCTAATTGTAAATCACATAATATTAACTTTAAATGAACAACGATGAAAAAGTATCCTTGTTCATAACCCCATATACCTTAATAGACTTGACTTGGTGGAGAAACCTTGACCTCGAAAGCCTCTGAGATGATCTTGAAAGTTTTCTTGAACATTATGGGATTAGGGAACTTAAATTCTTGGTTTTTCTTGAAGGGAAGATGATGGAATCGATGAACTTGGGGGGTGGGGGGAATGTTTAGGGTTTGGTCTTAAGAGTAAAATTGGAGAATGTGGGCAAATAATGCCCTAACTGATGTTTAATCTTGTTCTTTTATGACTTGGAGCGATGGGAAAAGACCTAACTCCCCCGCAGAAGATTTAATTTATAACTAGGATGCTATTTAAAGGGACACCATGATTCGCCACTATCATAGTGAGGTTCTAGAGTCAAAATCTAAACGTGCCTCAATTCTCGTTCAAGAATTCTGAAACTTACCTGAGAGATGCTCCTTACATCCCTGAGCATAAATTAACTCAAAAACCATCGTCTCAGAGTCTGAAAGATCAAATTAAAAATTCTCAAAGTTAGGAGGTTTTAAAATGGCTAAGTCCCTAATGCTTAGCTAAATTTTTAGGCTTTAATCCCCTTATGCATGCACTAGAAGATGAATTAAGCTAAGTCTAATACGGGGTTTTACAATATATCCCCCTTGGGAACATTCATCCTCGAATGAGATTGATTAAGCTAAGAATACTGAGAAACTAAGATTACGTACTGAACTTGCATAACTGAAAACATGATTACATGACTGAACTAATTCGTGAATGCATGAAATGATATGAAAATGATTATATAAAGTTGGAACTGAGAATGAAAAAGAGATAATCTAATAAAAAATATTAACTTAAGCTAAGTTTGAACTTACGGAGAAAAGATGAGGGTACTTGGTTTGCATATCTGCTTCTGCTTCCCAAGTGGCTCCCCCAACAAGCCAATTCCGCCAAAGAACTTTAACTAAGGGGACTTCTTTGTTCCATAGTCTTCGAATCTGGCAATCTAGAATCTCAACTGGGATTTATCTATAAGAAAGGCTATCCTGAACATCTGTGCTTAATAATGGAACTACAACAACTGGGTCACCAATACACTACTTTAATGAGGAGACATGAAACAATGGATGTGCTGATGCTAAATCCGCAGGCAACTCAAGCTCATACGCTACCTTTCCAAAATGAATTAAGATTTTCTAAGGACCAACATATAGGGGACTAAGGTTCCCCTTCTTACCAAATCTCTTCACTTCTTTCATAGGAGATATTTTCAAATACACCAAGTCACCAACATTAAACTCTAGATATCTCCTCCTTATATTTGCATAGGATTTTTGTCGACTTTGGGTTGTCTTAAGCCTTTCCCTGATTAGATAAAATTTCTCTATCGTATCAAATACTGAATCAGGCCTTGTAAATATAGTCTCACCTACCTCAAACCAACTAATGGTAGATCTATATCTCGTCTGATAGAGTGCCTTAAATGGAGTCATCTGGATACTGGAGTGATAACTGTTATTGTAGGTAAACTCGATAATGACAAGCGATCATCCCAACTACCCTTAAAGTCAATAACACATGCTCTTCACGTGTCCTCTAGGGTATAAATGGTCCTCTCTGCTTGACCATCTGTCTGAGGGTGAAAAGTTGTACTGAGATGAACTTGGGTACTAAGATACTTCTGAAAAGCTTTCTAAAAGTGAGAGGTAAACTGAGTACCTCTGTAGAAAATGATAGACAACAGGACTCCATATAATCTGATAAACTCTCTATAGTAGAGCCTAGAATAATCCTCGGTAGAATAGGATGTATGAACTGGTAAGAAATAAGATAATTTAGTCATTCTATCTACAATAACCCAAATAGAATCATGCTGACGATGCAAATGGGGAAACCCTGAAGCTTGTCAAATAAGTCACCAATCCTACGAAGAGGATATTTGTTCTTCATTATGATTTTTTTCAACTAGCGGCAGTCGATGCATATTCGTACAGAGCCATCTTTCTTACGCATAAACAAGACTGGAGTACCCCATGGAGAAATACTAGGCCTTATGAAACCTTTATCTAAGAGGTCGTTAAGTTGCTATTTTAACTCTTTAAGCTCGGCCAAATCCATGTGATACAGAGGGATGGAGACAGGATGAGTATCAGGGAGAAGATTAATACCAAATTCTATGTCTCTATCGGGAGGTACCCCTGGCAAATCTTAAGGAAAAACCTTGGGAAACTCATTAACTACACGGACTGATTAAACTGTTAGAGCTTTAGACTTTGTATCTTTGACTTAAACTAAATGATAAATGCACTTTTTTGATATCAACTTTCTTGCCTTAAGATAAGATATGAAATGACTTTTGGGAGATTCAGAACTACCTTCCCACTCAAAAACTGCCTCATTAGGAAATTAAAACTTTACCAAATGGGTGTGGCAATCTATTAATGCATATCATGAATGGAGACAATCTATGACTAGAAAAACATTGTAATATACCATTTCTAATTCTATTAGGTTTACTACTATTAATTATACAGGATAGTGATAGGACCATTCTTATAGACTCACTTGGAAACAACTGACTCACTCACTGGGTTGGAAACTAAGAAGGGCTTGGAGATTTTTTCAGGACCTATCCCACAATTTACCGCAACCAATGGAGTCACATAAGAGAGATTTGATCCTGGGTCTAACAACATATATACATCAAGATGAAAGACACAAAACATACCAGTAACAACATGTAGCGAACTCTCCTGCTCCTGTCAGGAAGGTAAAACATAGAACCTATTCTGGGACTGACCGCTACTGGTACTAGATGATGCGCCCTAGGATGAACTGGGTGACCTGGTGGAGCTGGTGTGTTAGTAAACTGAGTCTAGGAATGAACATCCCTACTTCTATGCTAAGCATACAGACACTCCTAAATTTAGTGGCCCAAATTTTCACACCCATAACAACCCATCTTTCCCATTAAACACTTATCAGGATTGGTTCTGCCACACTTTGCATATGTCAGATAACTAGGCCTTCCACCCACACAATTTTATATTCGTTGGATCGGCAAGGAGGCATATTTTATCACATAAAATCAAGATTTAAAGAAGATAGAGAAAACTGTAAGAATGATGGATCATGAAAGAAATAATGATTCTTGACTCATTTCGTAGCCTCTTGCTCATAAATATGGAACACTTCACACCTATGATCAACACTTCACGTAATGCGACTTGTCTGACTCCCTAGGAATCTTTAAAACCTTAGTCTTTGATATAAAGTTTGTAATGCCCCGGATGTAGCCCTTGGATGTTACATGGTACTTAAGACTACAAGTAGTCCCATGCTAACCCTTTAGGGCATCTAAACTTGAAACTCATGATAAAGGTAAACTTGACATATGAAATCTTAAGATAACTAAATTAATAGCTAAACTGAAAGTCTTAAACTTGGAAATCTTGAAAACAAATACTTTTAAATCTAAAACAGAAAATAGTCAGACAAGCCTCTACTTTTAACTAGAGAGCCACTGGGACAAGCCTTAGCTGACCCAAACATAACAGAAATTAAATGATTAAACTACTTCATCAATATAAAAGTCTGATAAAATAGGTCCTCAAATAATGAGGACTCACCAAACATTAGGATATAGGTAGAGATGGTCGTAGTCAATCACACTACTAGAACTGAGCACCACCACCTACATTATGAAACAATGTAGCACATAGACATATATATGGATCAGTACTTCTGGAATGTATTAAGAATGTGGGGGTGAATGCATAAGAAAAACAATAACTCAATGTGCACTTAGATTTTCAAATAATGTATGCTAAGTGTGAATGACTCACCTTGGGCTTGAATAAAATTAGAACTATGAAATAATAAAAAAAAGTAATAAAACATAATGATAAACTTTGTGAGCCATAAAAATTAGTTCTAAAAGCTTTACTTTTATTCTTTCTTAGGGAGGTTCTTCTAACCGACATAAACTATGTAAGCTATCATGGAGTCCAACATCTTACCTATGTTGGGGAGAGTTGTCTACCCTTTTCATCTGAATAGAACCTTAACTTAAGTTATCACTATACTTAACCCATAATAGGACTTAAACCTATGGTGGCATATAGTTCTAGGGTATGTAACCTTGGACTCATACCCAACTCGGTGCTAAATACTATTCAAATATTACTTATATGCTCATACTTTTAGGAAATCCACCATAAAACATCATAAGGTTTGTATACTGAAAACCATGTATGCTTCTCTTTTCCTTAAATCTAAATCAAGATGAACAAATGTGGATTCAATGTCTTATCTTATGATCAAAAGATCAATCTTTACTTTAAATCTTGGTATAACTTACCAAAGGAACTTGAGAGCATAGTCTTCTTGAAATCTCAAAAACTTATACTTAGGACTTATAATATAAGCTTAAATTCTTAGAATTTCTTAACAATATTTTATGATCAATAATATTCTTGAAATACTTTAATAATTTTAGTAAAGATAATGAAATCAAAATAACAATCTGAATTTTATAAATCAAAACATGAGCATGTGTAACCTTGATGCACTTAAAGCCTTTGCGTCTCATGCTTTCTTTCATATAACTTGTAACATAGCTGACATTTAGTCTCATGTTTTTACGACTTGGGGTGATTGGAAAATACCTAATTGGCCCTCAAAAGATTGAATTTGTAATTGGGATGCCAATTGGAGGGACTCCGTGATGTGGTGAATGGCCCATCACTATACCCACCGCAACGCACTAGTATCTCGGTGTAGTTCTATATTCGAAATCCAAACGTGCCTTAATTATCATCTAAAAAATCTAAAACTTCCTCAAGACATGCTCCTTACACCCCTGAACATGAATTAACTCAAAAGCCATCATCTCAGAGTTTGGAAGGTTAACATAAAATCTTTGAAGTTAGGAGGTCTTAAAATGGCTAAGTCCCCTACATTTAGCTAAATTTTTAGGCTTTAAGCGTCTTATGCATGCACTAGGAGCTGAACCAAGAAAATTCTAATACGGGGTATTACAACATCTCCAGTCATCATCTCTATCTCAGCTTCGATCTCTATATCTATCCTCATAATAGTTCTGACCGTGTTGTCCTTGCCCCTTAACTCAAAAACTTGCCAATTCTCAATCTAGATATTTTTATTCATTAAAATTATATGATGAAGAGGCCTTACCCTATGAACCCACAATATTCACCTTTCCATAATTCATCATTGCAAACTGCTTAGTCAATAACCCTACCTCCATCCTAAGTTGAGCAACCTTTTGTGCCATTGTGTCATTAGTAACTCTGTTCTTACTAGAGGCACCAATAGCATAAGTGCCAACACCCCTCTCTGCCTTCCGAGTATTCTATCCTCTGTTGATGAGAATGATCTAATCTAATATATCCGATACTACCTCCTAACGCAAACACATAAATGTTCCACCGATAATCATATCTACCATAGCTCTAAAACTAGAATTCAGGGCTCGATGGAATATTTCAAGAAATTAGTCCCTGAAATTTGATGATTGGGTACCATCGTTATATATCTAATCTTTTAACTACAACATTCTATATGGATGGAATAAACGATCTAAAAATTACCTATGAAACTAATTCCAAGTGGTAATCCATCCTGGAGAAGTTCTCCTAACCACAAAGTAGCTTCACCAGTTATATAGAAAGAAAACAAGCTAAGCCTAAGAACCTCTTGATCTACCTCTGGTATAATGTATAAAGTATAGATCCTAATAAAGTTTGTGTGGTACATATTTGTTTCATCATTCGGTAAGCCTATAAACACACCATTCAGATTCAATAGCATAATCATGGCACTCTTGATATCAAACTTCATATTCAGTGGCAATACCGGAGGAATGATAACTCCTGTCTGGATAGGCTCAACATAATCTAGGTCCTCTTTTGGATCCTCATATGGTGTAAGTATTGATAGGCTGGGAGTACTTGAGCTTTATCACCTCTAACTCTAGATTTCCATTAAGTGCTGCTTGACAACCAACTAATATCTTTGCCTTGCTAGTTCTTCCTTCTGAGCTATCTCTGGGCACCTGCTTCCCTACTCTGTTTAGCTGCTTCTGCTAATAACTGCTCCATTCTTTGATCAATAATGTCCTGAACATATCTGGGAGAATGAGGAGGCATTACGTTTAGGTTATCTTGATCCCCTTCAAGATGGCCTTTACGTACATGTTCTGTCATCATACGATTCAACTATTGAATTCTCTATGGGTTAGGATTTAGTAGGAGTAAGTGATTTCCTTGACTCCTAGTGTTAGGCACACACTGGCGTACACCCAACTAAGAATTGAAAAACAAAACTCAAAAACTTCAACAACTTCAATTAATAACTTCATAAATCATATTCCCCAACAATGGTGCCAAAATTTGATGTCGCCCAAACTTACACCTCCACAAAGTATAATGCGGTCACTGTCAAATTATAGTAACCAAACTAGGTTGGGGTCAATTCCATAAGAAATAGGTCAAACTCATATCTCAAACTTGCTAAAATATTCAAAAGTGAGGGCAAGTAAATGGGGGTTTAAAGTAATCAATAAAATACAACAACCTTTGAATGTCTTTGGTTGTAAAATAGTCAGAAATGAACACTAGGAATATGTTACCCTTGGATTCTCAACTCCGTAAGCTTCTCATACTTAATCAAACCTTCTCAATGCTACACATGTAGATTTTGACAAGATATGTATCATTAGCTATCTTATGGACTCGTTGGTAAATCTTACCCTTTAACCTGTGAGTCTCAGGGTGTTGCCTTACTAACCCTTGTCTTTGATCCCAATTTAACTATCACATTATGGGTATCAAGTTACTAGACTAGGGTTGATAGCCTCGTATCAGTGTTGTAATTTTCTTTTCCCAATCTTGAACTCCCTTGTAAGTATGATCGCGAATACAGACAAGTCCTAGCTTCTGCAGTAGCTAAGGTGGAAATCAATACAAAGAAGATCACACTACATGTGGCAACAATGATATACCCGAATCTCATACTTACCCTACTTTGTTAATCCACCTAGGTTCCCACAATCCTATTTAAGGAAATTAGCCGTTCATAGTTATGCAACAATCTTTGGATTTCAATAAATGAAGCATAGAATTAATTGCACAATGATAAATGAATAAAATCCAAAGTCTCAGATTAATTACAAAACAAAAAACCAAGAATAAGTGTATAAAGTATGTAAAAATACGTCAAAGTATGTAAACTATCACAAAAGTACCTCAAGAGTATTTAAAGAGTTTCTAAATAACAAAGGAAACCTAACCAAATCAAAATACGAAAACTAAGATAGCAGTGGTCATATCTCTAGTAATGAGTTATTATGACTGTTAATAACTCATTACCTGCCATCGTTGCTCCCTTCTATATTCAGTGGCAATGACTCATTATAATACTTAACGAGTCATTAGCTAGGACTCGTTGTCACTCCAGTGACTTTTCAGCTTTTAGTATTTATCTTCTGTTCTCCTAAGGACTTCTCACCATGAGTCGTTGTCAGTTGTAACTACTCGTGGCTTTTATCCATTTCCACTAGGCTCCAACTTGTTAAATTTCAGGACTTTTCCTTTAATGCTCAGAGTGACTTCATACCATGACTTGTTGTCACTCATAACAACTCGTGGCCAGTCCTCACTTCAAATCTAGAAATCAGCAATAGCCACTATTCTCCTCACGAGTTAGGTAACGAGTCGTTAGGTGAGTAAAAAACTCATTGTCCAGTCCGCACTTTAAAATTTTTGGAGTTTTTTTTATAATTTTATAATTAATGCCATTCCAACCTAATTTACCTGCAACATACATAAAACACACATCATATCCGATAAAAGGACCTAAGTAAATGCATATTTTCACCTTTTTAAGAATCGAAAGTGCCATGAAACCATGACACATTACCTCTCCTAGGATAAAAGATGCACTAATCTACCCATTTTAGTCGACTTCTCACTCAAGGAATCTACAACCATATTTACCTTGCCCGAATGATAGAGAATAGTCAAGTCACAATCCTTAAGCAACTTAATATAATGACGCTATCTTTTATAAAGTTATCATTGAGTGAAGAAGTATTGAAGGCTATGATGATCAAATAAGATCTCACAACGAGCTTCATAAAAGTAGTGCCTCCACAAATTTAGGCAAAGTCAACCGTACATAACTCCATATCATGGGTAGGGTAATTCTTCTCATGGGGCTTTAACTTACAAGAATCATACACAATCATCTTACCCTTCCATATCAACAACAAATCCTATCCCAAAACTTGAAGCATCACAAATATGGTAAACCCACGCCCTCCTTGGGCAAAGTCTAGATAGGAACTTAAGTCAACAAATCCTCGTGCTTTTGGAGCTCGCCTCACAAGCATCGAACCACAAAAAATAAATATTCTTCTGAGTCAACTTAGTCAATGGGGCTGCAATAGATGAAAAACTGCTATATCATATTTTGATGATGAGCAACTGACTACAAGGGACCAGGTCCATAATATTCAAAAGTACAGTACAATTGGCACGTGTCTGCACAGTTTTGTCCTCTTGTGTAACAAATTGAGAAGGTGTTTCCTATACTATTTAGGACACCTGGTCCAACACATTATAACCCTAATCATCACTCTTTTATTTAAAAAAAAATATACTTCTCAATTGAGTGAGTTTTCACAAGCCAAAGCTGGTTAGAGTTAATCGATATTGAGGGTGTCTCCGAAGAGTTGCTAAGGTTAGGCTGTAGTAGAGTTACTACAAGCAGGAAGAGCCTATAGTTCGGCCAAAATCAAGTTTGTAATCAAGAGGTTGATTATAGTATATTTCTGATGTGCTTGTGAGGGAAAGCCATGTTTTTTTATCCGTTGAGCAAAGGGGTTCCATGTTAAATACTGTGTTGTTTAAGTTTCCTGCACAATTTAATTTGTCTAGTTGATTACATCCTTATTTTTTGTGATTGACTTTTAGGGATAGGTCCTACACTATGTGGTACAACCCTTAGTGTTTCAACAATTGATATCAAAGTCTATTCACTCTAAAAGGTTCTCACCTAGAGTTTTATGGTTATCTTTCCTGCTCCACCTACTATGTAAGTAGGGCAATCTACCGCTGGACCACCTAGATTTAATGGAAAATATTATGGGTGGTTGAAAACTAGGATGTTTGACTTTATTATGGCTGAAGATCGTAAGTTAATGGACATAATTCTTGATGGTCCTTATGGACCTGTGAGAGAAATAAAAGAAGGAGATGTTACAAGAATGGTTGTCAAAAGTAGGAGGGAGTTCAAGATAGAAACAAAGTTGAAAATAACAATAAGGCAAAGAAACTGCTTGTGTGTGGTATAGGACCAGATCAATACAACGAGATTTCTATATGTGAAAATGCTAAAGAAATCTGGAACTGCTTAAAAATAGCTCATAAGAGAACTACAAATGTAAAGGATTCTAAAGTTGACATGTTGACTACACAGTATGATCCTTAACCATGAAATAAGTACAGGAAATGTATACAAGATTCACTTCCATCATAAATGAGCTACACTGCTTCGGAGAAATAATTCCATTGTATGAGCAAGTAAGGAAGATTCTGGGAGTTCTTCCTAAGTCCCAGGAAAGCAAAGTGGATACCATAACTGAGGCAAGAAACCTAAAGACCCTCACTATGGATGAACTTATTGGCAATCTGAAAACCCATGAACTCAGAAGAAGAAAGGGGAAGAGAAGAAGGAAGTAAAATGGGAAAAATCTTTGGCATTAAAAGCTTCAAGGTCAAATTTAAATGAAAAATACACTGATATTGCCTACTTAGCAAAAAAACATTATTAGAGCTATGAGGAAAAGTGGCCAATTCCAAAGAAGTGGAAGCAAAAATAGAAAAGGAGTCACCATGGAAGTGTGTTACAAATGTAGTAGTACTTAGAATTTAATTAAAAATTCTCCAATGCACAAAATGGATTATCATGAATATCTCAACGTTGGAAGTGACAAAGAAAAAATTAGGGACCAGGTCCCTATAAAATCAAGAAAATAGGCTGCAACTTATTTTGCAGTTAAACAAGCCTTAGCTATTTAGGGTGACTCCCCTATTGAATCTGATAAAGCTGAGAAGTCTGTAGATGTTTACATGATTTTAGTGGAGGATGAGAAAATGAAATTTGATTCCATATTTAATGTTTTGGCAAACACTAAAGATGAAGAATAAAACGAGGTAACATTTTCTGACCTTAAAAAAAACTTGGACAAATATTCTTTTAGAAAGATAAAAAAGCTTACAAATGTGCTGATTAAGTCTACGTGTTAGATGGCTTAGAAAAAAATTATTTTAGAAGAAAGAGTGGAAAGTCAAGAGCTTGAGTTAATTGCTTTAACTCTCCAAGTATCTGAACTGAGGAGCAGGTTACTAAGTTAAAATCTAAAAATCAGAATTTAGTAAGTCAATTGGAGAAAAGAGACGACGCTTGTGATAAAGAGAAGAATAATGCTCTAGAAGAAAAATTAGAATATCAGAAGCTTAAATTAATATCTTTGACTCTCCAGATATTTGAAACTGAACAACAAGTTGCTAAGCTGAAATTTGAAAACATGAGTTTGGTAAGCCAACTGGAGAAAATAGATGCTTCTGAGAGAAAAGGAAAGAAAGAAGCATTAAATTTTAGGTTGAGCTTGAAGAAAAATTGGAGGATTATTAAAGGCATCTTAGACTGCACTCTAGAAGAATGAAGAGTTAGAGAGGGACTTGGTTTTTTTTAGGGAAGATCTCAAAATATCTCTTCAATGGACTTCATTATAACAAATCCTTTCTAACTTAACTATTCAAGGAGTTAATAATTGTAAGGGCCTTGGGTATCAGTACAAAACACAGTCATTTGGGTCACAAGGCAAAGTGGTTAAAGATATCAGAAAAAAAGTTCATAAATCTTTGTGCACTCACTATGGAAGAGAGGAAACATGAAGAAACATTTTCAAAGTTGGAATAGAGCAAGAATAATCAATGGTAGATATATATTTAAAGGAAATATCAATCATAAAGGTTTCAAACCTTTGAAAAATAAGAAGAAGCTATCATTGCCTAGTTAGGAAAAGAAGGATTTAATCACACCTCTGTCCTCCTATTGGGAACTCAAACTCAAGTAAGTTCCCAAATCTAACAAATTATTTTTCTTGAAGAAAGGAGAAATGGTTTGCAGTCAAAACTACCTTTTTGAATGTAATTATTCTAAGCTATGACTGGAAGGTATGATTGTATTATCTCTCTCATGACTCTTCTTAGTAGAGGTATCTTATATGGAAAAGGTAAAAAGATTAAGAAAATATGTATGTGTGGGCTAATCCTAAACAAGAAAGATATTGATGAAGATGAAGATTAATGACAAATCTGATGCATGGGGAGTAATGACAGTGATAGTGATACAAGACCTCATCACAAACATCAACTCAAATAGAAGAATCTCAAGAAGTGTCTAGTCAAAATTTCATAGGGATCTGGTTCTAGCGGAATTCATTTTAGAAGATCAAACTGGAAGCATATATCTTCTCATCCCCCTGAACATTTTAATCTGATGGCAGGAGTGTAAAGAAAAGCCCAAGTAAAAAATATCATTGCTGTTTCAACATTTCTATCCCAAAAATGCGCTCCAAAGCTGTAATAGATTTGGAAAGATGCTGGCAGGGTCAAAGTAATGAATAATGAACTTTGGATATTGGAAGTATGGAAAGTCGTCCTTAGACTCATTCCCATAAAAATTTGTGGTACAAAGGGTGTAATAAATCGAACAAGATGAGGTTAGGATTGATCAGATTAACCTAACCTACTATCATTTGAATCAGTGTCTCTTCACAAAATTGGCTATGATAAGGAGACAAGTATCCTTGATAAGGTAAGTCTATCTTAGTCTAACTAAGTACCATACCCTTACAGGTCTACACATATGGAAACAACTGTGGAGGAGGATAGATGTGATATACACAAGACATAAGATTTACTCAAACCAAAGAGGGGCCTAATCTTGTCTCTCAATTTAGTATCATGTATATCCAATTTTTGTTCATTCTGTTAGGAAAAAGCCACGTCCCCTCTCTCTTCATGTCAGAAAAGGTTGTCTTATTCCAAAAAGGTAGATAAGTCATCCAAAAATTTGAAATTGATTATATCTCATTTCCATAAAAAACCCTTCCTTGTTCTTATTGTGCTTATTTGTTCCTTTAAATCTTTTTGCATCCTCTCCTTCTCTTGTCAAAAAGGAAAAATCTAGTCCTAAATAACCCTTCTGAGAAAAAAGACCTTCCTGATGGTTGTAACACCTCAATTTTATATCCTTCAAGGTATTTATAGCTTAGCATTGGTAAAATTTTGCTCCCAAATCTTTCTGAAAACACCTTTCATCTCCTACTCTTTCAAAGACAAACTCATTTATCACTCAAGTTATTGATGAAGAATCATTCCCGAGCCCTGAAAATTGCTCTGATGATGTAGAGATGGATGAGACCTGGGTTTCTAAAATCTTATATTGCTATCAAATAGCCCTGGAAAGAGCATAATTGGTCCTAAGAAACACAATATTAGTAAGACACCACGAATTTCTGGTGAAAAGTCTGGAAGTTTTACTAAAAGCAGCAGATTCTTGAGGGATCTGGTCCTAAAAAGAGGAAAATAGCTAAAAACAAATATGTGATTACTTATAGAAGAAGAAAGAATGGGGAGTAAAGTAAGGTTGTATCTAAGGAAGTTAGAAACAGGTTCTTGAAAAATCAAAAGGTGTTACTTGGAAGGATTTTTTATTCAGATATTCTAACAAAACCTAGTATGTTGGAATTATTTGAGCTGGTTAAACATCAAGGTTGGATGCATCTTATGGAAGGACCTATTCCCACTGTTTTTGATAAGATAGTTAGGAAATTCTATTCCATATTGGATTTCTAAGAAGATGGGTTGAATCTGACTGCACAGGTCTAAGAAAAGAAAATAAACCTTAATAAAGAAACATTTGAAAGAATTCTGGAAGTTCCTCTATGTAGTGTAAGGATTGTCTCAAAGCAACAACCCTCAATAGAGTTTTTAGCAAAGATATCAAGGGTGAAAGAGAAATTTGTGGCTGCAGTGAATAGGAAATCACTTAAGAGTGAGTTTCAATTGTCTTTGACTTTGTGAACAAGGTGATTCTGCCTAGATCATAAAAGAGAAAAATTTCTTCAGCTTTTGATTTGTATATGATGGAATACCTTAGTATCTTTGAATTCATTAATCTACCTACATTAACGATGGAAAATTTCATAAAGTATTTCTTGGGAAAAATGGAAAATATGGTATGCCATATGGATATTGGTTGAACAAAGTTTTTGATCATTTTGGTATTATCTTTGAAAATGGAGCCCATGGAACTATGCTATAAATGTTTGGTATGAAGACACTGCTCAAAATTGAGTGTGTACAAAAAACAAATCTTGTAGTATTTCTCAAGGGAGTTCAGCAAGGAAATAGAGGCATTGAAGTTCAACTCCGCTGCCAAGGATAAAGAAATTAGCAAGCTCTATGTGACAATTCAACATTTCTCCAAAAGAAATCCATATATCTCTTAAATGCTTAGAACTGAGAATGCTGAGCTGAAGAAAAGAGTTTCAATCTTAACTAATGAGGTCCTTCGCTTAAATGCAGAGATAAGGCATCTTACCAAAAACATGACCCTACTTCTCCAAACTCTCTTTCCCAGCCCTTCACCTATTAATTTTTCTTAATTTCTGTGGCTTTTTCTCTAGAATTTAAATTATGCACTGCATTGATACTTATCCTCTACTTATGAAGGAATCCTTGTTTTGTATGTTACATTTGTTCCCTTTAAATTACATAGTTGTTATTCATGTTAGTGATTGCCCCAGTGGCTATGAGTTAACTAATTTGTGCTTATTTTACTCTTGGTTTACTGTTTTCACTTTTTTAATGATGCCAAAAGAGGGAATACAAATTTTATGTGGTAGGGACGAGGTGCTAAGTGTAGTAAGATTTGATAGTGTTGAATTTGTAGATATAAATGTCATGTTGATAAGGGTAGTAAGTGATGAGCTGAATAGATAAATAAAGAAAGACATAATGACATCGAGAAGTGAGTATAGTGTCAAGGTATGTGAATGAATGATTAGATATGAAAATGATATTTTTTGATATCAACTGATAACAAGGGACTAGGTCCCTATATTACATAGAGGTGGAAGAATGTTGATTGAATGATAGGGGAACATTTATCTTCAGCAGTGGTAATCACTCTGATTAAATATGATGAATGAATGTTGATGCTCAAAGCTCTGCGATTGGTTTGTCATCTTAAAAAAGGGGAAAATTTTCTGTATCATGTTTTGATGATGAGCAGATGACTACAAGGGACCAGGTCCCTGGATATTCAAGAGTATAGTAGAGTTGGCACGCATCCGCATAATTTTGTCTTCTTGTGTAATAAATTGAGCAGGTGTTTCTTGTATTATTTGGGACACTTGGTCCAATCACATTATAACCCTAATCATCACTCTTCTATTGAAAGAAAAAAATGCTTTTCATTTGAGTGAGTTTTCATAATCTAGAAATTGACAAGTAAAAGAAGAGAAAACGTAACCTTGCTCCGTTTCTCGAGTTTAGCTCAAGTTCTCAATTTCTTAATTTACTGAAGTTAGAGAGAGTTCTTAAGCGTGTCATGGGTATGTAAATGTATTACTCATTCTATAAGAGTAATGATCTTACATTTTTTATTTGAGAGTGCTTAGGTAGAGTTGCCTAAGTCAAAAATTGGTTAGAGTTAATCAGTGTTGAGGGAGTCTTGGAAGAGTTGCTAAGGTTAGGTTGTAGTAGAGTTACTACAAGTTGGAGGAGCCTAGAGTTAGGCTGAAATTGAGTTTGTAATCAATAGATTGATTTAGTGAATTTATAAGGTGCTTGTGAGGGCAAGCCATGGTTTTTCCTCCCTTGAGAAAGGGGGGTTCCACGTTAAATCTTGTGTTGTTTAAGTTTCCTACACTGTTTAGTATGCCTGGTTGATTTACAACCTTATTTGATGTGATTGACTTTAAGGGACTAGGTCCCTTACTGTGTGGTCCAACCCCCAAGGTTTCAATAGAAACCCTCAACAAAACGTCATTAGTAACTTGCCAATCCAAAAAAATTCCAATTCTCAGTGGGCGAAGTAGGCCGATCCTAATCACGAACCACTATAATCTTGGCTGGATCAACCATAATACCTTCCTTAGTCACTACCTGATCCAAGAAAGAGATAGACTTCATCCAAAACTCACACTTGGAGAGCGTAGCATACAACTTCTTATCCTTCAATCTCTGAAGCACAATCCGCAAATGCTCCTCGTGATTAGCCTCACTCTTAGAATGGACCAATATATCATTTATAAATACAATAAAAAAGAGATGAGATACGACCAAAATACCCGGTTCGTCAACTCTAAGAAGGTGGCTGGGGAATTGGACAACCCAAAGGACGTGACCAAAAACTCATAATGATCGTACCGACTTCGAAAAACTATCTAAGGAATATTTGAAGATCTAACCCTCAAATAGTGATACATAAATCTTCGAAAACTCCGAAGCTACCTGAAGTTGATCGAACAAATCATCAATACAAAAAATGGATACTTATTTTGAATCGTTACCTTGTTCAGATGTCATTAATCAATACATATATGAATAGACCTATTATTTTTCTTCAATAACAAAATAAGTGCACCACAAGGAGATACACTAGATTGGATGAATCCCTTATCCAAGAACTCATGCAACTGATTCTTTAATTCCTTCAATTCGTCTTGGGCCATCCTACAGGGAGGAATAGAAATAGACTTGGCGCCCGACTCAACATCAATGGAAAAGTTAATATCATGATTTGTAGGCATACCACGCAAATCTATCAGAAACACATTAATGAACTCACAGATAACATGAACAAAATCTAAAGAGAGAGGTGAAACCACACTAGTATCACAGATATGAGCCATATAAGACAAACATCCCTTCTTAACCAAGCAATGAGTCAGAACATAAGATATGACCTTCTTGGGTCCCTAATAAATCACGCCCTTCCAAGATATCCTTAGCATACCCAGCGGAGCTAAAGTCATGTTCTTAGCCTAAAAATCTAGGATAACATGGTTAGGAGCCACCAATCTATACCAAAAATAACATCAAAGTCAAGCATGTCTAAGACAATCAATCTACCCAATTATCATTCCCAGAAAAAGTCACAACACAAGATCGGTACACCCGATCCACCACTAAAGAATATCCTATAGGGGTAGATACACGAATAGGCTTGACAAGAGGCTTACTAGCATAATCAAAACCTATATCAAATATGCAGATACATAGGAGAAAGTCGATCCCAAATCATATAACACTTATGCAAACCTAAAATAAATAGAGATGATACCTATGCTGACAGCACCGGATACCTCTGCCTCTTTAAGATAGGTATAACATAGTACCATCCATGACGACCAACTAGTTGGGTAGCCATATAGCCACCACCACGGGCTCTACTACCTATGCCTTGCACACCTTTATAGAGCCCTTACCTATCACAACTGAAATTGGAGTGGCTCTAAACACGTGATAGGGTAGTACTTGTCCAAATGGCCAGCCTTATCAC
The DNA here is from genome assembly GCF_002878395.1 of Capsicum annuum. Taxonomy (NCBI): domain Eukaryota; kingdom Viridiplantae; phylum Streptophyta; class Magnoliopsida; order Solanales; family Solanaceae; genus Capsicum; species Capsicum annuum. Next base: position 44,496,878 of record NC_061118.1, read on the forward strand.
ACACATAGCAAACTATACGACCTAACTCAATAGGTAAAGATATGGATGGATAAAAATGACCATCCTAAACTATTAAACCAGAAGACCTGTGATCTGAACTCTACAAGGCTTCCTGCACTGGTCTATCATGATACCAATGGAAATCTCTAAAATCTCTACATCGAGAAGTGTGACCTCTGAACTTCCTATATGGTGCCCCTTCTTAGTGCCTCACTAAGATAGTCGAAGAATACCCTTAGTCATATTAGCATGATCCACTATACTCTAAAAAATGCTCCAAACACTACCATTTGAGATGTAACTAACTAAAGAGAAATATCCAACCCCTTCATGAACTTTGGAATCTTTTTAGATTCGGTGGGATTACTGGCATAAGAATATCTCGATAAAGTATAAAAGCATGCCTCGTACTCTGCAACTGTTATGGAGCCTTGCTCCAGGTGATCAAACTTATCTCTCATTTGATTCCCCAGACTGTAAGGCATGACCTCTTCAAAAAGGCCTCAGCAAACTGATCCTAAGTCATCTCAGGAGAATCGAGAGGTCTTCAACCAAAAAGTGACCTAAACCAATATCTAACAGAATCCCTCAACTGATAAGTAGTATATGCAACTCTATACAGATCTCACGAACCCAGGTTGTGCAACTTCTCTTGACAGGCAACCAATAAATCATAGGCATCCTCGCCTGCAACACCACTAAACCTAGATGAACCCAAATAAGTGAACATTTCAAACCTCTTTTGATACTCAAAAGACATAATTGTACTTACAATAAGGGGGAACATGGTAAATCTGGCTGGCTAAGATCCCACCTAAAGAGGTAACATAGATGAAGGCCAAACTTCTGACTAGGGGTGTATATGGGTCGGGTTGATTCGGTTTTTTATTAAAATATAACCAAACCAATAATGTCAATTTTCTAAATCTATAAACCAAATTAAACCAATATGCAATCGATTTTAGTCGAGTTTTTTTTTATTTTTTTGGTTTTTTGGTTTTCTCGGATTTTTTTACAATTATAAAGCGATTGAAGAAAAGAATTAAATGTTTTCACTAAAAAGATAAAAAAAATAATGGTCATAGAGTAGTTCCAATAAATATTAAGTTGGCAAATTACTAAGATGTCTAAACTACTATTTCTCAAAGTAATATTATGTGGATACCTAAATAGTTCAATTTCTAAGTCACTAGTCACAGTAGCTTGTCTAAAAGTTTCCTTCACATAAAATGTGAGCACACAAAAGAATGAAGAATTAGACAACTTATTAAAAACTTAACTCCATAGAGTAATTAATTATAACACAATTCCATAAAAAGGGAAAGAAGAGAAACAAACCTAAATCACAACTTGACGAATGAGAAAAGTAAGATGAAAGTAAGATGAGAAAATAATAAGAACTCTCTGAAAACTTGGAAAGTAAAACGTAAAAAGTGAAGCAATTAAAGAATTTTAGGTTTTTATATTAACTAGTTAAACCCCACGTGTCTAGCACGTGTAACATTTGATTATTTAAAATTAGATGATCTTGTCTATTGGAAATTTTTTTAATGAAGAGCAAAATATTTAAATCACTTCTCAAAGATCCTTCACACTAATAAAATAGCGCAAACATAACATATGTTTTATTAAAATATTTAATAAATTTTCAATTCTTAAATATTGAAGAAATAATTCTGTCTAAAGAAGACACTTTTAACGAAGAACAAAAAGTTGAAATATTTCTGAATATCGAATCAAATAAAAACAAAGTTGAAAGAAAATAAACCAAACTGAAATAGTTTGATTCGGTGTTCGATGTCTACTTTTTAAAATTGTAATTTAAAGAATTGAATTCAAATTTGATAAAATCAAATCAAAGAGCAGAACGTGTACTTCTAATCAACGCCTTAACAACATAAATCGTGTTAATATGAATGAGAAATAATTCTTTTTTAAAATAAACACACCTTTAAATCCTCTCATAATTGGCACGAAGTCTCAACCACACACTCACATAATTTTTCTTTACCTGCACATCATGTGAAAGCCAACAATTGAAATTACAATAAATTATACGATAAAGAAACATTAATAAAAGATGCATAATATTTAATATCGTTGACCTACAAATTAAAAACTAATATTAAAGAACATAAAACTAATCTTCTCTTGAACAATTAACTTGTGAATGTTATCCTATTATTTATTGGAAAAAGAAAAGATCAATATATAGATGTATGATTTTTTGTCCTTTTAAGAAAGAGTTGATGAAACATGGAAGAAATCTAATCTAATTTGAGAAACTTTTTTCATTAAAAAAATAATTATTATAGAAAATCAAGACAAACAAAACTTAAAAGAAAAGAAAATTAAGGACTCCTAATTAAATCAAAAACCATACTTAAAAGAAAGAAATTAGGTCGTATGCTAACTACAATCTGACACTACTTTTTTATTTCTTTTTGAGGTGGGACGTGTTTTTTAGTAAAAATAGTTAAATAAGAATTTGATAAAATAATAAAAAGACATTTCTTATTATGTAGTTAAATCTTTTTAAAATTTAATTCTTATTAAAATTTTCTTATTCTAAGGCTTTTATATTTGTTTCTAGATTTTTCAAATATTATTAAAATCAAATTTAGTTGTTTTATAATTCTTAAACTAATGAAAAAAGTATTAGTTGTCATTAATTCTGACGACTTCTAATAAGAAAAGGTTTTACCATAAATATATATTAATTAATTATTAACTTTTAAAAATTAGAAAAAATGGTGAAAAGACGATTTTGTCTAAAGCAAAAACTTTTAGTGAATGACAAAAAGTTCAAACAACATTTCTAAGGCCCTTCACACTTTTAATATATTATAGATATAGATTATAAATATAAATATATATATATAGATATAGATATTGGGCTTTGTATTAATTTATTATTAATGGAAAAATACTGTAATTAAAGGTCCAAGAATATATATCTATTTCTTGAATATAAAAAAATAATAAAATTAATTAAAAAGTAGATTATAAGTAGTATTTTTTTACGTATAAATAATTAAAATTATATATGTATTACGTCGGTTTGGTTTGGGTTCGATTTGATTTTATTTTTTCAAATACTAAACCAAACCAAGAATGATCGGGTTTTTTTGCCAACACCAAACCAATCAAACCAAACCATAAGTCAGTTTTTTCCTTGGTTTGGCTTGATTTATCGGTTCAGTTTGACTTAACGGTTCGGTTTGTACACCCCTACTTCTGACTTCAAAATACTTTACACAAATACAGATACTGAAGGAGGAATAACACTCAGAGCCCGTGGAGTAGCAAAACCAGAAGTAGGTACTATAGATGGCTCAACATTTGGGCTAGGAGTAACAACATAAGCAGACTCTGGAAAATACAGAGGTACAATACTCGTAAGCTGGGGGAACATATGGCACACTTAAGGGAGCACCCTACAAATAAGTCAACAAGTGAACCAACAACCCCTCCAAGACTGGGGTAGAAGAACTTAGTGGAACCAAAGTAGGACCCAAACCTCCAATATGATCAACATGGGGCTCTGGAGAGAGTACCCTAGCACTACTTCTAGATAAGGTAGATCCACGTGTTGGTCCAATACTTCAAACCCATCCATGACTCACAACTCATCCTCTAAATTGGGTTCTCTAAAAAAAAAAAAGATTGATATCTCTGACCTTACAAGATCTAGTCATCACCATTTGCGCAGAAAAAAGTGAAATATGACTTAGCATAAAGGTATGAAAGAAATCCGTAAAATAAGGAGCAAAATAAGAAAAAGTCCTAAAGATATCCTATATCCTCTTGAAGATAGATATAGACGTCTACATACTGATCTGCGAGAATCTATTCGACATTCCATTCTTACACTGTTAAAACTAATGAACATGGTTTCTCTCATACCAATTCGTGATGATCCAAAAATTAAGGGTCATGATGGCACTTGTCGTGGTAAACCTTGAGAAGTAAGCCTATCATACAAACTCATACACAAAGGAAATAATATTAATAACCCAAAGTAAGGCGTCTCGAATGAAGCCGAACCACGCAATTTAGTAAAGCAAAAAGATTTAACCAATAATAACATAATCCCAAAACTTGGTGTCTCAGTGTAAGAACATCACTAGTACAACGCGAGATCAAAATACATAGGATATCCAAAACATAAATAACCCTATCTCTATACTAATAAATACATGGTGTAAATAAAGAAAATTAGTAGCCAAATTCAAAAAAAAGAATCCAATTGCTTCCTCAAAATATGGGCCCTCCCCATGGTTGCTAATAATGTTCCAAAAACCACCACATACATCAATATGTGGGCCCTCACATGGGCACAATAGGATTATTATAGCTATTTTCATGATTAGTTCCTACACCTTTTACATGCTTTTGTATCAACATTAACTATCCAACTAGTCTGAAGAAAGTTAAGCCATAACCTACCTCAAATCTGTCCAAAAAAACTTCAATCCAAAGCCTTACTCCTCATGAAAGGACCCAAAATTAACTAAATCATACAAATATAAATTCTATGAATCAATAGAAAGCCAATGATACCAATATTGCCTATTTTTGTGTCAGGGCCAAAATGGACCCCCAAAATGGGTTTTTGAAAAAGAAGGGTAAAATCATAAATTTATTTTTGAAACATGTTCCCCATATTTATAAGAGTTTACAGCTTAAAACCGAAGCAAAAATGAGGTTCAAATTAAAGAAAAACTATGTTTAAGTTTTACTGGCAAAATCGTCAAAATTCATTTTAAAAATCCAAAAATTGAAGTTGTTTTAAAGATTAAACTCAAAAAAACTGATAATTATAAAATTAGACACTTACCCAAGTAAAAATGGGTTGAAATCGAAGAAATAGAATTTTTAGGCCATTCGGGCCAAAATCTCTAATTTCCACCTTTTTGATTTATGTTTAAACAAGAATTATATGATAATATCTGAAGAAAATAGTTGGAATAAGTGTTATAGAGCCAGCCCAAGCTTAAACGTGAAAGAAACTTCTCAAATTCACACAACCTTAAGCTCTAGTCTAAAAAATGGGGAAAAATGACGTAAAGGGACTTGGTGTCGCTTATGCGACTGGCCCATAACATATGTGGGTCCTTCAATTGTGACCAATATGTCGCATATGCAATACTTGGGTCTGATTAGCTAAGTCGCGAATGCGGGTGCACTAGTACTAGCTGGAGACTTGGAAAAGTCAAAGTCTCTATGGACCCCTCGAGATTTATTCAAAACCCCGTGTACACAAGTAAAGTATGATACCCTATCAAGTTTGATGCTCCAAACTCAATGGTCATATTTTAAAAAAATATTATTTTTATCAAATTGATCCCCAAAACTCAGTTTCACTACTTTTCGAACCGTGGATCGAAATGAGATATAAAAGTCATAAATCTACACCAACTATATCACTAACCTAAAATTGATAGTTTGGATCTACTGGCATAGACCATTTTTCCATTTGATGCACGGATCAACAATTGTTGACCAAAGTCAACTATAAGGCCTTCCAAGACACCAAAAACCACAAACTTGCACAAAGCCCACCAAAATGCATTGGAAACCATGACAAGTATATCCACACCCCAGAAATACCGTAAAGCAACCACGGGGAGGGTTAAAAGGGTCAAATCATACAAAAATAAATATTTCACATAAATCATCAAAAGCTAGGTCATTACAGGTTGAGGCTTATGTTTGGTTATATAGCTTGGATTTAGCTAGATATACATAGTTGGTTACTAGTATGTCATGGGTGGTAGAGCTTGGGTGGCGGACTTGTTGTGGTTGTCGTGGTCTATTTTGTTAACTTATATATATTCATATGTTGTATACTTTGTACTATTTTAGGGGATCTATGAAAACCTTTAAGACAGTGAGTGTGTCCAGTAGGGTCACACTTATATTTTGCTATCCTATAAAGCCGTGAGTATGTCTTGAGGGGTTAAGCTTATTTCCTTTGTTATCTTGTAAAGATGTGACCATTTCTGGTAGGTCGGGACATGTGTATTGGTTTTCCTTATATGTGTTCTTATCATGCACATTTTCTAGTTAGGCATATATTGTGTTTTTAAGAAGATATATGGTCTGTGGTAGTTGTGGGGCTTGGAGATTGGGCAGGTAAGTTAGTCTTTTGATGTCATTGCATTAGGACAACTTATTAATATTGTAGTTGCTAGACTGGGAGATCTCATGTAAAGACAGGTATGGGTCTAAGGTTATTTTTTGTTCTTTTATGATTGTATTGCATTTTTTATTATGTGATTATGGAAGGCACCAACTGAGCTTACCGGGGATCGTCTAGCTTGTTGTTTCATAATTGAATTGCTTATTATAGTTGATTGCATCATGAATAGGTAAAAGGGGGGTTGGTAGCATGGTATCTATTTGATTTATACAATTTTGGTTATTTTATTCCCTTACATACTCGGTACATTATTTCGTACTGACGTATTTAATATTTAGGGACATTACATTCATGCTTGCTGATTATTAGGTAGATATTAGTCCTCATTGCATGAGGTTGAGTTCAACTGATGTTTGGTACACATCGTTCTTTCTGGAGTTGCTGAGTCTATAGTTCTTTCTTACTTTGTGTATCTGATGGGTACATTGGGGCCCTGTTCTAACTCGTGATTAGGGATTTGTGATTTTAGAGGCTTATATACATCTACTATAGGTTTCGTAGCCAATTGTAAGTTTGTTTAACTTGCATTAATTTTTGTTTATTTGAGCTTATTTCTGCTGCATTGCATTTCATTTGGATTGGCCTTGACACCCTACCGATATTTCTTGGTTGTTTTATATTGGTTTGCTAGATCAAGTGCGTCATCAGGTAACCATTTTGCCTTTTCAATATTGAGGCATGACAAACTTGTTATTAGATTTTAGTTGTGTCGTAGGAGTCTACAAGTTATGTCAAGTAGAGTTTTATTTATGGGTGTGTTTTGCACCACACTTACAATCAAGAGTCTATAGTACATTTAGAATTGTTTACCATTCCTTTATCTTCTAAATCATGCTATTGAACTGAATCTTAAGAGTTGAGTTGCTAAAGTCGATAGAGATTTGCAATCATTAGACCTCAACAGAGTCTGGGGAGAGGCTGGTTTTTGTTCGGGCCTCATTGCATTTCCAAAGATAGAGTTACTTATGTTTAGGTAAGTTTTGATCCCTATTATGTGTGTCACTGATTGTTGCATGGGGCTTGATTAGTTTTCGTCATCGGTAGAGGCCTTATAGGGAATGTAGCTTGTTTTCTAGGTTGTCCTATATGTGTAGTGTAACACAGTGTATAGGGGAGGCTTTATTGGAAATTCAAGAAGTTCCTCGCTTTAATCATATGTACTATTCACATTCAAGTATGAATGTTCCTAAAGGGGAAAGAAGTAACACCCTAAGTATTTTGAGACGTCATTCATCCCATGTTAAAGGCTTAAGAGCCTAAAATTGAGAATTTTATTAATACCATGCACATTTGAAAATATTTGATTTAATTTAGAATTTGGTAAAAACTTTTATTTTTCTTCCCTTCTAAAAAATTATCTAAAATATTTATGAAAAAAAATCTTTAGTTATGGTTTATTTATTTTTATTATTTAAGAGAGTTTTTACAATTTATTGATATTTTAACGGTGATAGTAAGTCTAGTTACATTGAGAAAATATTATTTTAAGTGGTAGGATTTGTTCGAACATATTTTTCATTAATTATGATATACTCAAAAAGGCTTATATATTTATCATGAACCTATGCAATACCTGAGTTCATACATAATAGGATAAAATATTTTTAAAAAGGATACCGCCCTTCCACATGGGTGTTAAGGAACCAGACAACAAGGTTTTCTTGAGTACATGAAATGCTAAGTAACAATCTTCGTAGTGATTTTAGATATTTTATGTTTCAACTATTTTGCCCCTTTCTTTTGTTGTCTTATAGCATTTGTGAGTTGCAGGAGTGGGTGACATGATCTCCAAAGCATTCAAGAGAGTTTTATGCGAGTTTTTGATTTCGATAAGCTTCTAAGTTGATATAGTTAACTTGGGTCACTATTCTGATATTGAGAGTTGGATGAAATTTTTTTTAGTTCTATTAGCTTCGAAACACCAAAATTAAGTTGGCATCCTAAGGCTTTTGGTGTCCTTTGATCCTTTGAATGAGAGTTGAAATTTTATACCTAATGTTGGCTTTGGTTTACTATCGACCGATAATGGCCTCCATGGGAATTCTGACTGCACCATCGAGTTTGAAATATCATTTTCAAGCTATTAGAATCTTGGATATATGTTTGGAGGTTCTGGACGAGTTTTAAATATTTTGGGTGCATTGGCCTTGTTTAACTAAAATCTTCCAACAAAATGGGTTGTTATTAGTTTTAAAGATCAAAAAAATATTGAGACTTTTGAAATGTCATGCATGAATAATATGGCTAATCTATAAAGTTTGGTGTAATTCTAATAGGTCGAGATTGAGTTTTTTTTTTTTTTTTTTTTTTTTATGGAATATGAAATAACTTTTTAACAAATAAAAATAAATATTAGACTGAGCAAACAAGCATGAAATTGAGTTTTCTTTGAATGGGTACATTCGTATCCTTATTTAAAAATTACAAAAAAATTGTGGTATTTCTCTATCATATGGAGAATTTACGACCCTTTAAGTGAGAAATAATATTGTTGGTGTAAAAATTCTAGTGCCTAAATAGCTGGTGCAGATTTTTTGAGTAGCGTATTTAAATTTCAGATTATGTTTATTTGATGTTTATTTGGTATTTTGAGCACATTGAGAGTTCTAGAGCTTAGAATTAAGTGATTCTTGTAGCATTCTTCTAGGTTTATCAAGGGAAAAATTAGCTAATACTTTGATTGGTATTCCTTCATGACTTCATCTTGATCCATGAGTTTATTCGAGAAAAAATGGGTTTTTATCGATTCAGACTCGATTTTTAATGAAATTTCAGATTTACGATCCTTATATTATGGAAAAGTGGATTTTGATAAAAAATAACCGATTTATCAATAATTTTTCATTTTTAAATCGCTTTTGAACATGGTCATCTGGGTGTTTCTCGAATAAGTAAAATATTGATATTTTGATAATTTTCAACTCAATTTCATCTCCATTTTTTATGGAACATTAGATTTTAAATCCTTAGATTATAGATAATGTATTTTTCTTATACAATTTTAGTTTTATCCTTTTACCTTTGAAGTTGATTTTCGAGGTGATTTTGGATGCGAAACTAAAATATGTCCATTTGGGAATATAGGTTTTGTATATATGTGCAGATCTCATATTTAAATAGATTGGGCTTATTCAAAGCATTTCAGAAGAGTGGAGCTTCCTAATGTGTCTTTGGGCTATGATTTGGCTTTATGGGTCTTCTTTAAGGGAAATTGAGATTTACCTTGACTCTTTTCTGAGGTGTTTATGTGTTATGTACTTCTATATTGTGAATAACTAGGTATTTTGAGGTCCTGAATAGATAAGATGATGAGAATTTATGCAAGTACCGATGTTTATTGCCGAATTATGTCATGATCCGAATCTACACCCTAGATGCAATACGGTGCTTAAAGCTACAAACAATGCTAAACTAACCCATGAATGGCATAACACTAGTTACTTTGACTATATGTAATATTGAACGGAAGCTAAGCTGCATATAGGATAAATACTGAAATAAAAAAAGTCTTAACAATATACTGATACTGAAACAAAATACTAAAATATCTGATACCAAGTCTGAAACAATCCATAAAGCTGAGATGTCTACTATCTGCATGAAAGACTCTGCTAACCAATAAGTTGTTGTGACAAATCTCTAGCTAACTCTAAATGTATGAAAGCAAAGTAATATAAAGACTCCTGTCTTCAAATAATGAGGACTCACAACTAACATTTGCTGAGATAGAGTTGGAGCATACTAACTGTGAAACTAATGTCAAGCATTTGAACATATATCATAAAATGATACAATGTAGAGAGAAAGTATGAAATCGGTACTTTGAATATACTGAGCATGTGAGAGATACAACTTAAAATAACCTGAACATGCTGAAAAATACTAAAATACTATACTAGGATACAAACTAAATGCAAACCAAGCTAAAGTATAATGATCAGGTCTGTGATATGTATATATTGATACAAAATGATAATTTGAAAAGTCAAAAGTTTAAGCAAATAAACTTAGCCAAGGGTCATATACAAATATTGAGTCTAAAACTGTGGGAGGTTCTCGTTACTAACATAGACCATATGACCAACATGGAATCTAACTTGTAACCCAAGTTGAGAGGGTGTCTATTCCTTTCCAAGGGTGAGAACTATAGCTAGCATGAATTCACTCATGAGACCATTTAGACAAACGAAACATACTCAACTAACCAGGACCCCTTAACCTATGGCAGAACACATAATTTGAGAGTTGGGTTGATTGAACCCGTGACCTCTTGGTGATAAGTACTACTCAAATACTTACATATTTGTCCTAATAATCATACTGAATATCTAAATAAAATGCATGAACTTGTTCAATTTACTGTTACTGAATACGACTAAAATCATGGAACTAGTTATATGAATTTTACTATTTTATAAAAATCATGGAAACATGGTGAGATGAATACCTGTATGAAAGTATGCCCCAATTGAATAATTCATGTTTATTTCACAAGAATCTAGGATCGTATATTCATAACATTCCATACATTTATGAAAAACTTATTTACAATCATGCATAGAAGTTTATTCACAGTATTAAGATATTCTGGAACATGGATACTAAAAGAATCATAATTGGGATATTTCCTTAATTCATGGAATTCTCATAAAACTAAACCTTGAAACAAACTTTGGGCAGAAGGGTAAAAAGAGACGATCACTGAATACACATATACCTGAAATTGATAGGGTTTGAATTGGGATTGGTGAGACTTGAACATTCTGGTGAAGAACCCTTATTCTCTGAGTTAAATTAGATAAATTGGTTTCTCTAAGTTTGTCGTTGTTTAGAGGTAATTGAGGGGTTAGGATTAGTTTTGGATTATATATATATATATATATATATATATATATATATATTTATATAAATATCTTTAAAACATCAAAATGACATAGTTTAGTGATTTAAATTGTGGAAAAGGATTGAAATACCCTTGACAAAATAATTATAAAAAACTATTAATCACATCGGATGAGACACAAAATGAAGTATCTCATGGTCCAATGAGTTTTGGGTATGACTCATGTTAGCTGGGACCTTTTAGTTGGGTTTCTGGATATGTAAAAACGACCACATGTAATGACTTGTTAGTTGCCACCATGAGTCATTCTAAGCTAATCGTTTGTTCTGGATTGAAATTCCCTAGTGACCAATGACAACATCCCATGGCTCAAAGGATATCCCAATGGGTCGTGGCATCCTTTCATGTCTAATGACGCAAATTTTCAATTTTCAAAAGTTGATCTAAGGTTGCTCACAATGAGTGACAGAATAACTCATTCCATCCCACAATAGTTTGTTGTCACCGATCATTCTGAGAGAAAATTTTTATGTTTCTAACTGGTTTTCTGTACTAAGTCTGACATATGATATTAGATACTTTTAGGGTGTTACAATATCCCCCCGGGGAACATTCATCCTTGAATGAAGACTAACTAAGCTGAAAAGATAGGAAAAGAGCTACAATCCTATTAGTGAGGTCTGAAAGCTAGATTTTCTAATATAGCAACTGCTTTCTAATTGGGACATCAACTGAACTGAACTTATAAATCATGCCTACATACTAAGACACAAAAACAACTGAGGGACATAAAAGTGAGTGGAATATTATGAAGGAAACTATTGCTTCACACTGGAGCTAAGTTAGAGGGTAAATGTGGGGGTACTTTGTCATCATATCTACATCTGCTTCCCAAGTATCCCCTAACTAGATGATTCCTCCAAAGAACTTTTACTAGAGAGACTTCCTTATTTCCTTAGCATATGAACCTGATAGTCAAGAATATCAACTAGAAGCTCCTTATAAGAGAGACTATCTTTCACGCCCACACTTGCCAATGGCACCACTATGGCTGGATCACCAATACACTTCTTCAATAAAGACATATGGAAGCCTAGATGCACCGATGCTAATTCTATAGGAAAATATAACTCATAGGCTGCATAGCCAATGCGCCTTAAAATCTTAAATAGACCAACATATGGAAGAACGATCTTTCCTTTCTTGCCAAACTGATCACCCTTTAATAGGTGAAATTCTTAGATAAACCCACTAATTAATTGTGAACTCAAGGATTTTTCCCTACAAATCTACATAAGATTTTTTATGATTCTTAGCTATTTTAGCCTTTCTCTAATTAGATTAACTTTCTCCATAGCCTCATAAATTGAGTTAGGGCCTATCAAAGTTCCTTCACCAACCTCAAACCAACTACTAGGAGATATACACCTCCTATCGTAAACCACCTCAAGCAAATCCATCTAAATACTAGAGTGATAACTATTATTATAAACAAACTTGATGAGAGTTTAGTGATTATCCTAACAACCTTTAACATTAATAACACAAGCCTTAACGTTTCTCTAAGGTCTAAATGGTTTGCTCTACTTGACCATCAGTCTGCGAGTAGAAAGCTGTACTGAGGTAAACTTAGGTACCAAGACCCTTCTAAAAAGACTTCCAAATCTATCAAATAAACTGAGTACCCCTATCAGAAATGATGGTCAAAGGAACTCCATGAAAATTGATAAAATCTCGAAGATAGATCCTAAAATTATCCTTAACAAATCTATAGTATAACAGGCAGAAAATACACCGCCTTAGTAATATGGTCTATTATAACCCATATAGAATCATGCTATCGACGTGTATGAGGTAACCCTATAATGAAGTCCATATTGATCTTTTTCTACTTTTAAGTACTGATATTTTGAGTGATACTACCGTGTCTCTAGTGCTTAACCTTAACCAACCAACAATTTGAACACTTAGTTACATGTTTTGCTATATCCTTACGCATTCCATTTCACCAATACACTTCTTATAGGTCATGGTACATCTTGGTGGCACTTGGGTTAATGGCATATCGAGAGCTGTGAGATTCTTTAACATCCATTATCTCTAGTCAAGTACATCTATAACACATAAGTGGACCTGAAAATTAAGTATACCATCTCTTCTTTCAAATAAAACGTCTAAATTTTGAATTTAGACTATTTCTTTCAACTTAAGAAAAATAGGATCACTATCCTACTTTGCCTTCACCTCTGCTACTGAAGAAGATTCTAAACCATAACACTATCTTTAACTAAATTAACCTGATTAATCCCCAATCTATAAAGTCTGTGAATATCTGTAACACCCTGTACTTTTACCTATGTTAAATTCATCCTAAAAATGTCAAAGACTTGCTTTAAAGATGAATACATTTTTATACATGTGTAATTTTTAAGATTTTGACTTTTCATTATGTGGAAAATTGAGTAAGATTTCCATCGATATGAAATTCACCCAAATCTGACACCCGGGCGAAGAATTAAAGCCATTTTAGTAAGACAGTGTACCACCTGGTACTCTAGCACGTGATGGAGGCAGTCCAAATGGTATTTTTCATTTTCCAGTGAGACAACGTGATACCATCGCGTCACACCACTAGCCTTTTTCCCAATTGTCACTTTCCAATATGTCCCCATAATCATGGCTCATCGTGCCAAAGGGAAAATTCACAACCAGTGAGGCACCACGATGGTGCCACATCGCGCCATCAGCCCAGTTTTCAATTGTCAATTTTTAGTGACACGACGTGATAGCGCCACGTTGCGCCAGGTGTCTAACTTGGGTTTTTAATGACGAAAATTAAAAACTTTCTAGGGATAATATGGTCTTTTTCCATGACCCAGATCAGTTTTTAAACACAAAATTATGCCCTAAATACCCTGTTATGTCATTTTTTCCTCACTTTCTCTCAAGAACAGAATCATTCTCTCTCAAGAGAAAGAAACCCTAGTTCTAGAAATCAAGGTCAAGCCTAAAAAATTCTTCAAGAACTTTAAGAATCTCACAAATTAAGGTATGTTAGATGTTCATATATGGGTTCTTTTCACCCATAGAGTCCAAGAATCCCTTTTTAAACCTACAAGATCTCAGATTTATGATTTCCACGTTTGATTTAGATTGAATTCATGTTCATGAAATTAGTTGGGTTCCAATCCATGATTTAAAGGCAAGTTTCATGAAATTAAATAACATGTGTGATGAATATGGGATTATCTTGATAAACCCTTGAACGTATAAAGTGATTAATGCATCTATTATGTTAATTTGGTTTGTAATCCATGATTATGATAAGATTCATAAAAAAAAGAATAGTATTTAGGGGAAATTAAATTAATTACATGCTAAACCCTTGAATTTGCAATTAAGTATGGTATTCTTGATGTTTATGTGATGACCATTATCATGTGAAATACTCATGCTCCCCAAGTATTTGCTAAAATACCTATGTGAAGTAGATAAAGGAATCATGAGATGTTATTATGAGTTCTTAATCATGTACAAGTTAATGTATTACACGTGTTTGATGAAATGTCTCTATGAATGAATTATGACCAAGTGAACATTGTTATGTTATTTAAGATTATGCTTTGCTTACTTTTCATGCTATCAAGTCTTGGGGGTATTTAATACCCAATAATTTAGCTGCTTACCTAAAACCAGTGTCAGTTATAGAATAGTATCAGTTATGTTATAACCAGTAGTACTCTCAGTTAGTTATAGAACTCAATAGAACTCAGTCAGTTGAAAAACTCAGGAAAACTCTATAAACTCAATCTCAGTCCAGTCCAATTCAGTATACAGTTCAGTGTCTTTCAGTTGGGAGTAGGATTTAGTACCGAGTGAGTTCATGGATAACGACTTCCTCGTCAGATAGACAGAGTCGTTAGAAGTAGTCCCTATAATCCAGAACTACATAGCCAGTGCAGGATAAGGAGTCACTCATTAGACTAGGCTTGACTACCTCCCTGACCTGTCAGTTAGGCTTGGCTCCGCCTAGGTGTCACCCATCAGTTAGGATTGGCATCCTAGTTTTCTAGTATTAGTACCCATGGAATGGTATTAGCACCCTTCTAACTGGGGTTACAGGATGGACCCTAATTAGCTCAGATTAGGGCATGTCAGTTAGATGATACCTCTCACAGTTTCTATTTTAGTTTTGGTCTTTAGTAGGGAACTCAGTTCAGTTCTACAGAATCAGGACTATCAAACACAGTCAATTTAGAAGCAGTAATTCAGTTATCAGTAACTCAAATATCAGTTACTCAGTTATTAGAATTAGTACTTAGCTTTAGCAAAGCTCAGTTACAACATGTATATAAATGCGCAGTATTGCATAATCAGTATTTTTTGTAGTTCAGATTATCCATGTACTCTCATGTCCAATTATTCTATATTATTTAGTAAGTTATTGTTCATGCATATGAACCCTTAAATTCATACTTACCTCATCTATCATTCCAGTATATTCCCATGTACTGATGTATACTTTCCTGCGCTATGATGTTTCATATTATAGGTTCAAATGCTCAGGTTTCTGACCATGCACAGTAGATTAAGATTCAGTCAGTAGCAGTAGATTTAGCAGTGAGTCCTCATCATTCGATAATATTCTATTATTTCATATTTTCAGTAGATGTAGTAGTTTAGTAGATAGAGTTAGTTGAAGAAATATCCCATCAACTCTACTTTTAGATAGATTTAGTTGGAGGCTTTGCAGATTAGATTTTCAGATAGTATTCAGTTTTATAGATGTTATATTTTATCAGTATTTTAGATGTTTTGAACCTTATGGCATTTCACCTTATTTTTTGCATTAATTACAGTATTATTATTCAGTGCTCATAATAGATATCATTCATAGGTTAGCTTGTGGTCCTTCGGGGTCGTAAGTATCATGTGACGACTAGGTGGTAGTCTTGGGTCGTTAAAAACTTGGTATCATACCCAGGTTCAATAGAGTCCTAGGGGTCTGAAAGCCGTATCAAGTAAATTCTTATGCATGGGTGTGTAGCGCGCCATACTTATGGATAGGAGGCTATGAGATGTTTTAGGAAAAGTTTCCCTTCTTTCAGTATTCATGTCGTACGAGTGAGCATGAGCTTAAGTTAATTTCTTAGTCTAATTCATCTCTTCCTCATGCTTCCAGAACATTCCTTCCAGAGAAGCGAATGAAAGAAGTAATGAAAATCAGTTAGCACCTCAATCCGTTCAAGAAGATCCCGTGGACGAGCATGTCTCTCATACAGAATTTAGATCTTCTTTCACTACTTTAGTCTATTCAGTAGTTTCTCAGAACAACCTATATATTTTTTTGCTATCTAGGCTTGGGGTTTATACTCAGCAGAGCAAGAGGGAGAAGCGTAGGAGAGATGATAAAAAGAATACGAGAATCAGAACAAGCGGTTTTAGGAAAAGGTTAGAGGGTGGTAACCACTTCCAGTTCCATTAGAAATTCTCAGCCCTAAATCCTTCTATAGCTAGTGCGCCAGTGCCAAGCTTTAGAAATAACACTTGAGGTAGCACGTCAATCTAAGCCTCAAGGTAGCTTGAAAAGAGGTCGTACCTACCCTCTTTGTCAGAAATGTGGCAGAAACTATCAGGGTGTCTACAGAGCTGATAGTGATATTTGTTTTAGGTATGACAAACTAGGCCACAAGGTCAAAGATTGTCCTTATCCAGGTCCTCAGGGTCATTCCAACAATCCTTCAGCTCAGTCCGATTGCCCGACCCAGCAGGGTGCCACTACCAGTGCCACCAGTGGGCAATGTCCAAACAGGCTTTATGAACTTCAGTCCAGACAAGATTAGGAAAGTTCTCCTAATATGGCCATCAGTATGTTACATATCTCCTACTTTTATGTTTATATCTCATCAGATCCAGGAGATTCTTTGTCTTTGTATCTTCTTGCATAGTAGTAAACTTTAAGGTAAGATCAAATCTTAAAAGAACCTTTATTAGTGCCTACCTCAGTAGATAAACCTATCCCAGTCAGACGAGTATATAAAAAAATTGATCAATTACAGTACTCCAAAAAATTTCTTCAGTTGATTTCTAGTAAAAGAGTCATTTTTAGTTTTCGATGGGAAAATCTTTGAATGAAAGAGTAGTACCTTAGTTTCAGTTGATTTGAGTTTGAATTTTAAAGATTAAGCTAATAGAAAGAAGAGTAAGAATTCTAAGCTACTCAGTGTTGAGGTTGCTATATGATGATTGTTGGGGCTATAGAAAACTAATAATTGTCTATCTAAAGAAAGTATTAGCAGTGGGCCTTTCGTTATCAGGTGCAGTCCTTCAGAATGAGTTTAGTGTTTATAAGTATTGTTATATACTACACTCTAGAGTAAAGTGGTGATAGTTCAGTTTAGGGTTATTGATTAATTGGTTCATAGTTTTAGAATAATAGCTTTAAGCTAAGGGGGAGATGGTAGAAAAAATAACCAAGTCATACTTTTAGATTTTAGTATTAATGTCATTATGGGTAGAAAAGCAGTGGGAGGAGATGATGCCCAGCCCATCTTTACCTCAGTGCCAAGTCTTGTACTTTAGCTATCCCAATATTAACTCATGCCTTACATGTTAGTTCTATGATCATAGTTTATATTCATGCACATTAACAAGAATCATGTATGCTTACAGTTCCTAGTATAAGGAGTTCTAGATCACTTAGTTTTACGAATCATGTTCCATGAATACAGAAACTCCTTACTCAGGTCACTTAGTTCTAGATCACTTATGTACTCATGCTTTATAGTATGTTCAATTTCATTACTCATGCTATGCTCTCAATAATCAGCTAAATTCAGATTATTTCATTGTATACCCTCAGTTAGACCTATTGATAAATCCACGATATTGATATTCTATTTATCAGGCCTTAATTAAGTATCAAGTTTGGTATAGTGTCCATTTATGCTTCAGGTCCTCATGTTTTAGCCTTTTAGTGAACTCACTTTATAAAATGATGTAGTGATGAGTGATTGCTTAGAAGGGAGAGAGTAGGGTAAATATTTCATATTAAGGAAAGATTGGTGCATGCTTGTTTTACCCGAGGTTATAGTTATAAACATAGACTTGGATGTCAGGTTAGTGTGCAAGTAAATGGCTAGCAAGAAGTTGTTTTTAGTGATTAGAGGAAAAATTAGAACCTTTCATGAGATAAGAAGTTTAGAAAATGTAGAGTGTGAGTGTACATTCAGATCCTTGATTAATGCCAATCCCTATCACGGGAGCTATCAAAACTCAGTCCAGTTTCAGGGTTGCTTGACCAAAGCGTACAGTTATCAGTTATTCAGTTATTAGTATCTCAGTATTTCAGAATCATGTCATGTGTTTAGTCTTACATTCCGAGATAATACAATTTTTAGGAATTTATGTTTAGTTACCTCATGTTCTTTAGTCAGTCCTTACCTCATATGCATAGTACTCTATAGTTTCAATACAGTTATTCAAGTTAAAAATAGTTCAATTTTACATGACCAGTATTCAGCTATCAGCCATTTAGTTAATCATATAAGCTAGTATGTTTATGCATTCGTGCTCAGCGCCCGTGTAAATATTTTTAGTAATTTCAGATAAAGTGTTGCGCTAAGGTGAAGAGTGTAGTTGAGAAAGTATTAAAATAATATGTCTAAGCTTGAAAATTTATAGCTA
The DNA here is from genome assembly GCF_002878395.1 of Capsicum annuum. Taxonomy (NCBI): domain Eukaryota; kingdom Viridiplantae; phylum Streptophyta; class Magnoliopsida; order Solanales; family Solanaceae; genus Capsicum; species Capsicum annuum. The sequence continues at coordinate 44,515,612 of NC_061118.1, forward strand.
CAGTACACAAGGCTTAGCAACTCTATCTTAGAAGGTGTTTTGTAGGCCTTAGTCCATGTTACAGAATTGGAGCCATGTTGTGATTCAAATGTCTTATTTAGACCATGCCCAGATTCCTTACTCCCTAAAGTCACTAGGACTCTACAGAAAGAGTGTCAATAAATGCTCTAATCGAGTATAAGTTTTCAGCATGAGTTAGTCTGTAAAGTCAGTAATTTAGTTAGTAGTCAGGCGGACAAGTTCGTATGATTTCCCATCTTTCCATCTAGTTTTAGTTAGTAGTCAGGCGGACAAGTTCGTATGATTTCCCATCTTTCCATCTAGTTTTACTATCCAAATTTTCATGAATATGACTATTACAAGATAGAGAATCCTAGTAGTAACGAGTTTAGCCTAGTTCACGTATCATGTCTCAGTTTCAGATCCCAAATATTCAATTACAATTTAGTTCATAGGTGCCCTGTGCATTGTCTCAGCTTTTCCTTAGTATCTCAGTCAAGTCAACATTCTTTGAGGGACCTAGTGTCCCAAGGGGGAGATTCACTATAACCCCAAGCTATCATGATCTAAACCTTTCATTTTCTCTTTATGTAACAAATCCAGTTGGAGTAATGGGTCCTCACAGTTGATCCTCTAGTTCCAATCTTAGCTGTAAGCTATGTACTCAAGGGCTCAGTTTAGTTCGCGATATTCAGTTTGTGTATCACGTTTTAGACTTATTCATGCTATCAAATTACTATTCATACATGTTAAGTAAATGATCTTAGGCTTATCAGTGTTCTCAGCTTAAGGTGACAATCTTTCTTAGATCTACTCAGTTCCATATTCAGTTACAACTATAATCTTAGTATCAGTTATCGTTGTATATTCAGTCACGCATTTATTAATCAGTTCAGTCATGTATTCCATGCATCAGATATGTATGTCCAATATATAAACTCAGTCTATCAGCAGTCCTCAGCTTAATTAGTCTCATTCAAGGACGAATGTTCCCAAGGAGGAGATATTGTAACACCCCGTACTTTTACCTAGCTTAAATTCATCCCAAAAATGTCAAAGACTTTATTTAAAGATCAATACACTTTTATACATGTGTAATTTTCAATATTTTGAATTTTTATTATATGGAAAATTTAATAAGCTTTCCATTGATACAAAATTTGCCTAAATCCGACACCCGGGCGAAGAGTTAGAGCCATTTTAGTAAGACAGTAAACCACCTAGTACTCTAGCGCATTGTGGAAGCAGTCCAAATGGCATTTGTCATTTTCCTGTGAGACAATGCGATACCACCACATCGCGCCATTATCCTTTTTCCTAATTTTAAATTTCCAGTGTGACCCCACGATCATGGTGCATCGCGCCAAAGGGAAAATTCGCAACCAGTGAGGCATTTTGATGGTGCCGCATCGCTCCATCAACCCAGTTCCCAATCATCAGTTTCCAGTGACACAGCGTGATAGCGCCGTGTCGCACCAGGTACCCAACTGAGTTTTCAGTGACAAAAATTAAAAACTTTCTAGGCAAAATAGGGTTTTTTTCCATGACCCAGATCAGCTTTTAAACATGAAATTATGCCGTAAATACCCTATTATGTCATTTTTTCCCTCACTTTCTCTCAATAACAAAATCATTCTATCTCAAGAGGCAGAAACCCTAGTTCAAGAAATCAAGGTCAAGACTAAGAAATCCTTCAAGAACTTCAAGAATCTCAAAAATTAAGGTATGTTAGATGTTCATCTATGGGTTCCTTTCACCCATAGAGTCCAAAAATCCCTTTTTAAACCTACAAGATCTCAGATTTTTGATTTCCACATTTGATTTGGATTGAATTCATGATCATTATATTAGTTGGGTTCCAATCCATGATTTAAAGGGAAGTTTAATAAAATTAAATAACATGTGTGATGAATATGGGATTATCTTGATAAACCCTTGAATGTACAAAGTGATTAATGCATCTATGATGTTAATTTGGTTTACAATCCATTATTATGAAAAGATTCATGAAAAATTGAATAGTATTTAGGGGGAATTATATGAATTACATGCTAAACCCTTGAATTTGAAATTAGGTATTGTATTCATGATGTTTATGTAATGACCATTATCATGTGAAATACTCATACTCTACAAGTATTTGCTAAAATGCTTATATGAAGTAGATAGAGGAATCATGAGACATTATTATGAGATCTTAATCATGTACAAGTTAATGCATTTCAAGTGTTTGATGAAATATCTCTACGAATGAATTGTTACCAAGTGAACATTGTTATGTTATTCAAGATTATGCTTTGCCTTACTTTTCATACTATCAAGTCCAGGGGGTATATAATACCCGGCAATTTAGCTGTTTACCTAGAGCCAGTGCTAGTTATAGAATAGTATCAGTCATGTCATGAAAAGTAGTACTCTCAGTCAGTTATTGAACCCAATAGAACTCTATCAGTTACAGAACTCAGGAAAACTCAGTCTCAATCCAGTCCCGTTCAGTCTACTTAGTTTAGTGTCTTTTAATTGGGAGTAGTATTTAGTACCTAGCGAGTGCAGGGATGACAACTTCACCTTTAGATAGGTATAGTTGGTAGTAGCAGTCTCTATACTCTAGAACTATGTAGACAGCATAGGATGAGGAGTCACCCATCAAACTAGGCTTGACAACCTCCCAGGAGTCACCCGTCAGATAAGGCTTCGCTCTGCCCAGGTGTCACCTATCAGTTAGGCTTGGCATCCTATTTTTTTAGTATTAGTACCCATGGCATGGTATTAGCATCCTTCCAACTGGGGTTACAGGTTGGACCCCAATTAGCTCAGATTGGGGCATGTTAGTTAGATGATACTTCCTAGAATTTATATTTCAGTTTTGATCTTCAGTAGGGAACTCTGTTCAGTTCTATAGAATCAGGATTGTTAGACAAAGCCAATTCAGAACCAGTAATTCAGTTATCAGTAACTCAGGTATCAGTTACTTAGTTATTAGAATTCAGTACTTAGCTTCAGAAAAGCTAAGTTACAGCAAGTATATAAACACATAATATTGCATACTCAGTATTTGCCGTAGTTCAGATTATCCATGTACTCTCATGTTCAGTTATTCTATATCATTTAGTCAGTTATTGTTCATGTATTGAACCTTTGTATTTATCCTTACCTCATCTAGAATAACAGTACATTCCCACTTACTGACACATACTTTCCTGCGCTATGATGTTTCATATCATAGGTTCGGACGCTCAGGTTCCCAGCCACGCATAGTAGATTCAGATTCAGCCAGCAACAATAGATTTAACAGTGTGTCCTCATCATTCGAGGATATTCTATTATTTCATATTTTTAGTAGATGTAGTAGTTCAGTAGATGGAGTTTGTTGGGGATTGTCCCATCAACTCCACTTTCAGACAGATTCAGTTAGAGGCTTTTTAGACTAGATTTTCAGACAATATTTAGTTTTACAGATGTTATAATTTATCAGTATTTTAGATGTTTTGAACCTTATGGCATTTCAGCCAATTTTTCACATTAATTACAGTATTATTATTATGTGCTCGTAACAGATACCATTCATAGGTTATCTTGTGGTTCTTCGGGGTCGTAAGCATCCTGTGACGACAAGGGGTAGTCCTGAATCATTACAATATCATAAAATAACTCTTTCTTTTCATCATCTACATAGGTGGAACTACCATAGAAAGCCTATTAAGAGCATTAACCACTATATTGGCATTACTCAAATTGTACAAAACACTTATGTCATCATATTTGAATAACTCAAGCTATCTCTTCTAATGAAGATTTAGATCTTTTTGACATAAAAAATACTAAAGTTTCTTTAGATCAGGGAACGCATCTACATAAACTCCATAAAGATAGAGCCTCCAAATTTTTAAAGAAAAAACTACACCTGCCAACTCAAGATCATGAGTCCAATAATTCTTATCATGATCTTTGAGCTACCAAAAGCATAAGCTATGACCTTACCATGCTTTATAACACTCACCCAAAAACTCTGGAGGCATCATAGTAAACAATAAACCTATTTATACCCACTACTAGAGTCAAAGCTAAAGCAAAAGTTAGTCGATCTTAAGCACCTAAAATCTCTTCTTACAACCACTGGACCACTAAAATTTAAATTTTTCTGAGTTAGTTTAGACATTTGAGAAGTAATAGATGAATATTCTTTTACAAACCATCTGTAGTAGATGTATAAGCCTAAAAAATCCTAATGTCTAAGGGAGAGATAGGTCTAGGCCATTTCCTAACTACTTTAATCTTTTGAGGATCAATCCAAATCCCCTCACTGGGAATGATATGAAAAAGGAATGCTATTTATCAACCATAATTCACACTTGTTAAAATTAAAAATAATTGGTGATCTTTAAGAGCTTGCATGATAATTCATAAACGGTCTACATGTTTATTCTCATTTTGAGAATAAATAAGAATGTCATCTATAAAGGCAACAATGAACATGTCTAAGTATTATTTGAACATACTATTCATTAAGTCCCTAAAAGTTGTAGGGGCATTCATTAGTCCAAAATCAATAACAATAAATTTATAGTGACCATATTTAGTTCTAAATATTGTCTTTAGAATGTCACACTCTTTAAATTTAAGTTGATAATAGCCGGATCTGAGGTCTATCTTTGAAAAACAACTGGCACCCTAAAGTTGGTCGAACAAGTCAATCTTAGAAATAGGATACTTATTCTTGACTGTGACTTTGATCAACTACCACTAATTGATGTACATTCTGACGAAACCATTTTTTATACACAAAGAGAACTAGAACACCTTGTAGAGAGATATTAGGTCTGATGAAGCCTTTGTGTAAGAGGTACTTTAACTATTTCCTTAATTTCTTAAGATCAACTAGAGATAATCTGTAAGGAGGAGTTGAGATAGGAGAGATATTTAGAAGAAGGTTTATTATAAAGTCTATCTCCCACTCAGGAGGGACTCAAGGCATATCTTCAAGAAACACTTTTTAAAACTCATTTATGACTAGTACTGGCTGAAGGGTTGGAGTTTCAAACTTAGAGTTCTAACTCTAAAATAGTATATACAACTCTTGGAGATCATTTTCCTGGCCTTAAGGTAAGAGACGAATTGAATTTCAAGAGCTATGGTACTACCCTTCCATTGTATGTCTAGTTTATTTAGAAACTGGAGCTTAACAACTCCGATTCTATATTGTACTAAGGCATAATAGGAGTGTGACCAATCTCTGCCAAGAATGAAATCAATATCAGGATGCAAAAGTTAATGTAAAACTAAACTAAAGTATAATGAATATATCTGAGATGCATATATGCTGATACAAAATGATAATGTGAAAAAGTCATAACTTTAAGTAAATTAACTGAGCTAAGTTTCATGTACAAATATTATGGTTAAAACTATAGGAGGTTCTCATAACCGACATAAACAGATGATCAACATGGATTCACACCTATAACCTAAGTTGGGAGGGTATTCAATACCTAGCCATGGTTAAGAACCACGATTGGCATGAATCCATTTGTGAGACCATAAAGGTAATGGAAGACACTCTCAACTGATAAGAACCCCTTAACCAATAGTGTCACATAGTTCGGTACATGGGTTGAGTAAACTAGTGTTATCTCAGTGCTATTTACTACCCATATATCCATAGTTTTATGCTCATAATCATACTGAACATCTGAGTAAAACACATGAACTAGTTCAATTTACTATATTGAATAGGACTAAAATTATAGAACTAATATGCATTTTATGATTTTATTAAACTCATGGTAATATAGTGTGCTAAATACTGTCTAAAAATATGCCCCAATAGGATAGTTCATGCTAATGTCACAATAATATAAGATTTTATGTTCATAAAATATCAAATATTTATGAAAAACATATTTAAAATCATACATAAAAGTGTTACTCATAATCGTAAGATATTCTGGAACATGGATGCTAGAAGGATCATAAATTGGGATATCTAGAAACTTGACCTAAATTATGGAAGTCACATAAAGCTAAACTTTCAATCACACCTTGGGAATGAGGGTGAATGGATGCACCATATACTTGGAATTGATAAGGTTTGAACTTGGATTGGAGTGACTTAAACTTTCTAATTAAGAATCATAATTCTTTGACTTAGAACTTGAATTGCTTATTTTTTGTAAATTTATCAGATGTTTAGAGGTAATGAAGGACTAGGAATAGTTTAGGCTTATATATCCTTTATTAAAATATCAAAACAACATGGTTTAGGGGTTAAACTATTGGAAAAATACTAAAATATCATTGACAAAGTTGTTTTTAAAAACTATTGATCACATTGGATAAACCATAAAATCATTCATCCTATAGACTAACCAGTCATAGATTTGACTTGTAGTCTTTAGGACCTTTTTGTTGTGAATGATTAATTGGTTATCACAATGAGTCACTCTAAGCTAATTATTGATTCCTAGATAAAGTTGCCTAGTGACCAACAATAATATCCCATGACTCGTGAGATCTTCCAATGGGTCATGATATCCCTCTGTATCTACCGAGGCAAATTTTCATATTTCAAGACTTGACCTAAGGTTTCTCAAAATGAATGAAAAATGACTCGTCCTATCATATAATGGGTCGTAGTCTTCGATTATTTTGAGAGAGAGAATATTGGCTTCCAACTAATTTTCTAAGCTAAGTCTGATATATAATCTGAGAGACTTTTGAGGTGTTATGAGCTTAAATTAGCAAAATAAGCAACTTAACTATTCTCTTTATTTGTTGACATATTTATGATAAATTGTGTTGGTAAACGGCTTATTGATCATGAATGAATTGATAGTGAGTATCTACTTGAGGGTTTGAATCATGTTTAGTGAAATTTGATGGAATAATTAGGGTTAGTAGCTATTTAATGTATAAAAAGATTGTGGTTAGTTGAAAAAGTTAAATGAGTGATCTTGGTGTGATTCTATGTACTATGAACAAAATTAAAATTTTGAACATCCTTAATGACAAGTATAATCCTCTTGTGAGTATCAGAGTCTAATTACATCATATTTGGGTAAGATTGGGAAATTTATCATGTAAAGTATGTTATGGGTTTAGTAAATTCGCAAGGTTTACCTTCTTTGGGTTTATTATCTGTATTGGGATACCTTTGTAGGGATAGAGGGAACCTTATTATTGATTTAGTTGATTATTAATCACTGTGATGCTGAGTAGGTGCTTATGTTGAATTTATTATTATTTAGAGAGTTTATTATCCTTGTAATGCCTGAGAGGACCTTTTGTTGGTATTATTATTGATTAGAGAGCTTATTATCACTGTGATTCTCGAGTGGGGGGCTTTTTGTTAACGTCATTGCTTTCTAATTTGGTTCCTTAACAATTGTGGTGGCCATGTTGAGGCCTAGTATTATGATTCACTTATCTTTGAGTGATTTGGGTTAATTTATATCATTATTATGCTAATTATTGGGCATTGTTGATTTTTTATTATTATGCTTAGTCATTCACCACTCATTTTCACGAAGCTAGTACTATAATAGGACATGTATTTTTCACAAAATAAAATAAATCATTTTATAAATTTCTATAGCCAAAGAAAGTGACAACAAGGTTTATTGATGTGATTATTGTTAGTATAAATGTTGTGAAACCTCCTGAGTCCTTTCTTAGAATCTTAGGCTCAAAAGATGTATACAAGTTTTACTTTTGACATTGCATTTCATTTCATATGACTATATTGCATTGCACTTTCTCTTAGGTAATATTATGGTTGATATACAATTATATGTTATGCATTAGTTATCAATTGATCTATTGATATATTGTATCATAGCTATTAGTTACATGATATGCATTTTCACCACTTTATCCTAGATTATTGGATTGGCATGGTAAGTGGATGCAATAAACTCTATTGATGAAATCTTCCATGATATGACCTGATACTGTAACTGTTGATATTATCCATGTACATGTATTCCTTAACTAAACTGATTTAGCTTCCTTGTTAATTATTGCTATTTAATATAATAGGATAGGAATTTTTTGAGTGTAGGTTTATTTAGGGAAATATTGGATAGTTGATGTAGTGGTTCTCACCATCACTTTAGATTAGCGTGGATTTTTGATGATTCTTAATGAGTACACGTACTTCGTACCTACTATTGCTTTTCTTATCTTTTCTACACTATGAATTATTAAGAGAGTGGATCAACATTGATTGTAACTCTTATTTTGGATTTTCTAAAGATTGAGGTAGTGATTGTTAGATCATAGAGCTAATTTAGATTTCTTCTTATTTTTTATTATGCATTATTTTCATTTAAGATACTTCAAACTATGTCATTATGTCAGATATAAGTGACAACCAGACCTAGGATATTATCTAGATATGGTACTTCTTTTATATCATTTAGGGATTATTCTAATTTCCTATTTAATCTGCTTTTGATTTTACTTTGATAATCATGTTTGGGTTAGGAGTGGCTTACCTTTACTAGAGGGTATGATAGGTGCCACTACAGTCCCTATTTTGTGTTATGATAAGTTTATATTAAAGTTGGAGGTTCATTAATCTCATAAGTACAAGCCGAGTGTAGTAGAGTTTTATGAATTTATGTAGAGAAGTCCATTATATATCTTTCAGAGGCTATAAGACTTTAGAAAAATCCACTTCTTTATTCTATGTCATGTATTCATAGCTTATAATGTGACTCAAAAATCCCTTATAGACTCTCTCATTAATGATGAAGACCTATTCTTATTTATCCAAAGGCTTAGAGACCATACCTTTGGTATGTGTCTGGGATAAGGGTCATGGGACCGGTTGTAGTAGGGTACCTGGACTAGTTAAAGGTTAGGCTAGGGTTCACTTCTTAGGTTCAGGGATTATTTATGTTGATGGGTCTATTGAGACAAAGGGATTGAGCCTATGTCAGACAAAAACTATTTTCTTTCTATATCTATTCTTGAGGATCTTTTAGTATGGTTGTTGGATTCCTTGAGGAGATGGCTTACACTTTCTTTTAGTGTGTTATTTTAGGGCTTCATACTCTAGATACATAATTGACTGTTGCTACAGATTTCCTTAGTGTTGATGTGACATTACACCACATTTCCCCATATCTAGTGACTTTACTTACTATGTTTTTAAAAGGATCTAGTAGTTTTATAGAGTTTATGAGGGTTTCCCCCCTCAGTTAATTACAAATTGTAAGTTTGATTCTTATGTCATCTTATTTTGTTTCCATGATAAGTTACATAGATTGGGCTTGGTAGACTCTAATGGAGTGTATTTCAACTTTTTAGTTACTAACACTAGCCAAACCTGAATCACCTACACTATTAATTTGTCAGTCTATGATTACCAAGCTCAAAGTACGGAAATGCTGAAATCTTCCCCTACTAATATCAACCCACCAAAAATCACGATAAAATAAGGACATCTAGCTATGGTTTTTAAACCAAGGGATTATTTGGATAAGTAGGCTCAAAGATATAAGTATACTCTAATAGGTAAATTTACAAATACAATGCCAAATATAGAGATGATAGAAAAGGAATTTTTGATGCAAACAAAGCTTAGAGGGGGTGTGAAATTATCTCATTTAAATTCAAAACATATGTACATTGATCTTGACAGTGAGTTTGATCACATCATCATGTGAACCAAAGGGATAATGTACATACAAGATCAACTAATGAGGATTCACATATGGACCCCAACTTTTAAACCTGATGAAGAAACACCTTTGGCACCTGTTATGGGCAATACTCCTGGAGCTGCCTTGGCATTGTTATTGTATAGAAATAATTGTACCTTTACTGTCACCTATTGGTAAAGCCTTGTTTTTGGACTTGGCTACATATAAAAAGACTAGGGGAAGTATGACTAAGGTCAAAATCTGTATTGACCTTATTAAACTTACAAAAAATCATGTGTGGTTAGGTTATGATGAGGATTAAAATAGGTATGGAAAGTGAAAGCAAGTGCAATACGAAGGGGTTCCTCAATTTTGTTCTTACTGCAAGCATCAAGGACATAACCATTTGAATTTTACAATTAAGAGAAGGGATGATGAATTTAAGAGAAGTAAAGAGAAAGAAGAGAATGCTGAATCTAAAGAATTGCACAGTAATGAAAACACCAAAGATCTACCACCACCTCAGGAACAATAAGATCCTTTGACTCAACCAAAAGCAACTCAAGAAAAATAAAAATAAAATGGGCAAGTGTAGGTACAAGACTATTGGTAGACCCAGAGGAAAAGAAAAAGTAAAAACCATCAACAATAACAAAAAAATAAGCAATAAAACCAACAAAAAACATATAAACCCAAAGATTCACAAGCTTCTCAGAATATGTATGCTAAAAAACAAGAAAAAGCTGAAAAAATGGCAAATATGAATGCCAATAAAGTTGAACACAACAAGTTGGATTTGAGAACCCCGATATTGACTGTCTTGCTCTTTGTCCTTGTGATCCCAATGCTTGTGTGGCTGGTTTTGTACATAAATCTGGTGGTGGTATGAATAGTGTAAACCACCCTCTTGTCAACCTGAATCATATGGTGCCTAGTTTGATAAACACATCTGAAGTTTAGTATTTAAGACAAGAAATAGAGGTGGAAAATGGGGAAGATAGTGCTATAGGTACACCTACTGATTTAGTCAGTGCATCTACTGCCCATATAAGTAGAAAAAAGAAGGAACCATTGGAAATAAAGTAAAATAAAATAGAGAAAGAGGAGAAAAAATAAAGAATAGGGCCAAGAAAAGAGATAAGTAGCATAAGGGTAAAAAAAGAGTTGTTTTACTTGCAGAACAAATAGATAACTTTTTCCACCCCTTCCAAGAATTGAAAAAAAGCCTGCTAGCTTCAAGGATATATGTACATAGAATAAGTCTACTTCTCCTATTGATAGGGTCATTCACCTAGAGTATGAATTTGACTATGAAAACCAATTAATAGAAGATGAAGAAGAGGAGGAAGAGGTATGCTAAGAACTTATTAAAGATTTTGGTCCTTCTGGAAATAGTGATAAAATCAAAGAGAAACAACAAGTTGTAGCAAAGGAGGGTATATCTGCAAGAAGTTTCAAGTAGAGAGGTTCATTCTTTAAAGTAGCTACCAGTTCATCAATCAACAAACCACTTACAAGGTTACAAAGCAAGATTCTTTGAACTCATGTGGGGTAGGTCATGTGGCCCCCTTCAAGACATCTCACGTATATATTTTCTTAAGTCACATAGAATGTTTATTTTAGCATATATGATATCTATTTTATTAGGCTATGGTTTACTTAACTATAGCATAATACAAGATCTCTATTTAGATAAGCACAATCATAGTTTGAGTAACCTAGTTACTCAGGTACCTTACTTTTATGGTGTTAAGCTACTAGGTTTCATTTTAAGTAGCTAAGTTCTTGTCATTATACTTAGTTACTACCCAGTAGTTGATTTTTTAGTGGTGGATTGGGTGTGTCGATCTAGTGTTGTCAGTCATTTAGTGCCTATTATTGTGTTAAGTTGGATTTCTCTAGATATTTTAGATCTTGGTATGGTATTCTCGATGGTCATGATATAGAATAGTGGTGAATTGATTGTAAAAATTGGTTTGTTCAGATTATGGAATGTATTTTAAAGTTTTACTTGTTGTATATGATATAAATTTAGATCGAGAATGTTTTGAATCATTAGGATAGTGACTTATGAATAAATAAAGCTTGCAACTGGTGTACTTATGCATAATTATTTACAAGAGTTAGTAAAAGTATGCATGACTAAGTTCTTTTTCTTATAGGGTCTAATTGATATATCTATGGTTTGGGTTAGCATATTAATAATGTGATTTGCCTTGTGGTATGACTAGGGATATTAATCAGATTGGGAAAGAAGTCCTTACGATAAATTTGATTGTGATATGACTAGCTAAGAATAATTGCAATAAAGGATTCTAGTTAGGTTGGAAAGATTTTTAGGCGTTCCAGCCTTGTAATATGCTAGTACTTTGGTAACTAGCTTTGCTTGTGAGGAAAGGATTATGGTGTTATGGCACACTTCTCGAGTAGACTTGAAGGAATTCAACCTATAGGGGTATTTCTTTTGAGTTCAAAGTTTATGGTTTAATCTTCAAGGATTGATACTTGTGTTCAGAGTAGCATGATTACTTAGGTTTGGTTCACATTATGATAGTGGCACTTTATGTTTTTAATGGGTTGTTGTGGTTCAATAAAGAAAGTTGTCTATTTGGGTTAGGGTTAGAATTTTGGGTTCTTATGGTAAGGCTATAATGTTGTTGTGGATTATTCTATTGTATGGTTTAGAAAGATAAGAAAGTTTGCATATGTCAATTTTAAAGGACTCCGAAGAATTTGTGTATGGAAAATAACATGGGTGGTAGAATTTATTGCTTTGGAAGTTAAAAGGGGCTAATAATATTTTCTATTAAAGAGTTTGGAGTTAGAATATAAGGTACTATTTCTTGGGTCTTATGTCGAAGAATTCACAATGGTGAACGAGTTAAGGAAAAGGATAAAGAACTTGTACATCGAAAATTTTGAGATATTTAAAATGTATTTTGGGTATAAGTTGGGAATTCAAAGTCTTACCAGTATGGTTCAACAATGATTTCTGAAGAAATTAGTGGTGACTTTCCAAAGATTTGACAATTAAGAAATTATATGGAATCGACATTGACTTCTATATTAGTTGTTTTAGCTTGAGGAGATAGTGCTATCCTATTTGACATTTATGGTAATTGGGTAAGTGTGATTGAGTCAAAATATATATATAGTGTCTTAGAAAACAACAAAAAGTTCTTTTGAGATAGAAGAAGCTATGATTCAATAATGTGAAGAGTAACAATATGGTTCAATAGGTTCTTCCACATCTTACTGTTATAGTGACGACATCGGTTTTGTTGTATAGATAGTGACTTGTGGTGTCTATGACGGATTCAAGTAAATCGGGTATGTTTAGGACTTTTATTTCAATCAACTCAGTTATTGGGTATAGAGATAGTGCATAAATATGAAAATTGAATACATAGAGAAATTTGATTTTAGATATTAGAGTTGTGGCCTTTAGAGTTAAAATATGAAGAAATTTTAGGTCTTGATTTTTGTGACTTATTTTGTTTTGGGTGTCTGGACCGTTTTACCTCTCCCCCTGGTTGCTTTGTAGTATCTCTGGGTTGTGGGGGATGATTGACATGGTTTCAAATGCATTTTCATGTGATTTGTGTGAGTTTGTGGTTTTTAGATGTTATAAAGGCTTTATAGTTGCCTTCGGTAAAAATTTACTATTCTGTGTGTCAGATGGCAAAACAGACTGTGCCAGTAGGTCCAAAACTTTGATTCTAGCTTGGTAACATAGTTAGTGTAGTTTTATGATTTTTGTATCTAATTTTGACCCTCAGACTAAAAATTGGTAAAATTGTGTCTCATAGGTCAACTTTGTGAAACTGACATTTTTTAAAATCTGATATTTCTAATGAGTCTGGAGCTTAAAATTTGATAGTGTAGAATAGTTTATTTCTATATATAGGATTCTAGAGAAATCCCAAGAGGGGTCCGTGGAGACTTGGAATTCTTTAAGTCTCTAAATGATGCATTACTTGGCTGGTGCAATCGCTTAAATATCCAACCGATCACTTAAGCAACCTGACTGCCAGTACTGTGTATCGCGCATAAGTGAGTACCCCATTGCATAAGATATTTTCGCTTTAGCAACAAGGGGATTGCTTACATGACACCAAAGTTGACCAACGGGTGTCGCTTTAGTTACACTTAGTCACTTAAGTGATGTCCTTTTAAGCGACCAGTGGTCTCTTGAGTGATGCCTGGTGATATATGTATATATATATATATATCCCTTTTCTCAATTTTTCAATATTTTTGAGACTTTGATCTTAGGGTTTTTGAGTTTTGGGATGATTTCTTCCATTTTCAAGCTTGGGTAAGCTCAAAATCCCCATTTTAATTATCTTTCCTTGATTTTTGTCATTTATATATATTTATATTTATATACATATAAATCCTTTTTCTTGATTTTTCACTAATTTTGAGACATAGAGCTTAGGGCTTTTAAGTTTTGCGATGATTTCTTTTATTTTCAAGCTTGGGTAAACACCAGATCCCTATTTTAATTATTTTCCTCAATTCTTGTCATTACATCTTATTAAAACTCGGTTTCAAAAGGTGAGATTTGGGGATTTTGGCATGGAAGGACTAAATTAGTAACTATTTTATTTAAACCCTAATTTCACTATGCCTCATATTATTGCAAGTATAGTTATGTATTTTGAGGGTCAGAAGAGGTTTAAGAGCTTCACTCATTTGGGTTTGCCTAGATTTAGTGGTGTTATGGGGGAGGTTGCCTATGATTTCTTGATTGAGTGTTGTGAGAAGTTGCATAGTCTTGGATCGCTTTAGTTGCATGGAGTTGGTTAAACTTCTTACCAATTGAGAGACGCTATCAGGGATTGGTGGAGGTCACTTGTTAGTTGCAGACCTCTTGGTTCACTAAAGGTGACTTGAGAACAATTTGCTTAGGCCTTCTTGGATAAGTTTGTTCTTTTTAGTTCGAGGGATCAAATGAGATATTAGTTTGACCACTTAGAGCAAGGCTCTATGACTACTGTGGAGTATGAGGCACATTTTTATTCCTTGTTTAAATATTATTATACCAGTATTGCCATCGAGTTTGAGAAGATTCAAAAATTTGTGAAGGGGTTTGATGTTTTTCTCCAGCTAGCTTATTCTTAGATGGTAGTGTTATGGGCATTATTTTAGTGTATAATGGATCATGCTAAGATAATTAAGTCAATTCTTTGAGGGTTTTAGGTATACACCAAGAGGGTGCAACGTCAGGGTGAGTTCAGAGGTGATACTTCTCAAGGCAGAAATTCTAAAGGTTTTTGTGGGACTTGGGTAGATCTAATTATTCTTGATATGGTAGATTTTAACGTCATCTTGGGTATGGATTGATTGGCTCCTTAACATATTTTTCTAAAGTATTATGCTAAGGTGGTGTCGTTGGCTCCACCAGATGTGCCAAGGATAACTTAGAAGGGTGCATTTCATTCAGGTCACAAAAGAGTTGCATCTTTTCCTCAAGCTCATCATTTGGTAAAGAGGGATGCTTTTCTTATTCAGACTATATTTGTGATACTAGTGTTGATTCTCTGCCTTCCTTGGATTCTGTTCATATTGTCCATGATTTCATGGATGTTTTCCTTACGAATTTGCCTGGTATGCCTATGGATTGTGATATTGACATTTTTTGTGATGCTAAGTTGGGCACTAAACCCATCTCTTTTTCTCCTTATAGGATCGCCTTAATAGAGTTGAAGGAATTA
This sequence comes from Capsicum annuum, assembly GCF_002878395.1. Lineage (NCBI taxonomy): Eukaryota > Viridiplantae > Streptophyta > Magnoliopsida > Solanales > Solanaceae > Capsicum > Capsicum annuum. Next base: position 44,530,976 of record NC_061118.1, read on the forward strand.
AAAGATCAATCATGGGAGTTTTTGGATAAGGGATTTATTCATCCTAGTGTATCACCTTCGGGTTTGCCTATCTTGTTTGTAATGATAAAGGATGGGTTTATGTGTATGTGTATTGATTATCAGCAGTTGAACAAGGGGACAGTAAAGAATAAGTATCCTATTCCTCATATTGATGGTTTATTTGATCTGCTTTAGGGTGCATCAGTTCTTTCAAAGATTGATTTGACATCCCAGTATCACTAGTTGAGGATTAGAGCTTTAGATATTTTGAAGACAACTTTTCAAACTCTTTACGATCATTATGAGTTTTTGGTCATATCCTTCGAGTTGACCAATGCCCCAGGCATATTCATGGAGTTGATGAACCAGGTATTTCAACTGTATCTAGACATTTTTGGTATTATATATATAGATGATATCTTGGTTTATTCCAAGAGTGAGGTCAATCGAGATAAGCTTTTGCGGATTGTACTTCAGAGATTGAGGGAGGAGAAGTATGCTAAGTTCTCTAAGTGTGACTTTTGGTTAGATATTGTCTCTTTCTTAGGTAATGTGGTGACCAAGGATGGTGTTATGATTGATCTAGCCAATATTGCAATGGTTCGTGATTGCAAGGCTTAATTGCCCTTCTAAATTCAAAGTTTTGTCAGTTTGGCATGCTACTATCGGCATTTTATTGAGGGTTTCTCATATATTGCAGCTCCATTGACCAAGTTGACTAAGAATAAGATTTATTTTTAGTGGTCTGATGCTTGTGAGACAATCTTTCAAAAGCTGAAGGATTTGTTGACATCAACTTCTACCTTGACTTTGGCTAAGGAGGGCGTGGATTTTACCATCTTTTGTAATGCTTTAGGTGTTGGGTTAGGTGCTTTGTTGATACAATAGGGTAAGGTGATTGCATTTTCTTCTCGTTAGTTGAAGCCCCATGAGAAGAATTACCCTACCAATGACTTAGAGTTATGCATAGTTGTATTTGCTTTGAAGTTGTGGAGACACTACTAGTATGGAGTCCGTTGTGAGATTTTCTTGGATCGTCGTAGCCTTTAGTATTTCTTCACCCAATGAGATCTTAATATGAGGCAGCTTCATTGGCTCGAGTCTTAAATGTTTAAAATGTTCTAATTATCATGTTAAACCCCAAAGTTATGATTTTTGTCTTATAGTCATGTTATAATCGCATGCTTTACTCATTTCCATGCTTAAGTTCATGACTCTCATGTGTTTGCTAGAACACCTAAGTGTTGGATTTTAAATAATGATCCCCTACTATGGTTTTAAAGCTTTTATATTGCATTATTGTTAATTCCATTCTGTGCTAGTGGGTTATGAACACCCAATATCTATGTGATTTACATAATTCAGTTTTTCAAGTACTCAAATAATTAATCCATGACTCTGATCAGTATACTTATGCATTTACAATAATGATGTGCACTATCAGCTATGTAATAATGTTCAGTCATGTTCAGTCTATTCCAGTATCAGTGTCAGTTCATTTAGGAGTAGGTTTTAGCACCGAGTGAATTTGGGGATGAGGGATCACCTAATAGTAGAGGGTGTGACCCTTAGTAGCAATCCCCGCATTCCATAACTACGTAGATGACGTAGGCTAGAGATGTCTACTTGCCAGTTGAGGGTTGACAAAGTGTTTCCCTGCCAGTTGAGGGTGAACCAAATCTCATTAAAGCACCTGCCAGTTGAGGGTTACTCATTGGTCTTTCGGTACACTAGTTTAGTGGATCCACATAGCCAATGTAAGTACCCGTGGCACTGTACTGACACCCTTCCAACTAGGGTTATAGGTTGGACCCCAATTAGCTTAGATTGTGGCATGATAGTTAAATGATACCTTCTACAGTCTCAGTACATTATTCAGTATAGTTTCAGTTTAGATTTGCTTGACCAAGTGTACAGACTTTTAGTTATTCAGTTATATAGTTTACAGTCTTTCAGATTTTAGACTTATTTCAGAATAAAGATTTATATATGGATTTGCATTCTCAGATGTTACAGTTTTTATGCATTTATGTTTAGTTATCTCATGCTATTCAGTCAGTCCTTATTTCACATGCACAGTACCCAATGTATATCATCCTAACCTTATCTCATATACCTGTACATTCAAAAAACTGACCGCATACTCTTCTTATCATCCTAACCTCATCTCATATACCTGTACATTCAAAGAACTAACTGCATACTCTTCTTTATGCTATGATGACATATATCATAGGTTCAGACACACAGTTTCCCAACCACAGTTAGATAGCTAACGTAATCTAACATACATAGTGGTGAGTCCTCATCTATTGAGGACATGTCATGTTTATTTAGTTATTCTAGTAGTTTAGTTTATTCAGTTAGTTGGAGTTAGTTGGGGATCTGTCATATCAACTTCTCAATCATTTAGAGCCTTTCAGACTACAAAAAAGTTAGACAATCAGTTTGTTACTTTCAGTTCTTATTAGTTGTTTCAGATATTTATTATTTTGTATTTCAGTATTGAGATATACTTCACTTTCTCAGTTTATCTTCGGCATAGGTTTTATGTTCATATTTACTCAGTGCTCACAGCATGTACCAGCTCATAGGTTAGCTTGTGGTCACTTGTTATCGTAAGCACCGTTGTCACGACTAGGGTGAAGCCTCGGGTCATGACAAACTTGGTATCAGAGCCTAGAGTTTATTTAAGCATCCTAGGGAGTCTGAAAGCCGTGTTAAGCAGAGTCTTCTGCATGGGTGTGAAGCGTACCACACTTATGGACAAAAGGCTACAAGACATTTAGGAAAAGTTTTCCTTCTTTCAATACACATGCTGGTGAATAAGAATGAGCTCTATTTAAACTCTCTTTTCAACTCATCCTTCATTCTATTTTCAGATAATGCATCCCAAAAGAAATAATGAAAGAAGGAATGAGAATCATCCCACACCACTACTTGTTTAGGAAGATCCCTTGGATGAAAATATCTCTCATACCAAGTTTAGAGTTGCTTTTACTACCTTATCTCATTCCGTAGCTACTCAAAACAATCAATAAGCTGCTTCCCTAGCTAATCCAGTGGAAAATACAGCTGTAGTTAGAATTTGGGATTTCACACAGATGAATCCCCTTTAGTTTTTGTGATCCTAGTCTGAGGAGGATCTATAGGATTTTTTTAGATATGGTTCAGTAAGTGATAGATATTATGGGTGTCACATCAAGTGCGAGTGCAGAGTTGGCTTCATAATAGGTATAGGATGTAGCTTACATATGGTATAAGTAGTAGAAGGAGGATAGGTATGCTGAAGCAGGGCCAATAGAAAGGTAGGGCCTGTAGAGTGGGAGTAGTTTTCCATGACTTTTAAGGATAGGTTTTTCCCATTAGAGTTGAGGGAAGATAAAGTTCAGGAGTTCATTAATTTAAAGCAGGGCAATATGAGTGTGAAGGAGTACTCGCTTAAGTTTATCAGTTGGTGAGGTATGCTCCTAATGTGGTTGCAGACAATACGTCTAGAATTAGTAAATTCATGTCTGGTGCATCTAGTAGTATGGTCAAGGAGTCTAGGACCACAATGTTGATTAAGAAGATGGATTTATCTAGACTTATGGTTATTGCTTAACAGATTACAGAGAAAAAGCTTAAGGAGAAGAAGAGAGTGAATAAAAGGGCCAGAATGGGTAGTTTTAATTTTTAACAGTCGAGGTCAGAGGGTGGTAGCTATTCTCAGTTTCCTTAGAAGTCTTCAGACTAAGCCCCATTTTCTGCTAGTGCGACAGTTCTTAAGTTCAGGCAAGATAATCGGGATAGAGCGACAGGTACCAAGTCCCAGGGTAGTGTGAACAGTGTTCGTACTAATCCATTTTGTGGGAAGTATGGCAGGCATCATCAGGGTGTGTGAAGAGATGGTAGTGATGTGTGTTTTAGTTGTGGCAATCCAGGCCACAGGGTCAGATATTGACCACAGGCCAACCAACAGGGTTAGTATAATTGTCCTCCAATTCTAGCTGGTCGTCCGACTCAACAGGGTGCCGTTTCCATCGCTACTAGTGGTCAGCTCCAGAATAGATTGTATGCACTCTATTCTTGATAGGATTAGAAAAGTTCTCCTGATATGGTTACGGGTATGTTATAGGTCTTTTTTCTTCATGGTTATGCTTCATTAGACCCTAGAGCTTCACTTTTTTTTGTGACTCCTTATATAGCAGTTGATTTTGGTATCAGTCCCAAATCTTTAGCAGAACCTTTCTCAATGTCTATTTTAGTAGGTATCTCCATTGTAGCCAGGCGGGTATAGAAGAACTGCCCGGTTATAGTCTCCCATAGAGTTACCTCAATTGATCTTGTGGAGTTAGAGATAACGGATTTTGATGTTATTCTTGGCATGGATTGGCTCCATTCATGTTATTCCTCTATTGATTGCAAAAGTAGAGTCGTTCAGTTTTAGTTTCCTAATGAACCATTCATTTAGTGGAGGTGTAGTACCTCTATGTTTAGGGTTCAGATTATTTTCTATCTTAAGGTAAGAAAAATAATTTCTAAGGGATGTGTTTATCATCTTATTCGAGTCAAAGATTCTAGTTTTGAGACTAAGTCTCACGTCAATTTCAGTAGTAAGGGAATTTCTAGATGTGTTCTCTGAAGACCTTTATGGAGTTCCTCCCAAAAAGGAAATTGACTTCAAAATAGATCTTCTTCCAATTACCCAACCTATCTCTATTCCACCCTACATAATGGCTCCACCGGAGCTTAAAAAGTTGAACGAGCAATTGAAACACCTCTTAGATAAGGTTTTCATCAAGCCTAGTGTTTTCTCGTAGGGTGCTTTAATCCTATTAGTGTGTAATAAAGATGGCTCTCTCAGAATATGCATCGATTATCATCTGTTGAAAAAATTCACAATCATGAATTTGTATTTACTCCTCAGGATTGATGACTAGTTCGACCAACTTTATGGTGCCAGTTATTTTTCTAAGATAAACCTCAGATCTGACTATCATTAGCTTAGAGTCATAGAATATGACATTTTGAAGACAACCTTCAAAACTCAGTATGGTCACTTTGAATTCTTAATTATGTCCTTTGGACTAATGAATGCCCCTGCAGCTTTCATGGACTTATGAATAGAGTGTTCAAGAAATACTTAGATATATTTGTCATAGTCTTTATTGATGATATTATTGACTATTCCCATAGTAAGAATAATTATGCAGACCATCTGAGAATTATGTTGCAGGCCCTTATATCTCATCAGTTATTCGCCAAATTCAGAAGTGCAAATTCTGAGTAAGATCAGTAGCTTTCCTTGGCCATATTAATTTTGGTTATGGCATTAGAGTTGACCCTCAAAATACCAAAGCAGTGAGGAACTGGCCTAGACCTATCTCTCTATCAGATATCAAGAGTTTCTTAGGATTGGCTGGCTATTACAGACGGAGGGGTTTTCTTCTATTACGTCCCCCATGTCTCGATTGACTTAGAAGAAAGTCAAATCCAGTGGTCAGAGTCTTCTGAGAAGAGTTTTTAGGAGTTGAAGACTCGACTCACTTCGGCTCTAGTATTGACTTTTCCAGATTGTTCGGATGGATTTGTGGTTTATTGTGATACATTTAGAGTTGGTCTTGGTTGTGTGTTGATGCAGAGAGGTAAGGTCATAGCCTATGCCTCTAGATAGCTTAAGCCCCATGAAAAGAATTATCCTACCTATGATCTTGAGTTGGCAGCTATTGTATTTGCTTTGAAGATATGGAGACATTACCTTTATGGGGTTCATGTAGATGTGTTCACGAATCTCAAAAACTTACAGTATGTGTTATCACAGAAATATTTGAATCTTTATCAGAGAAGATGGGTTGAGTTCTTAAATGATTATGAGATGGGTGTGTTGTATCATTTGGGAAAGGCCAATATAGTGGTAGATACCCTTAGCAGGTTGTCTATGGGCAGTGTTACTCATATTGAGGAGGATAAGAACAAGTTAGTCAGTGAGGTTCATCAACTTGCTAGATTAGGTGTCTGGGTTATATATTTAGCAGAAGGTAATGTATGGATTCAGAATGTATCAAAATCATCCTTGGTTGCCAAAGTAAATGAAAAGCAAGAGAGAGATCCTAGTCTAGTTAAGTTGAAGGAGGCGGTTAGAGATCAAAATGTGGAAGTTTTCTCCCAAGGGGGACATGGTATGCTTCCTTATTAGGGTAGCTTATGTGTTTTGTGTGTGGATGATTTCAGACAGTGAATATTTGTAGAAGAACATTTTGCGCGATACTCTATCCATCTAGGGCCACTAAGATATACCGTGATTTATGGGAAATATATTGGTGGAGTGGTATAAAGAGGGATATTGTAGAGTTTGTTGCTATGTTTTCTAATTGTCAACAAGGTTAAGGTTGAACACCAAAGGCCTAGTGGCTTATTACAGAAGTTTAGTATCCCCATTTGGGAAGTAGGAGGTGGTGAACATAGATTTTGTGATCGGGTTGCCTCACATGAGTCATCAGCATGATTCGATATGGGTCATTATAGATAGAATAACCAAATCAGTTCATTTACTGCCAATTCATAATTCTTACTCAGCTGAGGATTATGCCAGGCTCTATCTTAGGGAGTTGGTTAGGTTGCATGGGATTCCATTGTCTAACATATCAGATAAAGGCACTTAGTTTACCTCTCACTTTTGGAAGGCTTTTAAGTACAACTTTTCATCCTCGGACCGTTGGTCAGGTAGAGAGGACCATTTAGAACTTAGAGGACATATTGAGAGTATGTGTTATTGACTTTAGAGGTATTTTGGATGATCACTTGCTTTTGATTGAGTTTGCCTATAACAACAATTATCACTCCAGTATTTAGATGGCTCTGTTTGAGGTTCTTTATGGAAGAAAATGTAGATCTCCTATTAGTTAGTTTGAGGCAGGAAAAGCTACTTTGGTAGGGCCAGATATAGTGTTTGATGCGATAGAGAAAGTTTAGTTAATTCGAGAGAGGTAAAGACAGCCCAAAGACGCCAAAAATCTTATGCAAATGTGAGAAGAAGAGAACTTGAGTTTGAGGTTGGTGATTTGGTTTATTTGAAAATCTCACACATTAAGGGAGTGAAAAGATTTGGAAAGAAGGGGAAACTCAGTCCTCGGTATGTTGGGTCATTTATAATCTTGAGTTGTTTTTGAAAGGTTGCTTATGAGCTTCAGTTACCTGTAAATTCGGCGTCAGTGCATCCAGTGTTTCATGTTTCCACGTTGAAGAAGTTATTAGTGATTCAACTGTTGTTGTTCCATTAGAAAGCATGTATGTTCAGGATAAACTTTCTTAAAAAAAATCCCAGTTGAGATCCTGGATCATCAGATTCATAGACTAAGGAACAAAGAAGTTCCCTTGGTCAAGGTTCTTTGGCGAAATCATTTTGTTGAGGGAGCCACTTGGGAAGCAGAAGCAGATATTCAAACCAAGTACCATCACCTTTTCTTCGCGAATGCAGATTCAGCTTAAGGTAACGATTTTTCTCAGATTGACTCTCTTTCATTCTCAGTTTCAGCTATGCAATCCATTTCAAGTCATTGCATACATTTAGTTCAATTCATATATTATTTTTCAGACTAAGTTATGCAATCATGTTTTCAGTCAAGGATGTTCAATTTATGATCTCAGTCTCCCAAGTGTTCTCAGCTAACCAGCCTCATTCGAGGACGAATGTTCCTAAGGGGGAGATATTATAATACCCTGTATGATCCTAGCTTAATTTAGCTCACAATTGCATGTTGAAAGGGTCCATGACTTAGAAATTTCATGAAGTGTTGGGGACTTATTCCTTTCCAAGGCCCTTAAACTTTGATGATTTTATTTTTGACCTTCCTGACCTCTGAACATTAATTTTTAAGTTGATTCATGATCAAGGTAGTTAAAAACGCATCTCGAGTTAATTTTAAAATTTTCAAACAAGCATAGGGGTGTGTTTGGATCACCAAAATAGAAGCAGCATCGGGATGAGCCCACAGCGCCCCCTCCAATGCACCGCTCTGGAGCTCACGATTCCCCTTCTAGTGCACTGCACTAGAGCCTGCAACGTACCATCCTTTACCTGTCCAGCTTTTTGTTCCTCAATAATTAAGGGCATTTGGGTCATTTCACTTCATCAAATTAGTCTATAACATGAAATTTAGCTCCCCTAAGAGCATTATTTTCTCTTTCAATCACAAATCCTCTCAAAAGAAGCCCCACTTTCCTCAAGAGCAAACCCTAGTCCATTCTCAAGCAATCAAGGAGTTCAATCTTCAAAACTCAAGAAATTCCCAAGAATCTTCACGAAATCATCTAGTGAGGTATGTGTGATGTCCATCCATGGGTTCCTTTCACCCATGGAGTCCAATAATCTCTTTTTAGTTTTAAATTATGAATTTTCATGTTTAAATTGAAATATCTCTATGAATTTCTTGTTAGTTCAATTACAAGTTATGTTTATTAGTGTTTTTTAAGTTGGATGAGCCATTACATGTTTTAAATATTGTTATCTTCATGATAAAGCCCTAGGTTATGATTTTGGTCTTGTAATTATGTTTTTCTCGCATGCTTTACTCATTCCTATGCTTAAGTTTATTACTCTCATTTGTTTGATGAAACACCTAAGTGTTGGGTTTTGAACAATAATCCCCTACTATGGTTGTAAATCTTTTATAGGGCATTATTATTAATTCCAGTTAGTGCTGGTGGGTTATGAACACTCGATACCTATGTGATTTACATAAATTAAGTTTTTCAAGTACTTAGATAGTTAATCCATGACTCTCATCAGTATACTTAGATGTTTATAATCATGATAAGAGCTATTAGTTATGTAATAATGTTCAGTCAAGTTTAGTCTATTCCAATATCAGTGTCAGTTTAGTTGGGGTAGGATTTAGCATCGAGCGAATTTAGGGATGAGGGCTCACCTAACAGTAGAAGGTATGACCTTTAGTAGCAATCCCCAAGTTCCAGAACTACGCAGCCAACATAAGTTAGAGATGTGTACCTACCAGTTGAAGGTTGATAAAGTGTTTACCTTCTAATTGAGGGTGAAACATATCTCATTAGAGCACCTGCTAGCTGAGGGTTACTCATTGGTCCTTTGGGATATTGGTTTAGTGGATCCACACAACAAGTGTTAGTAGTTATGGCACGATACTAATAATCTTGCAATTGGGGTTACAGGTTGGACCCCAGTTATATAGTTTACAATCTCTCAGATTTGACTTATTTTAGAATACAGATTTATGGTTGAACCTGCATTTTTAGATGTTACAATTTTAGTTCATTTGTATTCAGTTATATCATGCTATTTAGTTACTCCTTATTTCACATACATAGTACCCCATGTATATCAGCCTAGCCTTATTTCATATACCAGTACATTCAAAGTACTGACCACATACTCTTATTTTCTATATGATATTTTATATCCTAGGTTTGGATGCACAGTTTCTTAACCACATTGAGATAGCTCAGCGTAATCCATTAGCCATAGTGATGAGTCCTTATCCATCAAGGACATGTCATATTTATTTATTTATTCAGTAATTTAGTTTATTCAGTCAGTCAAAATTAGTTGGGGGTCTATCTTATCAACTTCTCAATCAGTTAGAGGCTTTCAGACATTCAGATAAAATTGTTAAACAGTCAATTAGTTACTTTTAGTTCTTATCAGTTGTTTTAGATATTTAGTATTTCTTATTTCAGTATTCAGATATACATTACTTTCTCAATTTATCTTTTGCACAACTATTATGTTCATATTTATTCAGTGCTCACAGTAGGTATCAGCTTATGGGTTAGCTTGTGATCACTTGTGATCATAAGCACCCTTGTCGTGAGTAGGGGGTAGCCTCAGGTCGTGATAGGTTGCCTCATACTTATCATGGTTTTGATAGTATTTGGGTCATCATGGATAGATTAACCAAATTTATTCATTTTATTCCTTTCCAGGTGTTCTTCAGTATTGAGAAGTTAGCCCATAGAAATATTCATGAGATAGTTCATCTTTAGGGTTGACCAATGTCTATCATCACAAATAGAGGTTTAGTTTTTGTATCTCACTTTTAGCAGACTTTTTAAGAAGAGTTAGGTACCTAGGTTGATCCTAGCATAACTTTTCACCTCCAGACTGACGGTCAGTTGTAGCAGACTATTCAGGTATTAGAAGATATGCTACACATTTATGCTATGGACTTTAGAGGTCAGTGGGAGCAATATTTAGCTTTGGTGGAGTTTGCATATTATAATAGCTACCATTCTAATAGTAAGGTAGCTACTTTCGAGGATTTATATGGTAGGATTTGTCGCTCTTCAGTTGGTTGGTTTGAGGTTTCTTAGATTAGCCTTTGAGGTATGAACTTGCTTTTTGAGTTCTTGGATAAAGTTTGGGTCATTCAGGATAGAATTTAAGTGATTCAGAGTAGGCAAAAGTGTTATGTAGATAGTAGACTTCATGCTTTGAGATTTGGTGTTAGTGATCGAGTCTTTATTTATGTGTAACCCATGAAGGGAGTGATGTGGATTGGGAAGAGGGAAAAGTTTATCCCCATATCTATTGGACCATTGAAGATACTTCAGACTATCGGGGATGTGGCTTATGAGTTGGCGTTGCTCCAAATTTATTAGTTGTTCATCCAGTTTTTTATATTGCCATGCTTCAACATTACACTTTAGATCAGTTTCATATCATTCATTGGGATTCAGTTTAGTTAGATGAGATATTGTCTTTTGTTTAGGAGCCCGACTCCATTCTAGCTAGGAATGTTATGCGGATGCCTTCTAGAGATATTTTGATAGTCAATGTCCAGTTGAGACACAAATCATGTAAATAAGGCTACTTAGGAGGTCGAGCCCAATATGCGTGGTGGTTATCCCCAATAATTTGCTGATTTAGATATTTCCTTGCGTTTAGCTTGAGGATGAACTAGACTTTTAGTAGTGGATGATGTAACGACTTAATTTTTGATGATTTTAGTGATTTATTTACTTTTGTATGATTTGACCATTTTACCTCTCCCTTAGTTTCTTTTGTAGCATTTTTGATGTGGGGATGATTGACCTAGTTCCAATATATTTTAGTGTGATTTGTGCAAGTTTGTGGTTCTTAGGGGTCATAAAGGCTTTATAATTGACTTTAGTCAATATTTATTATTTTATGCATCGGATGGCCAAATGAACCCAACCAGCAAGTACGGAATGTCAAATTTAGGTTGGTAACATGGTTGGCATGGTTATATAACTTTTGTATCTCATTTTGACCCTTGATCTAGAAAGTTGTGAAATTGGGTCTCAGGGGTCAACTTTATGAAACGATATTTTTTCAAAAATCTGATATCGCCGTTGAGTTTACAGCATCAAATTTGATAGGGTAGCATAGTTCATTTGCATATACAGGATTCCAAATAAATCCAGAGAGGTGCGCAGAGACTTAGAATTCTCCAAGTCTCTAGCTATCGGTTGCTTAAGCTACCTGGCTGCCAACAGGGGGCATCGTGTAAGCGAGTACCCATCGCATAAGTGATTGCCTCTTAAGCGGCAAGGGGATCGCTTATGAGACCCCTATGCAACCCAGTAGATGTTGCTTAAATGATACTTAGTCGCTTAAGCGATGCCTGCTTAAGCAACCCAGTGGTCACTTAAGTGATGACTGGTGATATATATATTATACTTGATCTTTCATCATTTTTGAGACTTAGATCTTGGAGTTTTTGAGTTTTTGGGCGATTTCTTTCATTTTCAAACTTGGTAAGCTCCAAATCCCTATTTCAAACTTTTTTCTTCGATTCTTGTCATTTAGATCTTATTAAAACTCGATTTCAAAAAGTGAGATTTGAGGATTTTGGCTTGGAAGGCCTAAATTAGTAATTCTTCATTGAAATTCTAATTTCAACCCATATCACTTGGGTTTTATCCTATTGGTTCCTTTAATCTTAGGTTATGTATTTTAAACTAAAATTCTAATTTTATCCTTTTCTTTCAACAATCCATTTTGGAGGTCTTTTTTAACTCAAAATCAGAAATAGGAAATATGGGTATCATTGGCGTTATTTGATGTATAGAATCTATACTTGTATGTTTAGTTGATTTTGAGGTCGTGAGTGAGGGGAAGACTTCATGATTGGAGGCTTTTGGACCCAGTTTTCTACATTCAAGGTAGGTTATGGCTTAATTTTCTTCAAACTGGATTGGGTAGTTAATATTGATATAAAAGCATATTATGGGTACGGGAACTAATCATGGAAAAATTGTTATTACTCTCTAGTGCTCTTGTGGGGGCCTGCATTATTGTTATTTGGTAAATTTTAGATAATATTTTCTATATGTGACTGTGTGTAGTCTTATATGATGTTATTGGCCTAGTATTTGTGTAATTGGTTGTTTTCATGTTAGAAATTATCTAAATTAGAAATTATGTGGTATCAAATGGCATTTTGTGGTATATCTCACTCTAGTGATACACAAATTATGTTGGATCATGGATTGTTGGTTTATTTAGTGGCTTTTAGCTCACGTGTTTGGTCTATTGGTTGGATTTTGGAAATTCTTATTCTTTTTGGTTGTGAGTACTACATCCTCATATCATATTCATTCATGAAACTTTGGTTCCACCATTAAATGGAAACACTAGTTTTTCTGATAGAAAATTTGACACCTTTGTAAACCTTCTGCCGATGTATGTCCCAGAGAAAAGTTATGGATATTGATACTGGTTATTGGTTTGTATATGGGTTAATGAACCCCCTATGGGTCCTACCTCGAGAGCATAGCTCGGTAGGTATATACAGATATTGTGCAACAACTTCATGTATCACATCATCATAATCATTATCATCATAATATTCATTGCATTTCATGTATTGTACACATTTTTTGTTGTATTTACATTCAAGACTTGATATCTATCTATTTGTGTTTCTTTCTCATGGTTGTATTTGGTATTTGTGAATATTGTAGAACTATTAGTGGAGATAGTATGGGATATCATTTTAGATATTTTTTAATTGCAATGACATGCCCACAGTGTGTATTTTATATACTTTATTTTCTACTTTGCTCAATTCGCTTATGATACCTATTGAGTACAACTGGAACGTACTCATCCCTATTACCCCCTTTCGATGTAGATGTAGATATGAATGCATAATATGGTAGCTGATATAAGCAGTGTTGGAGTACTTTTGATGTAGCGATCGATCGGTACTTCTAGTGTTGATCTACTAACTCTTCTTGTTTAATTTATGTCTTATATTTGTTTTTGAGATAGATTATGATTTCGTAATGTACTTAGTTGGTTCTTACACTGTGACACATGATTTTGTGGTGATTTATGGTACTTGAAGCCTTACCTTGGGATTCGCAGTTGTTTTGTCATTTCATACCAGTTTGGGTGATAGGCTTACTTGTCAAGTCTTATTGTGACATGTGCCATTATATCCCTTAGTTTTTGTTTTGTGATATAAAGTTAACTGGTGGTTCTACAGTTGTGAATCTACTTAAGAGTGTTCGGATAATGACTATGGTTGTATTTCTGGGTATTTGTCAATTTTGGCACCATTGTTGTGTATAAGTTGAGGATTAACAAGTACTTTAGTGGTGGATAATGTAAAAATCCTCATTGTAATTTTTAGATTTTTCTATGTTTTGCCCATTTTGCCCATTTTTATTGTTGCCATATTGCATTTCTGAGTTTGGGAGTTGGTGGCATGATCTTTTAAGCATTTAGGAGAGTTTTATGTGTGTTTTTGGTTTTGAGAATCTTCTTAGTTGATATAGTTGACTTTGGTCAACATTTTGAGATTCGATTGTGCGAATGAATATTCATTTAGTTCTATTATCTCCAGAATGTCAAAGTTAGGTTGGTAGCACAGTTGGTTCGAGTCCTAAGGCTTTCGGTGTATTTTTGAGTGTTTGGATAAGCGCTGGAATTTTATGCCTAATATTGACGTTGTCCAACATCTATTGATAACGACACTGCACCGTTGAGTCTGGAATGTTGTTTCTAAGCAATTAGTATATTTGATTTATGTTTGGAATGGTCTGAATGAGTTTTGGTGAGTTTCTAAATATGTTGGTGTTATGACCTGAACTAAGGCCTAGTCGTGACGGGTATCTCAAGTCCACCCTAAGCTGGAAACCACCCCCAAAGCCTGTCTGAAGCATCATACATTACAAACAACGAAAGATAACCACACATGATAAGATAGTAATATAGCTTCAAAAATAAGCTCTAAGACTCAACGACAACCATTGAATCCACGTATTTCTGAAAAAACCTCTAACAAAGAACGATTATCAACCTAAGTCGGTACATGCCCCCGACAATAGCCAAAAAGAAACAAAATGATTGTCTAAGACATAAATGATAACAATACTTTGAAATAATAGGCTTTCTAGAGAATAGAACCCAACGTACATGTTCACATACATGCATACATATATATATATATAAGATACTGGGATAGAGAACAAGGTTTAGCATGAGATTTAAAATCATTAACCTTGACCGTGTTGCTCAAACCGTCCTAAAGGCACCCATGACCTATATTGGTTCAACTAACCTTGCTGAAAGGATCTCAGAGCGTGTAGCCGCACGAGCCGGAGAAATCCAAGGAAGGGCCAGTGAGTCCATCGTACCCCAACCATTCCAAAAAATATAAATAAATAGTATGAACTATGCAGACGGTCATAAAGACTCCCAAACCGGAAAACGTGGTTTCCAGTATCAATCCCCTTAGAACCTCTACCTTTCACGGCAAGCTACACAATCCCCTTTAAGCCCAACAAAAATATTTACCCATAGCCCATCAATTAAACCAAGGATTCATCCATTATGGAAATTACCGAATGGTATCGTCTTACCAATTGAGCTTTCAAGTCAATTCTAGCATGCCATTCCAATTACCCATCATCTTAGGGGAAACCACGACCCCCAAAAATATAATTTGAAATAGTACTATGGTGTAACTCCAAGATTTTTTGGAATCGAAATGCCACACGGTGCTCATGATCTCGAAAGACCACAATTTAACCCTCTACTAATATTTGTACCTGAGCACTGTATAATATAATATAATAAATGCAAAATCTGGCAAAAACTTGCCATAAGGTTAAAAACATCTAAAATACTCAAAACTGAACACTGAATACTGATATATCTGTCTGAAAAACCTCTAACTTCCTGAACTGTGGATTTAATGGGACATGTCCCCAACTAACTCTGTCTACAGAAAATAAACTAAGTCTAATACCAAAATAAAATAAGGATCATCCTCGAATGAAAAGGATTCACTCGTACATCTACTGCTGCTGACTAAGTCTGGATTGCTAAGGGTGCTCTGGATCTCGCGCTTCTGAACCTATGGTATAAGACACCATAGTGCAAGGGAAAAATATGAATCAGTACTTTGAATGTACTAGTATGCTAGATGAGGTAAGGCTAAATGCAAGGGCTTATGCATGAACATAGCTTAACAGAATAACATGAGAGTACTGAATCAGGACATATGCATGAATGCACAAACCATAACTGAAATCATCATGACTCTGAGTACTGATACTCGGATACTGCTTTACTAACATCTAAACTCACTACTAATACTGAGATAATGGATAACTGAATATTCTGATATTGACCACTGAGTACTACAGTTGAGATTAATCCTCTCTAGCGGTTGATCTCTGAAACTGATGTTACTGAAGCTGATTAACTGAATCTGCTTATATCAATGACTGAGTTCTGAGTTTTCTACTATCGACTGACTAAATCTATGAATAAACTTTTCTAATGGATGATCTCTAAATATACTAATAATGATAAAGAATGATTGTATCTGAGATCAGACCTATCTAGCGGAAGATCTCTGAATCTTGTAATAATAGAAATAACGGACTAAGTTTGAGATCAGGCCTATCTAATGGGTGATCTCCGGCTCCATTAGTACTGATACTGATTAACTTTATGTTAGACCAGGCCTATCTAGCGGGTGGTCCATGAATCTATGGAACTATCTAAGTTCCTTACTGAGATAGGTGACTGTATCTGACAGTCCTGATTTCTGAGTTCTACTCTGCAGACTGATACTTAAACTACAACTGTGGGAGTTCTTACTTAACCAACATGCCCTGAATCTAATCTAGTGGGGTCCAATCTGTAACCTCAACTGGAAGAGTTTCAATATCATGCCATAGGTAAAGCCCTCTGCTATGGTCAAGCCTCTCTAATGGGTGACCCTAAACAAGAAGTCAAGACTAGGGCAATATGATAGTCAAACCTTAATCTAACGGGTGACTCCTGGTCTTGTGCTGGGTATGCAGTTCTGGAGTTCAGGGACTATTAATAATGAATATGCCTCTCTAACGAGGAAGCCTTCATCCCTGCACTCACTCAGTGCTAGTTCTTACTCCCAACTAAAGACACTAAATTGATTCTTGGACTGTACTAGGCTGAGCTGAATTTATTACTGATTATCTTACTTGACTGATCTGACTGAGTTTACTTGATTTCGTTATCTGATGGAATACTTTTGAATCGCGTTATTTGATTGGATTATACTAAGTTCTGAATTGATTACTTGAATTCTACTAAGGTCTGAAACTGAATTCTTGAATACTACTAAGATCTGAGCTGAGTACTGAATTGAAGTTGTAATGCTAATGATACTTAGATTACAGAGATTTCTTAAGTTCTGTAAATGTCTGAGAGTACTGAATTCTATAACTGGCTGAGTTCTAAGGATCATGGCTTGACTGAGATTATCATGAAAACTGACACTGGCTCTAGACAACAGCTAATTTATTGGGTATAAATATCCCCAGGACTTGATAACATAAAAGTAAAACATAACCATTCTTTAATAGTCATGACCATGGACTTTCATTAACAACACAATCAATACGATATCTCATCAATCACTTGAATGTCATACACATGTAAATATATAGGGAATACAAACTAATATCTCATAGTTGTTCAGTAAGGTATACACATGGATAAGAATGCATGCAACTTATCATAATACATTCACTAAGGCATTTCAACAAACACTTGGCATGCACTAGTTATCACAAAATTGGGGATTTCATGCTTAACATACTAAATAGGCACTATTATCTTTACTTAAGTATTCTATCAAACATATGGTGAGCATGCTTTGGTTATTCCACAGATTTTTTACTTAATCATCATGAATACATCAACATCATGCAACTTGAAGAGGGTTTATCATGAACATCATAAAATTCATCACATACTAGAATCAACTCTTGTAATTGGTAGTCTAAATCATGAATTAAATCCCAACAATAAAAAATCATGAACTCTAATACATATAAATCATGAAATCTCATAAATATGTAAACCTCAAAATTTTGAAAAGGATTCTTAAGCTTCTTGGTTGGAAGGAACACAAGAATCAACATCTAACATACCTTAGAAGACTCTTTCTTGAAGGATCTTGAAGAAAATCCTTAGTCTTGTTCTTGATTTCTTGGCTAGGTTTCTTTCCCCTTTGAGAGAAAAGTGAGAAAAATAATAGAATAAGGGCTTATTGGGCGTTTTATTTTGTGTTTAGGGATGATAGAGGTCATGGAAAAAGTCCAAGATGCCTTTGGAATTAAATAGCGGAATCTGAAAATTCCAATTTTTCATGCTGGCGCAATGCGCCATAATAATGCCAGCTTACTAGAAATTGGACAATTGGGAAACTGTTTGACAGTGCGATGCGGTGGAAATCACGTTACCACCTTGGTTACGAATTGGAAATACACCGCGATGCGGTGGAATCACGGAGACTCACCAGATTTTAACGATTGCCATGTTGGCTGACTCTGTAACGCGCCAAAGTACAAGGTGGTACACTGTCTCACTAAATTGGCTCTAACTCTTTGCCCGAGTGTCGAATTTGGGCAAATTTGGTATTGATGGAAAGCTTATTCAATTTTCTACGGAATATAATATATTAATCTTTTAAGAAAGATCTTTGATGTTGTAGAGATAAATTTGAACTAGGAAAAGAGTGGGGTATTACACATGGCCACCAAGGACTTTCTGAAACCAATTATATTTCATTAACCATTTATGAAATGCAATAGTCTAGATAAGTAGGAAAAATCGTAGTTCAAATCTAGTTATGCTTGTGGGTTGATGAAATACCGATTCCAATTCAAGTTATGTAATACCCCGCATGTTTCTAAGCTAGGAAGTGAATAAGTATTCCTACTTCTGAAATCTCCTATCCTGTGATTCATACTTGAGTACAAGACTTACAATGAATATCCTAGTGATAGGATAGCTTATGATGCATTAATCATGTTCATATGAGTCACTTAAGGTAATACAAGCTAAGAGTTTTTGAATACATTAAATTTTAGTGTTTGATTTTGCAAGAGTCATCTTTGAAAGAGTATAACTCAATGTTAATGTGGTATTTTAGCTGATTTAGACCGACCAAATTGTAGGGAATCGAATTAGGTTTCCAACGATACCAATTTTGCCTTAATCCAATACCCGAGCAAAAAAGTTATGCCTATTTTCGTGAGAGACAGTAAGCATAGGTGATTGGTTAGGCGCCGCCCAACCTAGCATAGGAAATCACTTGGGTGCCGCCTAAGTCAGTTCCAGGTGCCAAAAACACTCCGTTTTGAGTTATTTTAAAGGTAATTAAGTCTTTTAACACTCCTTACACGTCCCTAAAAGAGCTTCTAAACATATTTAACCTTATTATCATCTCAGAGCTCATCATCCAAGAGCACTAAAAGAGAAAAACAACTAGGGTCGTGTAACTAAGCTTGAAGATCCAATTTCAAGGAAATTCCTGCATCAATCACTAAGAATCTTCCTTCGAAGGTATGCGTGAGTTGATTCATGGACTCCTTTCATCCATGAAGCTCAATAACCATCTTCTAAATTTTGTATTATGATGTTTATGTTATTGGTGGTTGATGTTCATGTGGTTGGAGTTTGATGATTCCTAAGATGGTATCTTTGTATGTTTATTGTAAGGATATAGTGGTATTTAACGTATAAATATGTGAAATTAGTGGTTGAATATTTGTCATCTTGATGAATCCACCTATGCCTAAGATATGCATGTAAGGTGTTTGCAAAATACCTAAGGGAATAGAAATCATGATTTTATGACATAATAAGTCTTAAATGACTATTCCATGTTCTAAGTTTATGCCCAACGTGATCCTCATGTTATTGTCTTGAATTGAGAAAGTTGTACGAGATGCTCATGATATTGTTGCGATATGGAATGACCATGTTATTGAAGCCATGCAAGTATATACATGCTGTGTGCATTCCCGATCATGTGATAGTTTGTTGACAATCATTCTTATTATGAAAGCCTTACTTATGATATTGTGAATTTTGGACTCAAATCTTGTGATCAAGTCATGTCATGTGTGTTAGTTTCCTCCTATCGAGTCTTGGAGGTACTTGCACCCGAAAACTATAGCAGTGTGCCTAGAGCTATGTAATGTTTCACGATATCTGAACTCAAGCTATGACTCCATAGACTTCAGTCAGTCATGTGACTCTGGAAAACCTAATGATCTTAGTTAGTTGTCAGATATCAGTAATATTCTGCCAGTCAATGGAATTCAGTAAGATTAAGTCATGCACAGTCAGTTATTCATGTCCAGTCCCTCCAGATGGGAGTAGAGGTTAGCACTGAGTGAACCCAAGGATGTGAACTCAAATACCAGTTCAGGGTGTGATTCTTAGTAGTCACCCTTGTGTTCCAGAACTACGTAGCCAGCGTAGGTTGAGACATCTTAACCCATCAGATTAGGGTTGATGAGGTTACTTAACTCGTCAGTTTAGGGTTCCCACCGTTCTCATTGAGTACCCGCCAGATAAGGGTCACTCACAGGCTGTCCTTACCCATGGCATGGTATTGACACCCCTCCAGTCGGTGCAGATATTAGACCCCAGCTTAGCCATAATGGCATACATGGGCATGTAGGTTAAACACTACTTCCCACAATTTCAGTATCAGTCTCAGTAAAAAGAACTCAGGGCGTTCTTCAAATTTTAGTATATACAGGACTGTCAGATACAATCGTCCATGTGATCAGTTTCAGTATTAGGCATGATAGTTATCAGTAAACCATGTATTAGCTTACAGGTCATGCTATCACGTATTCACGATCCCAGTTTCTATATATGTGCGTTTGCACTCCCACATTCATATTAGTCAGTCAGTGTTGTTCATGCATGAAACCCTTTATGTTCAGCCTACCTTCCTCGTATACTCAGTACTCCAGTTGTACTAATGTATTTGCGCTATGGTGCTTTCTTTTCATGTTACACTATAGGTTTCGAGACACGAGCTCCAGCCTAGCAGTAGCGGTAGCATTCCAGTCGCAGAGACACAGTGAGTCCTCATTAATTCGAGGACAAAATGATTTGATACATTTATTTATTTCTTCAGTTCAATTTTACGAAGTTAGTTGGAGACATGTTCCTTCAACTCCTTTTTCAGATAGTTTAGAGGCTTTTAGATTTACATTCAGACTTAGCTTTCAGATTGAGTTGTTTTGGGTATTTTCACCCATATAATTTTATTCAGTTGAACCTTATGGCCTTACAGTTCTATGTATTCCGCATTATTATATCATGATTTGCAGTATACAGGTACAAATATCAGTCATGGGTTAACTTTTGGTCCCTCGAGGTCATGAGCACTGCGTAGTATTCCGGTTCAGTGAATCGGGGTGTTACAAACTTGGTATCATAGCCTAAGGTTTAATAGAGTTCTAGAAAGTCTGAAAGCTGCATCTAGTAGACTCTTGTACATAGGGGTGTTGCGCGCCACATTTATGTGCGGGAGGCTATAAGATGTTTTAGGAACAGTCCCCTTTATTCATTATTCATGTCATGCTAGTGAGCATAATCACAAGTCAAACTCTCAGTCTAATCCGTTCTTCTCTTATTCCAGACCATGGCCCCAAAGAGAAGAAACCAGCCAGCTCCTCAGCCCGAAGATCCTTTGGGCAAACATGTTTCCCATGAGGAGTTTAGAGCTGCATTTACCCCACTTGCTCAGTCCATGGCTGCATAGAATGAATGGCCACCAGTCATTTCGTCCAATCCAGTGGCCAATCCCAAAGCAGCTAGGGTTTGGGACTTCACCCGGATGAACCCTCCATCTTTTCATGGGTCTAAGTCTGATGAGGACCCTCAAGAGTTCATTGACCAAGTCTAGAAGGTCATTGACAACATGGGTGTTACTTCTATTGAGAGTGCTGAGTTAGCCGCCTACCAGTTATAGGATGTTGCTCATGATTGGTACAAATAGTAGAAGTCTGAGAGGTTAGATAATACAGTCTCTATCCAGTGGGAGGAATTTTTCACGGCCTTCTTAAATAGATTCTTTCCCCAAGAGCTGAGGAAAGCCAAAGTTCTTGAGTTCACAACCTCAGGCAGGGGAATATGACGGTTAGGGAGTATTCTGTTAGATTTACTTAGCTAGCCAGGTATGCTCCTCATGTGGTTCCAGACAATAGAGCTAAGATGAGCAAGTTCGTGTCAGGGGTCAACAATAGCATGGTAAATGAGTGTAGGTCTGCGATGCTAATCGGTGATATGACCTTAGCCAGACTCATGAACCATGCCCAGCAAGTAGAAAAGCAGAAGTTTAAGACAAGGGAGAAGCAGAACAAGAGAGCAAGGTCAGGTAACTTCAACTTTGCTCACCCCAAGTTAGATGGACAAAACTGTTCACAGTTTCGCTCCAAGTCAGCCATTCCAGCTCCTTCCTCTGCCAGTGCTCTAGTGCCGAAGTTCAAAGATGGTAATAGAGACAAAGCGCCAGACTCTAAATCTCAAGGCAGTGTTAGCAGTGCCTAAATGAATCCCCTTTGTAAGACTTATGGTAAGAACCACGAGGGCATTTGCAGAGCTAGTAGTGATGTCTGTTTTGGTTGTGGAAAGCCAGGCCACAGGATTAGGAAGTGTCTGCAGTCAAGTCTTCAGGGTCAGCAAAATCATTCTACAGCTCAGTCCAGTAGCCCGAACCAGTAGGGTGCCATTTCCAGTTCTACCAGTGGGCAACACCCAAACAGACTCTATGCTCTTCAGTCTCGGCAGGATCAGGAAAATTCTCCTGATGTCGTTACTGGTACGTTATAGATCTTCCATGTTTATGTTTATGCTTTGATAGACCCTGGTGCATCTTTGTCTTTTGTTACTCCATACATAGCAGCTGATTTCAGAATCAGTCCTGAAGTCCTAGAAGAGTCCTTCTCAGTCTCTACCCCAGTGGATAAAACTATCATAGCCCGGCGGGTATACAGGAACTGCTCCGTTATGATATCTCAAAAATCCACATCAGTAGATTTAGTAGAGTTAGAAATGACTGATTTTGATGTCATTCTTGGCATAGATTGGCTTCATTCCAGCTATGCCACAGTCGACTGCAGAAATAGGATAGTTCAATTTTAGTTCCCGAATGAGCCCTTCCTAGAGTGGAAGGGTAGTATTTCAGCATTCAGGGGTCAACTTGTTTCCTACCTTTGGGCAAGGAAAAAGATTTCTAAAGGGTGTGTGTATCTCTCGTGCATGTTAAATATTCCAGTTCTGAATCTCCTAGCCTCGAAATAGTCCTTGTTGTTAATGAATACTCAGATGTCTTTCCCGAAGATCTTCCAGGCATTCCTCCCGAAATAGAAATAGACTTCTACATAGACCTTCTCCCGGATACTCAACCTATTTCTATTTTACCATACAGAATGGCACCAACAGAACTCAAGGAACTGAAATATCAGTTGAAGTATCTCTTAGATAAGGGATTCATCAAACCTAGCATTTCCCCATGGGGTGCGCCAGTATTATTCATGCGCAAAAAAAATGGTTCTCTCAGGATGTGTATTGATTACTGTCAACTCAACAAGGTCACGATTAAGAACAGATATCCTCTTCCCAGGATTGATGATCTATTCGACCAACTTTAGGGTGCCAGTTTCTTCCCTAAGATAGACCTTAGATCAGGCTATCATCAGCTCAGAGTTAGAGAATGTGACATTCCAAAGACAGCTTTCCGTACTCGGTATGGTCACTTTGAATTTTTAGTCATGTCATTTGGTCTTACCAATGCCCCTGCAGATTTTATAGATTTGATGAACTGTGTGTTCATGGACATGTTTGTCATAGTCTTTATAGATGATATTCTAGTCTATTCTCGCACAGATCATGATCATGCAGACCATCTCAGGATTGTTCTTCAGACTCTCAGGGATCACCAGTTATTCGCTAAGTTCAGCAAGTGTGAATTTTGGCTAAGATCAGTAGCATTCCTTGGCCATATTATTTTCGGTCATGGCATTAGAGTAGATCCTTAGAAAACCAAGGCAGTAAGAAACTAGCTCAGACCCGTATCTCCATCAGATATTAGGAGTTTCTTGGGTTTGGCTGGCTATTACAGATGGTTTGTCAAGAGATTTTCTTCTATTGCATCTCCCATATCCATATTGACTCAAAAGAAGATTAAGTTTCAGTGGTCAGATTCATGCGAGAAGAGCTTTCAAGAGTTGAAGACTCGACTCACCTCAGCTCCAGTTCTAGCTATTCTAGATGGTTTAGATGATTTTGTAGTCTATTATGATGCATCTAGAGTGGTTTTAGGTTGTGTCCTCATGCAGCATGGTAAGGTCATAGCCTACGCCTCCGGACAGTTAAAGCCACATGAGAAGAATTATCCTACTCATGATCTTATGTTAGGAGCGATAGTTTTTTCCTTGAAGGTTTGGAGGCATTATCTCTATGGATTTCATGTAGATGTCTTCACAGACCATAAAAGCCTCCAGTATGTCTTTTCCCAGAAAGATCTCAATCTTCGCCAGAGAATGTGGGTAGAGCTCTTGAAGGATTACGACATGAGTGTTCTTTATCATCTGGGCAAGGCCAATGTTATGGCTGATGCTCTCAGTCAACTCTCTATGGGTAGTATTTCTCATGTTAAGGATAGTAAGAAAAAGATGGCTCAGGAGATCCATAGCTTGCCAGACTAGGTGTTTGCTTAGTCGATTCTTTAGAGGGTGGTGTATGTGTTCATAGTAGTTTAGAGTCATCTCTAGTTTCCGAGATGAAAGAGAAATAAGACAGGGATCCTAGCCTTGTCAAGCTAAAAGAGTCAATTCAGAATCAGGAAGTTGAGGTTTCCTCCTAAGGGGGAGATGGTGTTCTTCGTTGTCAGGATCGTCTATGTGTTCCAGGTGTAGATAAGTTGAGGCAGCAAATTCTTGCAGAAGCGCATGGTACGCAATACTCTATTCATCCAGGGGCCACTAAGATGTACCATGATATGTGGGAGATCTATTGGTGGAGTGGGATGAAGAGATATGTTGCAGAGTTTGTGGCTAAGTGCTCTACATGTCAGCAGGTTAAGATAGAGCATCAGAAACCTAGTGGTTCCATACAAGAGTTCACCATTCCTACTTGGAAGTGGGAAGAAGTTAACATGGACTTTGTGACGGGTTTGCCTAGAACTCGTCATCAGCATGATTCAGTCTGGGTCATTATAGATAGAATGACCAAGTCAGCTCATTTTCTTTTTGTTCGTACTTGTTATTCTGCCGGGGATTATGCCAAACTCTATATCAGAGAGTTAGTCAGGTTACACGGTGTTCCACTATCTATCATCTCAGACAGAGGTACCCAGTTCACTTCTCACTTTTGGAAAGCATTCCAAAAGGGTCTCAGTACCCAAGTCCATCTCAACACAGCATTTTATCCTTAGATAGATGGTCAAGTAGAAATGACCATTCAGTCTCTTGAAGATATGCTAAGGGCGTGTGCAATTGACTTCAAGGAAAGTTGGGATGACCACTTGCCTTTGATTGAGTTTGTATATAACAATAGCTATCATTCTAGTATTCAGATGGCTCCATTCGAAGCTCTCTATGGTAGGAGATGTAGATCTTCGATTGGTTTGTTCGAAGTTAGTGAGGCCTCAATCATAGGTCCTAACTTAGTATTTGACACCTTACAGAAAGTTGAGTTGATCAGAGAGAGACTCCAGGCTTCTCAGAGCTGATAAAAGTCCTATGCAGATATTCGTAGAAAGGATCTCGAGTTCGAGATCAATGACTATGTCTATCTTAAGATCTCTCCCATGAAGGGAGTGAAGAGGTTCGGCAAGAAAGGAAAACTCAGTCCCCGATATGTCGGTCCCTTCAGAATTCTTTGTCGCTTTGGTAAGGTAGCTTATGAGCTTGAGTTGCCTTCAGATCTAGCCTCAGTCCATCCATTCTTCCTTGTCTCTTTGCTAAAGAAGTGCATAGGTAACCCAGCAATCATTGTCCCTATTCAGAGCATCGACATTCATAACAGCCTCTCTTATGAAGAGATTCTAGTCTAAATCTTAGATTATCAGACTCGTAGATTGAGGAACAAAGAAGTCCCTCTAGTCAAGGTTCTTTGGTGAAATCAATCTCATGAAGGATCTACTTAGGAAGCAGAAGAAGATATGCATACCAAGTATCCTCACCTCTTTCCCGCCAATTTAGATCAAGCTCAAGGTACCAGTTCTCCTTAAGCTTATTCAGTTTAATGTTCATGTTTCCAGTATAAACTTGGTACCTATTAACCGTTTCATACCCAGTCATGCATTCATGTGTTAGTAGTCCGTGCATCAAATATGCACGAGTTCAGTATGTTTAGCATGTCAGTCATGATATTAAGTTTCAGTTCTTCATGTTCAGTTCAGGTTCTATTGTCTTGTACCCCTTCTCAGTAAATTCTCATTCGAGGATGAATGTTCCCAAGGGGGAGATATTGTAATACCCTGCATGTTTCTAAGCTAGGAAATGAATAAGTATTCCTACGTATGAAATCTCCTATCCTATAATTCATACTTGAGTACATGACTTACAATGAATATCCTAGTAATAGGATAGCTTATGATGCATTAAGCATGTTCATATGTGTCACTTAAGGTAATACAAGCTAAGCGTTTTTGAATCCATCAAGTTTTAGTGTTTGATTTTGCAAGGGTCATCTTTGAACGAGTATAACTCAATATTAATGTGGTATTTTGGCTGATTTAAACCCATCAAGTTGTAGATAATCGAATTATCTTTCTAATGATACCAATTTTTCCTTAATCCAATACCCGAGCGAAAAGTTATGCCCATTTTCATGAGAGACAGTAAGGATAGGCGATTGGTTAGGCGCCGCCCAACCAAACATAGGAGATTGGTTAGGAGCCGCCCAACTTAGCTTAGGCAATCACTTGGGCGCCGCCTAAGTCAGTTCCAGGTGCCAAAAACACTCCATTTTGAGTTATTTTAAGGGTAATTAAGTCTTTTAACACTCCTTACACATCCCTAAACTTAACCCTATGAAATATATAGCTTATAAACATATTACAACCCTATTATCATCTCAAATCTCATCATCCAAGAACATTAAAAGAGAAAAACAACTAGGGTTGTGTAACTAAGCTTGAAGATCCAATTTCAAGGAAATTCCTCCTTCAATCATCAAGAATCTTCCTTCTAAGGTATGCGTGAGTTGATTCATGGACTCCTTTCGTCCATGAACCTTAAGAACCATCTTCTAAATTTTGTATTATGATGTTTATGTTGTTGGAGGTTGATGCTCATGTGGTTGAAGTTTGATGATGACTAAGATGGGATCTTTGTATGTTTATTGTGAGGGTATGGTGGTATTTAACGTATAAATATGTGAAATTGGTGGTTGAATATTTGTCATCTTGATGAATTCACCTATGCCTAAGATTTGCATGGAAGGTGTTTGTGAAAATACCTAAGGGAATAGAAATCATGCTTTTATGACATAATAAGTTCTAAATGACTATTCCATGTTCTAAGTTTATGTTCAACGTGATCCCCATGCTATTGTCTTGAATTGAAGAAGTTGTATGAGATGCTTATGATATTGTTGCGATATGGAATGACCATGTTATTAAAGCCATAAAAGTATATACATGTTTTGTGTATTCCCGATCATGTGATAGTTTGCTGAGAATCATTCTAATTATGAAAGCCTTACTTATAATATTTTGAATTGTGGAATCAAATCTTGTGATCAAGTCATGTCATGTGTGTTAGTTTCCTCTTATCGAGTCCTGGGGGTACTTGTACCCGAAAACTATAGTTGTGTACCTAGAGCTATGTCATGTTTCACGATATCCGAACTCAAGCTATGATTCCATAGACTTCAGTCAGTCATGTGACTCAGGAAAACCTCATGATCTTAGTCAGTTGTCAGATATCAGTAATATTTTGCCAGTTAACGGAATTCAATAAAATTAAGTCATGCACAGTTAGTTATTCATGTCCAGTCCCTCCAGATGGGAGTAGAGGTTAGAACTGAGTGAACCCAAGGATGGGAACTCACCCGCTAGCTCAGGGTGTGATTCTTAGTAGTCACTCTTGTGTTCCAGAACTACGTAGCCAACGTAGGTTGAGACATCTTAACCTGTCAGATTAGGGTTGATGAGGTGGCTTAACCCGTCAGTTTAGGGTTCCCACTGTCCTCATTGAGTACCCGCCAGGTAAGGGCCACTCACAGGCTATCCTTACCTATGGCACGGTATTGACACCCCTCCAGTCGGGGCAGATATTGGACCCTAGCTTAGCCATAACGGCATACATGGGGCATGTCGGTTAAACACTACTTCCCACAGTTTCATTAGCATGCTCAGTAAAAGAACTCAGGGCGCTTTTCAGATTTCAGTATATACAGGACTGTCAGATATAGTCATCCATGTTATTAGTTTCAGTATCAGTCATGATAGTTATCAATAAACTATGTATTAGCTTACAGGTCATGCTATCACGTATTCATAGTCCCAGTTTCTATATATGTGTGTTTGCACTGCCACGTTCATATTAGTCAGTCAGCGTTGTTCATGCATGAAGCCCTTTATGTTCAGCCTACCTTCCTCGTATACTGAGTACTCCAGTTTGACTGACGCATTTGCACAATGATGATTTCTTTTCATGTTACACCATAGGTTCCAAGACACGAGCTCCAGCCTAGCAGTAGCGGTAGCATTCCAGTCATAGAGACACAATGAGTCCTCATTAATTCAAGGACAAAATGATTTGATACATTTATTTATTTCTTCAGTTCAGTTTTACGGAGTTAGTTGGATACATGTTCCTTCAACTCCTTATTCAGATAGTTTAGAGGCTTTTAGATTTACGTTCAGAAGTAACTTTCAGATTGAGTTGTTTTGGGTATTTTCATCCACATGATTTTATTCAGTTGAACCTTATAGCCTTACAGTTCTATGTATTCCGCATTATTATATCATGATTTTCAGTATACAGGTATAGATATCAGTCATGGGTTAGCTTGTGGTCCCTCGGGGTCATGAGCACCGTGTAGCATTTTGGTTCAGCGAATCGGGGTGTTACAAGTTACATACAAATTTAGGGGAATTCCTCAACCCCCATCCCATTCAGCATACCCATGCACCTTATGAGTTTTAAAATTCATTAATAAAGCATAAATAACAACTTCAAAACCATGGGAAAACTAACCAAGTGACATTTATTGAAAACCCCTCAATCTATCATTCAAACCCACCATTTAAATGCACGCAAACCATAATAAAACACGTGATTTTTACATAAATTGACTTAGAGAAGAGATACATGCCTGAGACATCAAGAATTTTGGAGGAGAAACCACACTTTAGCCCTAGATGGCCAATCCTTAGAAAACCCTAATTGTTCTTGACTTGGGTATTTGAGAGAAGAGATAAGTGTATTTGATTGAGTAATAAGAAGTTATGGGGTCCCTTAGGGTGTTTTTTGTCATTTTTTATAATTGGGGATGAGAGAAAATAACCAAAGTACCCCTAATTAAAAGCCAGTAAAAAATATCGCCAGTCATTACGAGTCACCTCATAACTCGTGACGAGTAGATATAGGCCATTGCCTAGATTCGTAGTCTTGGCAATGACTTAGGGCTACCTTACTGCTAGGGTCTCGACTCCCACCCTATAAATCATGACTAGAACTTATAACTCATGAGGTCCAAGTCATGACCTAAACAAAAGCCATGGACAACTTTACCAGTCAGGCACTGATTAGCACCGTACGACTCTTTAGGAGTCTTAATGATTCTTGTCCTAAGTAGAAATTTAGATATGTAGCGCAAAACTAAGAAATTTTCAAAGTCCAAAACCTGGAGTATTACATTACCATCCCCCCCCCGGGATCATTCATCGCTAATTGAGGAGCTTAATTGAGGAGCTAAGGCACCTATTTGAAAGAATACAGATAGAATGCAACCACAAAACCATTCACTATTTAAAAAATATAAGAATAAAAAGGAAACCCATGCCTCAAACACTTTCATTCAATATGGGAAACAAGAGCAGATTTTTGGACTTCATGTCCTCTTCATGTAATACCTCGAGACTATCCCCTGGATGTTACACGATGCATAGGACCATAAGTGATCCCAAGCTAACCCTTATACTGACATAACTCATGAGCAACTAAATAAGATACATTAATCTAAAAGAAACAAGCAGAGGAGATGTTTTTGCTGAATATGTTCAAAACCAAAACTATCAAAAAGTATTACAACTCTGGTCATAAAAAATAAAACCGAAATTAAATACATCAACTATACTGACTGTCTATCAAGCCTCTACTAATATTGACTATAGGTAACCAGGACATGAACCCTAGCTATCTCTAATCAATACAACTGAATAAAAGAATGAATATTGAAACTATAGTTGACTCGAGTCCTCGAATCAAAAAAACTCATCACCTGCTAGATGGAAGCTACGAACTGTCTGATTATGATGTGCTAAAATCGTTACCCACATTATGAGATAATATAGCATATAGACATATATATGGATCAGTACTTTTGGAATGTACTGAGTATGTGGGGGTGAATGCATAAGTAAAACAATAATTGAATATACTCATAAACTTTCAAATAATACATGCTAAGTGTAGATGACTCACCTTAAGCTTTAATAAAACAAAAGATGTAAAATCATAAACAAGAGTAATGAAACATAAGGATAAACTTTGTGAGCCATAAAACTTGGTTCTAAAAGATTTACTTTAACCCTTTCTTTTGGGAGGTTCTTCTAACCGACATAAACCATGTGAGATATCATGGAGTCCAACATCTTACCCACGTTGGGGAAAGCTGTTCTACCTTTGCCATCGAAGTAGAACCTTAACTTAAGTGATCAATATACTTAACCCACTATGGGACTTTAAATGTATGGTGGAACGTAGTTCTGGGGCATGTGAACTTAGAATCATACCCAACTCGGTCCTAAATACTAATCCCTTATTACTTATATGCTTATACTTTACGAAATACATCTTAAAATAGCATAAGGGTTTATAATGAAAACCATTTATGCATATCTTTTCTTTATATTATAATCAAGATAAACAAATTTGGATTCCATAACTTAGCTTAGAATTAAAAGATCACTTCTTTCCTTAAATCTTGATATAAGTTTATCAAAAATGAACTTAAGAGCACGATTTTCTTAAAATCTCAAAACATAGACTTAGGGCTTGAAATTCATGCTTAAAAATTATGATGATTCATAACAACACTTCATGCTCAATAACAATCTTGAAATACTTCAATGATATCAAATCAAGATAGTGCAATCTCATTCATAATAGAAATCTAATAAGTTATAACATAAACATAAGCAGCTCTTGAAAAACTTAAAGCTTTAAATCTCATGATAATCACATGCTTTAAGAATATAGAAACTTGGGTATGAACCCTAATTGAAAACAAGTAATTTGAATCTTAAAATCATATTTAGGCACAACGGTGAAAGGATACCTTTGTTCATAACCCCATATGCCTCAATTACATAACTTCTTGAAGAAATCTTTAAATTTAAACTTGGATTCTTGAATCCTTGGGGAAGGAAACTTGAATTTCTTGATCTTGGATAGAGAGGCTTGAATTTTCGATGAGGAACCCTAATCTTGATGTTCTTGATATTCTTGAATTTGGATCTTGATACTTGGAAGCTGATCGTGAGAAGAAACTCTAATCTTGTTCTTGAGAGTGGAAGAAGTTTATATTGTTTAATCGATGGAAATAGAGGCAAAGTAATGCCCCTTGGGGGTTAGATAAAGTGGTTTGGGAGCTCTAAGTGGAGAAAAGACTAAAAATCCCTTAAACTAAACTTTACATACAAGTCTCGGCAGTCCTTATGGGTCTATCATATGACTTGTATAGTCTGGGTATGAGTTAGACTTGGCAACCCGTATGCTAGATAGTGTGTGATACAGCTTGATAGAGCTTTAGTATTTCGCCATAACTTTTCACCCAGATTAAGGAAAAATTGGTATCGTTGGAAATCTAATTTAATTATCTATATGTTGGTGGGTCTAGAGATAAAAAATTATTAGTACTACAAAAGTTATGATCATTAGATTACTTTAGTTATGTACATCCCATGAATCTAATTGCTAAAGAGGGTTTTGACTTGTTCATGAGCTAGGAGCTATTTCAGGACTTAATATATGTCCAAGTATCTTATAAAGATAACAAAACATGAGGCTTGATTCTTGTATCCTTCACTGGTTAGGGTACGAGTCAGATCTTATGACCTATAACCTATCTATACGACTTGTTGGAACAACTCATAGTTTGGACAAAACCTTAGGGAACATACATTGCTTAACTTACTACTTCACATCATACGACTCATATACTGAACTTACGACTCTATAGGATGAGTCGTATGATGGACAAAGAACTCTTAGGGACGAGGTGTTACAATATCTCCACCTTGGAAACATTCATCCTCGAATGTGGTATCACTTAGGACTAGGAATAAGATCAATCACATCAATAAATAACTTATATACAAGCGTACATCTATGTTAATGATCCAACCACACACCACATAAGATACAACTAAAAAATATTTAAACATACTTAAAGAGAGGGAGTACTATTTGAGAATAACTATCTACCTTTGGCAATACAGTTGGTAACCTTTGAGCTTAGCTATACTTCTCAAGTATTCCTTTGACTACACTTATCCTATTAAATAATATACTTATTGGTTCAACTTGTGATTCCCACATGGGTACATCTAACACGCTATTTCAATCTTGAGTTGAACTACGTACTCTCACCATGTGCAACCCTACTCAAAGTCACAAGGTAGCATAGATAACACCATAATATTAATCTAACCTACGGATTCCATATCCTATGGGTTTTCACAGTTCCTCATCTCAGGAATAATACTCCTTACCACTTCAACAACTAACCTCGACCTCTTAATAGGAATTCAATAGAGCATAATGCATTTATCCACTTATACACCAATAGAACATTCAAGCCTATAATTATAACCATATATGACCTTTTGGTCAATCAACCCACTTTGGAACTTTACCATATTCTGTAACACTTCTTATCAATAACAACCTCCATACACTATCCCCAAGAAGACACACCTAGAATTCTAAACTAACTATGGCATATACAAAAAGCTTAACCTCAATCTTCCTTCAACCTTATAGCCTCAACTAGAAATATTTATACTCTCCCATTTAACCATTGATCATAAATTTTCCCTTGCCTGTATCTTAAAATTAAGGAGAGGTCACTCAAAGGTTAGAACATGAGGACTTAAATTATGAAAGAATACTATGCATAACTTTGACACTTAAATAAGGCCTGGGAAATAGGGTATTCAAAGGTATGAATACAAACTACAATCATGGAGCTGACTAGTGAGGCATGAGTAGATGTTGTGATGATTGATGTTCAAAAATTTGCTTTGAGATAAGAATGGGGTTTTCACCTTCCTCCCTTAGTGTTGTTCTTCAACACATTTATATACCTACTAGAATCTGAAAGCTTGACTTGGTTACTTGTTCAATAATTTCTCACTTAGCTTTAAGCCATCATTCTTAGTCCGTGGAACCATTTACCAAGTTCTAAATTGGACTACAATCACTATACTCTAGAGTTTGGGATATAACAACACACGTATAATAGACTTACCCTGAAAGACTATACCTGTAAGTGTAAAACCCACTGCTAATACTTCCTTCTAAGATACAACTCTATCTTTATATAGCCCCAATAATCATCATATAATAACTTGAGCACTTACTAACTTAGAATCTCCATGAGTATCAACATACCCGGAATCACACAAGCTCAATCTTTAAAGATTCAAACTTAGATTCTAACACTTAACATGGATATCCCCAAACCATTAATAAACCATATTACTTTTTTCATAACCTACTAATATCGCATCTCTAAACTTATATTTTCCCTTAAACCATGAGAATCAAAATCATATCAAAAGGCTCAACATCATCTATCCATATCTCCTTAACTTAGCTATTGGGAACATCATATATTATATAACTAGCCTTCTTCCTGTTTAGCAACTCAAGGGTACTACTAACCACACACAACCTTTAATAACCTTAGAGTATAATGCAATACCATATCACCTTCGGCACACCTCTACATCATACTAACAACATCATACTTAATTATAAATAATTGAACTTTAACTCTTGCATACACTGATCAAGGTTACTAGCTCACTTCCATATAACTAGCATCACTAACCAAGCAATCATTACTTTTACCTTGATTATCATCCACTATTCAAACTTAGTGTCTTGTGCTAGGCATGATTAACAACACAACCTTACATACCATTCTCGCTTGAAAGCTAAAAAATAAAACACCAAGAAACACTAGTCCACTAGAATCTCATAACAACTACAATCGATCATAATCATAGGGTCTATCTTATTAAAATCCTTTAGTACATCCTTCTTCTACATATTATGACTATATACCCATCTATACACCTAAATTACTTTCATATCTCTATATGTTTCAACTAAACTCTTTTTTTTTCACAACCTCAAGGGAATCCTAAATTAACAATACGTAACCACCAAATACTTTCATTAATAACATATACCTTTCTAACACAATATATACCATCAATAAATCTTTTCCTACTTCAAGCAAATAACAATTCACCTTAACTAATAAATCCTCTCTACCTTCCACTAAACTAACACCCAAGGACATATCACCTCACTAATAACTTGATCATATGTAAAAGTTCATCTATATATATTTGATCAATTGTTACTACCACCTTTCTTGTCACTACACTTCTAAACCCATACTTCCAACTATAAAAAGGTTCTACCACTTACGAATCATAACACTTAAGGTCATAATATCCCTTAAATGCAAACTCTATTTAACACTGTGGGTTCATACTATTTTCTCTTATGCGCATTATCCGGATTAAAGGAGTTAATGAGAAATCTGAATACGTAACATATTATGTCTTAACTATACAACTCATATGGATGAGGACATTAGCTTTCGACTTAAGGGACTTATAACACACTAGCAAGCTCCTCCTATGCCCCTTGTGTGAGTTCTGAAGTTACTAATAGTCATTTTAGGAGCATTATCTTGGGAGGAATCGGAATATAGTACTCATGTTATCTCAAAAAGTCATAAATGGAGAATTATGGAGTAATACACGAATAAATAGAAGTTTTTTAGAGAAAGACTTTACAGCACGATCTAGAGCATGAAAGAAGGTAAACATTTCTTAAATATCCTGTAGCCTCTCAAAGAAAAGTATAAACATCTCCGTACTATTCCATAAGACTCTACTAGACACGGCTTCATAGACACCCTAGGATACTTAAACCTTATTCTCTAATACCAAGTTTGTAATGCCCCGAGACTACCCCCTAGACGTCACACAGTGCTTAAGACCACAAGTGATCTTGAGCTAACCCTTAAACTGGCATAACTCGTAAGCGACTAAATAAGATACATTAATTTAAAAGAAACAAGAGGAAGAGATTTCTTTGCTGAATATGTTCAAAATCAAAACTATCAAAAGGATTACAACTCTGGTCATACAAAACAAAACTCCAATTAAATACATCAACTATACTGACTCTCTATGAAGCCTCTACTAATATTGACTATAGGTAGCTTAGACATAAACCCCAACTATCTCTAATCAATACAACTAAATAAAAGAATGAATACTGAAACTATAGTTGACCCCAGTCCTCAAATCAAAAGAACTCATCACCTGCTGGTTGGAAGCTACGAACTATCTGACTATGATGTGCTACAACTGGTACCTATATTATGAGACAATGTAGCACATAGACATATATGTGAATCAGTACTTCTAGAATGTTCTAAATATGTGGGGGTGAATACATAAGTACAACAATAACTGAATATACTTATAAACTTTCAAATAATGCATGCTAAGTGTAGATGACTCACCTTGAGCTTTAATCAAACAAAAGCTGTAAAATCATAAACATGAGTAATGAAGAATGCGGATAAACTTTGTGAGCCATAACACTAAGTTCTTAAAGATTTACTTTTACATTTTCTTTTGGGATGTTCTTCTAACTGACATAAACCATGTGAGTTATCATGGATTCCAACGTTTTATCCACATTAGGGAGAGCTATTCTATCCTTGCCATCTAAATAGAACCTTAACTTAAGTGATCACTATACTTAACCCACTATAGGACTTTAAACCTATGGTGGCACATAGTTCTGGGGCATGTGGCCTTGGACTCATGCCAAACTCGGTGCTAAATACTACTCCCTAATTACTTATATGCTCATACTTTAGGAAATCAACCTTAAAATAGCAAAGAGTTTATAATGAAAACTAGTTATGGTACTCTTTACTTT
Source organism: Capsicum annuum (assembly GCF_002878395.1). NCBI lineage: Eukaryota > Viridiplantae > Streptophyta > Magnoliopsida > Solanales > Solanaceae > Capsicum > Capsicum annuum. Next base: position 44,566,709 of record NC_061118.1, read on the forward strand.
AAATTATAATCAAGATAAACAAATGTGGATTTCATAACTTAGCTTAGGATCAAAAGATCACTTCTTTCTTTAAATCTTGATATAAACTTATCAAAAAGAACTTAAGAGCATGATCTTCTTGAAATCGCAAAACTTAAACTTAGGGCTTGAAATTCATTCTTAAAAGTCATGATGATTCATAACAACACTTCATTCTCAAATATTGAAATACTTTAACAATGTCAAGTCAAGATAATCTCATTCATAATAGAAATATTATAAGTTAGAGCATAAATATAAGCAGTTCTTGATAAACTTAAAGCTTTAAATCTCATAATAATCACATGCTTCAAGAATATAGAAACTTGGGTATGAACCCTAATTGAAAACAAGTAACTTAAATCTTCAAATCATGCAATTTGGGCAAAAGGGTGAAAGTATACCCTTGTTCGTGACCCCACATACCTCAATTAGATGACTTCTTGAAGAAATCTCAAAATTTAAACTTGGATTCTTGAATCCTTGGGGAAGGAAACTTGAATTTCTTTATCTTTGATATAAAGGCTTGAAATTTTTGTGAGGAACCCTGATCTTGATGTTCTTGATATTTTTGAATTTGAATCTTGAAACTTGGGAGATGATCTTGAGAAGAAACTCTAATCTTATTCTTAAGGGTGGAATGAAAAGTCTATGTTGTTTAATCGATGGAAATAGAGGAAAAGTAATGCCCTTTGGGGGTTAAATAACATGGATTGGGAGTTATAAGGGGAGAAAATACTAAAAATCCCTTAAACTAAACTTTACAGACAAGTTTTGACAGTCCTTATGGGTCTACCATACGACTCATATGGTCTGGGTACGAGTTAGACTTGGCAACCCATATGATAGATAGTGTGTGATCCAACTTGATAGTGCTTCAGTATTTTAGCCACAACTTTTCACCCCGATGTTGGATTAAGGAGAAATTTGTATCGTTGGAAATCTAATTCAATTACCTATATGTTAGTAGGTCTTGAGCTCAAAATTCTTAGTACAACAAAAGTTATGATCGTTTGAATATTACTATAGTTATGTACATCCCAATAATCTAATTGCTAAAAGAGGTTTTGACTTGTTCATGAGTTAGGAGCTATTTGAGGACTTAATATATGTCCAAGAAAGTTATAAAGATATCAAAACATGAGGCTTGGTTCTTGAATCCTTCACTAATTAGTGTATGAGTCAAATCTTTTGACCCATAACCTGTCTATACTACTAGTTGGAACCACTTGTAGCTTGGACAAAACTTTAGGGAACATACATTGCTTAACTTACGACTTCACATAATACGACTCATATACTAAACTTATGACTCTATGGGATGAGTCGTATGATTGATAGAGAACTCTTAGGGATGGGGTGTTACACTTTATCTTCCCAAGTGGCTTCCTCGACTATTTGATTCCTCCAAAGAACCTTCATTGAAGCCACACCTTTAGTCCTTAACCTACAGACTTGCCTATCCAAAACCTCAAATGGTAATTCCTCATAAGACAAGAACTTCGAGATACCAACATCCTTAATAGGCACAATCAAAGAAGGATCACCACACATACTTTTTCAACATTGACACATGGAATTCTGAATGAATAGAAGACAAACTTGCGAGAAATTCCAACTCTTAAGAGACATTTCCCACTCTCCTAAGAATCAAATACAAACCAACATAATGGGGACTAAGGTTTCTCTTCTTCCAAAACCTCATCACTCCCTTCATAGGAAAAAATTTCAAGAACACCCAATCACCTACCTAAAACTCCAACTCCCTTCGCTTCATATCCATAACAACTTTTAGAGACTTTGGGCGGTCTTAAGCTTATCCCTAATTAGCTTCACCTTCTCTATGGCTTGGTGAACCAAGTCAGGACCTAATAACCTAGTCTCACTAACCTCAAACCATTCGATAGGAGACCTACTCATCCCACCATAAAAAGCATCGAAGCAAGACATTCCAATACTTGAGTGATAACTATTACTATAAGAAAACTCGATAAGAGGAAAATGATCTCCCCAACTACCTCCAAAATCATTCATACAAGCCCTTATCATATCCTTCAAAGTCTGAATAGTCCACTCCACTTGTCCATCTATCTAGGGGTGGAAAGTTGTGCTAAGGTTCTTCTTAGTCCCCAAACCTCTCTGAAACGAATGCAAAAAGTTAGAGGAAAATTTAGTACATCGGCCTAAAATGATAGAAACCAGCTCACCATGCAAACTGACTATCTCCTCAATGAACAAAGATATCCTCCCTAGAGTAAGTAGTCCTTATGGGCAAAAAGTGAACAAAATTGGTCATCCTATCCACGATGACCCAAATCGAATCATACTGACTATGTGACTATAGGATACTTGTAACTAAAACCATGTTGATTATCTCCCATTCCCATATAGGAAACTTTATCTCTTGAGACAACCCACCGGGCCTCAAATGCTCGACCTATACCTGTTGACAAATCATACACTTGGCAATAAAATTTAGTATATCCCTTTTCATATTTTTCCACAAATAGATTTCCTTCAACTCATGGTACATCTTCATCGAACTTGGATGAACAGTATATCTAGACTCATAAGTTTCAGTCAAAATCCCTTCCCTCAGCCTATCAATGTCAGGAATACACAATCTGCCTTGATATCACAAAATACCATTACCGCCAATCTCAAGAGCCAAAATATTTTGCTAACCCATATTATCCATAATATGTATAAGAATGGGGGTCCAAAACCTTTTTCTCTAAAACCTCGGCACCAAGAGATGACTTAACCACCTATTGAATAATTACTCCTCCATCCTTGAAATCTAAGAGACGGACTCCCAAATTAGCCAACCGATGAATATCTTTCACCAATCCTCACTTCTCTTTTTTCACATATGATAAGATCTCTATAGATAACCTGCTAAGAGCATCAATAATCACATTAGCTTTACCTAGATGATAATGAAGGCTCATATCATTATCCTTGAGCAATTCAAGCTACCATCTCCGCCTAAGATCAAACATCTTATGAGTAAACACATACTGCAAACTTATAATCTGAATAGATATCTACATGAATCCCATATAGATAGTGGCACCAATATTTAAAGCAAATACCACAGCTAACAATTCCAAGTCGTGCTTCGGATAATTTTTCTCATGAACCTTTGGCTGCCAAGAAGCATAAGCCACAACCTTACCATACTACATCAAAACATCACTCAGCCTGACACGGGACACGCCACAATAAATAACAAAATCCTTAGTACTCCTAGGTAGGGTCAAGATTGGCACCAAATTCAACTTATCCGTCAACTTCTCAAACCTACCCACACAAGAATCCAACCATAAGAACTTAACCTTTTTCTGAGTCAACTTCGTCAATAGGGCAGCAGTAGAAGAAAAACTCTCCACAAACCTCCTATAACACCCAGCCAAGCCCAAGAAGCTCTGAATGTCAGTTGGAGTCGTGGGTCTAGGTCACTTCTTAACCGCCTCAACTTTTTGCAAATACACCTTGATCCCCTCGCTAGAAACAACATGCCTAACAAAAGTCACAACATTCTTCTAGAACTCATATTTGGAAAATTTTTCATACAACTGTTGATCCTTAAGAGTCTTTACTAGAATCCGAAGGCGATTGGCATAGTCCTTCCCACTCTTAGAATACACCAAGATGTCATCGATAAAGACTTTCATGAACAAGTCTAGAAACTGCTTAAATACCCTGTTCATGAGATCCATAAAAGCAACCAGAGTATTAGTCTATCCAAATGATATAATTATAAACTCATTGTGACCATACCAAGTTCAAAAAGTAGTCTTAGGAATATCAACCTCCTGAATCTTTAACTAATGATAACCCAAATGAAGATCAATCATAGAAAACATCTAGCAATCTGAAGCTAGTAAAAAATATCATAAATCCTAGGAAGAGGATACTTACTCTTCACCGTAACCTTATTCAACTGACGATAATCTATGCACATCCGAATAACCTATCTTTCTTTTGCACAGAAATAAAGGAGCATGCTACGGAGAAATGCTATTTATAGATGAAACCCTTATCCAAAAGATCCTTTAACTACTTCTTAAGCTCCTTTAACTCAGTCAGAGCCATTTTATATGGAGAAATAGAGATAGGGTGGGTATTCAGAAGAAGATCAATCCTAAATTCTATTTCCTTATTAGGAGGAATACCAGGAAGATCATCGAGAAAAACCTCAGGAAACTCATTAATAATAGGGAAAGATTGCACAGAAGGAACCTCAGAACTAGAATCCTTAACTCAGACTAAATGATAAAGACACACCTTGGAAATCAACTTGTGGGCTCTAAGATAGGAAATAAGCACCTAGCTCTAAGATAGGAAATAAGCACCCCTTTAGGCACTAAGGAACTCCCCTCCCATTAAATTACTAGTTCTTAGGGAATTAGAAGATGACATTACTAGTCCGATAATCTAGAGAGGCATAGCACAGATAGAGTCAATCCATCCCAGGATAACATAATAATCCACCATATCTAATTCTATAAAATCCACCAAGGTATCCCTATGAAAGATAGACACCATACAACCTCTATAGACCTTTGTACACATAACAGAATCACCAACCAGGGTAGACATAGAGAAAGGCTCAGAAATATAATTGGGACCAAAACTAAAGTAGACAGCCACATAAGGAGTCAAATAAGAAAGAGTAGACTCTGGATGAAGTAAGAAGTATAAATCATGAGAGAAGAGATTTAACATACTAGTAACAATATCAAGAGATACCTCAGACTCCTGAAGGGTAGAAAGATCATAGAGACGAGTTCAACCAATGCTGGAACCAAGGGTAGCACTCTTTGGTGCAAGAGCTAAAGAAGTGGAAATCGAGACCTTATTAGCCCCAGATGCTACTTTACCTATGAGATAGTTCCTTAGCATATGCCCAGGCTGACCATAATTAAAGCACTGATTCCTTTCCTTATCACAAAATCCATAATGCAACTGACCACAAAACTGATAATGAGGATAAGGTGGTGTTGATTGAGCTCAACTATCATAAGACTAGGCACCGCATACCTTAAAACTACTGCTAGCCTAGAAGGAAGATCACCAAATAACATAGGATAAGGAGAACTAGCCATCAAATAAGAGTTAGAACTCTCCCAATTATTTTTTTTGGACCACTATCTACCATTTTGCCCACTATTTTGTTGATTATCTCCCTACTTTGCATACATGAACTTCTTATTTTGCCTATTTTTCTCTTATCCTCAACCTGCTACATATATACCACAAGTCTAAAGATTTCCATATCATTATTCAATATTGCATCCTTGCACTCCCATGCCAAATCATGAGTCAAACTCAAAGTAAACTTCCTTATCCTAGACTTTATGCTAGAAACCAATCTAGAGCATACAGAGACAATTGATGAAATTCCAAAGCATACTTCTTCACACTTATCCTCCCCTACTTCAGATTCATAAACTTCTTGGCCTTAACTTCTCTCAACTCCTGAGGGAAGAAACGATTAAGGAAAGCACTAGAAAACTCATCCCATAATGCTAACTCTACATCATCACCCTTTGACTGCTCCTACTCCTCACACCACTGATATGCCACATCCATCAACTGGTATACAACAAACTTCATACCCTCAAAAGCTATAGCGTTCATCACTCTAAAGATCTTCTTGATCTCATTAATAAATCCTTGAGGATCCTTCTAAACCTTAGAGCTAGTACAGGATAGGGGATTTAACCTCATGAACTTCCCAACTTAAGTCACCTCAGAAGAACTCATAGCAGCACTAAAAGGAATAAACTGACAAGATAGAGATGTTACCAATTAACTAAGCTGCTGAATAGGCTGGTGAAACTCTGTATTAGAAATATCTCCTTGTTGTGACTGCGTATGAGGGTCACTAGTAAGAGAAAGTCTAGTGGGGATCAGTTGGACCACAGGTGGAGTAACACAATCAGGAGCAGGGACCCTAGACTAGGTTTGTACTCTATAATGGGTCTAGTTCCCTCCATATTCTCTTCAGGTAGGATAGAGGGTCCAGTATAGTTTCTATAAGCATTAGATCTTTGGAGAGGCATGATTTGAAATGTAAGGAAAAGATTAAAGATATTTCAAGACACCAAACTCTACGCTTGAAATAGAACCTAAGAAAGGGAAACATTTCTAAATGCCTTGTAGCCTCTCTCTTATAAGTGTGGTGTGCTACACACCCGTAAAAGAGACTCTACTTGATAGAGCTTTGTAGATACCTATAGAAACTAAACCTATTCTTTGATACCATTCTTATCATAACCCAAACCAGAGCCAAGTCATGATGAGTATCTTAAGCCCACCTTGAACCAAAAAACATCTTCAAAGTTTGTTTGAAGAATAATATAAAACAAGTAGTAGAAGCTAACCACGAATGATAAAAAAGTAACATAGCATTAAAAATAAGCTTTAAGAGTCAATAACAATCATTCAACCCATGTATGTCCGCAAAAACCTCTAACAAAGAACAATTTTCAATGTAAGTCAAGACATACCCCCAACAATAGCCAAAAAGAAACCAAATTATTGTCTAAAACATAAATGATAACAGAAGTTTGAAGTGATAGGACTTTTAAAGAATGAAAGATCACCACTTCAAGCTGACCAGCAAAAAAACTAGAATCACCTCACACTAGGACAGATAGTAGGGTGAGCGCTAGCATATAACTCAAGGATAAGGGATAAAATAGTCATACCCTTGCAAAACCAAATCCAAAACTCAATGTATATGTTCAGATACATGCATACATACACACACACACATATATATAAGATGCTGGGATAGAGAACAAGGTTTTGTATGAGAACTAAAATCATTAGCTTGGATTGTGTAGCTCAAATCTTCTAAAAGGTACCCACGGGCTATATGGGTTAGACTCCCCCAACTAAAAGGGCCCTAGTACTTGAGTCGTATGAATTTGAGAAATCCAAGGAAGGGCTAAGGAATCTATCACACCACAACCATTCCAATATATATATATATATAAATAGTGTGAATTATGCAATGGTCATAAAGCCCCCACACCAACAAACATAGTTTTCACTATAGGTCCTCCCATGACCTTCACCTTCTACGGTGAACTACACAACCTTCTTTAATCCCAAGTAATACATTTACACATAAAATCCATTAAACCAAGGAGTTATCTATGACAATTACTAAATGGTATCATCATACTAATGGAATTTATAAGTCAATTCCATCATGCCATTCCAATTAACCATCAACTTAAGGAAATCCATGGATCCCAAGCATCTAATTTGAAACCATACCATGGCCACTAAGGCCTTTTCAAAACCAATTATATTCTATTAACCATTTATGCAATGTAGTAGTTTAGATAAGTGGGAAAAACCCTAGTTAAAAGACAATTATGCATGTGGGTTGAGGTTAATACCTATTTGTAATGCCCCGAGACTACCCCCTGGACGTCACACAGTGATTAGGACCATAAGTGATCCCAAGCTAACCCTTGTACTAGCATGACTCATGAGCAACTAAATAAAATACATAAATTTAAACAAAATTAGCAGAAGATAAATCTTTTCTGAATATCATCAATACAAAACTAAATAAAAATAATTGCAACCCTAATTATACGAAACAAAACTTGAATCAAATACATTAGCTGTACTGACTGTATATGAAGCCTTTACTAGAATTGATTTTAGGTAGCTGGGACATGACCCCCAGCTATACCAAATCAATAAGACTGAATAAAGAAAAATAAAATATTACTCAACTTATAAATAACTCAAGCCATTGAATCAAAAGGACTCATCACCTATTGACTAGAAGCTACAAGCTGTCTAAATATGATGCGCATGATACAACTCGTACCTATATTATTAGATAATGTAGCACATAGACATATATGTAGATTAGTACTTTTGGAATGTACTGAGCATGTGGAGGGGTGAATGCATAAGTAAAACTAATAATGCAATAATTTAAATAAACTTTCAAAACTGCATGCTAAATTTGAGTGAATCACCTTGGCTTGAATGATCAAAACTGACAAATCATAGATCATGAGTGATAAAGCATAAAAGAAATTCGTGTGAGCCATCAAACTTAGTTCTAATAAAATTGTACTCTGATTTTGTTCTTTAAATTATGTAGGCTAAGTGAAAAGGGCTCACCGTTATCAATCTTAAAACTTAAAACTGAAATCTGATAACTGAAGTCTTAAGTAATACAATATCTGAGTAAATTTGTGAGCCTTTACACTTAGTTTTATCAAAACTGTTTTGACATTTTGTTTTTAGATTTAGGGACTATGTTAGATTTTTCTAACCGACATAAACCATGTGAGTCATAATGGAGTCCAACGTCTTGTTCCCCTAAGGGGAAAATCTTACTTTGGGGAGAGGTGTTATACTCTTGCCAAGGAGTATAACCTTCGCTTAAGTGATCACTGACATAGCCCACTATGGGCTCTTAATCTTAATCCTATAGTGGCACGTAGTTTTGGCCCATGAGACCTTGGAAACATACACAACTCGGTGCTAAATACTACTCCCATTCTTTTACTCAGAACTTTAGGAAATCCACCTTAAAATAGCACAAGGTTTTATAATCAAAACCAATTATGCTTCTTTCTTTAAATCACCAACTATATGAACAATATCGATTCCTTATCTTAGCTTAGGATCAAAAGATCAATTCTTTCTCAAATTTTAGTAAACAATCATCAAAGAGGCTTAATCATGATCTTCTTGAAATATCAATACTTAATCTTAGGGCGTAAAACCCATGATTTAAGCTCATGCAAATTCATAGAACAATATCATGCCCAATATATTTCTTAAAATACTTCAACTATATCAACATAATGAAATCAAAATCACAATATCAAGCTTAGACTCAGTTGGAAATCTATATCAATGTCTCAAATCATACTCATGGTGTTCAAATCATAAAATAGAATTCTTTAAATCAATATAAATATGGACTTTCATACTCAATCACTTTATATATCCAAAACTCAAAACAAGATACTTTGGGTATGAACCCTAATTGAAATTAATGTAAATTCATCTTTAAAAACTAGTTTTGGGGATAAGGATGAAAGGAGTATCCTTGTTTATAACCTCACATGCCTTATTTGATTAATTGGATGTAAAAGCTTGAATTTTGAATCTCTAATGGTGTTCTTGAAGCTTCTTCTTGAAGTTCTTGAATTAGGAAGCTTGGGTTCTTTCTTTTCTTGAAGAAAATTTGATGAAGTTCTTGGTGTTGTTGAGAAGGACTAAGGTTTTCTTAGAGAGAAAGGATGAATAATAATGTATCTAATGCTTTTGGGGGCTGAAATTATGTGTTATGGACGATTTTGGGTGAGGGATATTGACCAAAGTGACCCTAGATCCTTTAGGAACTGAAGAAGCATGTGAAATAGCTTTGTATTTCATTGACTATCGCATCGGGGACAGCAATGCATTGCGGCGCTATCACGTCGGCTTACTACCTCTCATGAAAAATGCCATAACATTTTACTCGGGTATCAAATTAAGGCGAAATTGGTATTGTTTGAAAGATAACTCAATTTTCAACAATTTGGTGGGTTTTAGATGTAAAATTCTATGTATATAAAAAGTTATACATATTCAAAGTCCACCCTAGTAGAGTCAAATGCAAAGATTTTGCTGAATCAAAGGATCTTAGCTCAACTTCACTTTAAGTGCTTCCTATGAACACTTTTCAACTAGAGATCACTTCACAAACTAGGATAATGATCGTGAAACTTATATCCACATGGGAATCATTTGGATTAAAGCTTATATATGTAGGAACAATGGTTATAATTCTAGCACAAAAATACGGGGTGTTACATTATCTCCCCCTTGAAATCATTCATCCTCCAATGATGGATAGGAACTTTTTGAAGTCATAGAAGTATGGAGTAATATAGACATGATGTATCTACTAAGAAAGGATATAATTGATATAAAACATTAAAACTCTCTATAAAGAAACTGATTTTTGAGTTGACTTGCTGTTTCTTATATAAGGAGTTGATTCATGCTGAGAGTTTAGAATTCACAAGTGTTTATGATACAATCACACATATAGAGCTATAGAGTGATAACTTATGTAAGAACGAATCACGAGACAATGAGACTAAGATCATACAATAGGTATTACACTGTCTTAGCTAGAATACTTTGAAAACTAAGATCATTCCCTAAATACTTATGAAATAAATCATGACTAAATATCTGAATTGTAGATATGATGCATGGACTGAATTGAATTACCTCATGGAATGGACTTACTCGTAAAACTTCGGATAGTAAGACTAGATGAAAAGTCAGAAATCTATAGGAGCTTATCTAATTGATTGCTAAACTGGGTTGCAGGCCATATAGACTGGTTTATAGTGACCACTTATACTTGAATAGAGTATTTCTTCAACACTCTTCTACAAAATTCTACTAATGTTAGGGAGCAAAGAATTTTGGTCATGATCTAAACAAGACATATGACTATGAAATCAGTAAATTAACACCACTCTAAAGCATGGAATGTAGACATATAAATTATAAGCTAGGATAGAATTACTAGGCCTTAGGCAATGCAACTTCTTACTTTCAAGCTTAGCAACACTTCTCAAATACTCCCTCAACTAAACTATTCCCCTTAAATATCATACACATTTGATTCAACTTATAATTCTCACATGGGCATTGATAAATCAATCTACTAAGGTCTAAACTAAACTAATTCCTCTCACTGTGATCAATCCTAACTCAAAATCACAACATACAACAAGCTACTCTATAATACTAGTCTAAACCACATGATTCAATCTTCAATGTCTCTTCCAGAGCTTACACCCTTAGCATAACGTGCCTTACCACTTTAATGACTAACTCTAAAGTCTTACTATGGATTCACTTGAGCATATTTCATTCCTTCACTTATATCCCAACATGACATTCAAGACTATCTTTATAACCACATATGAACTTCAAGACAAACAACCCTAAAGGCATACTTCACATATTCTCTAAACCACTATTAACAACAACTTTGTTGTACTATTCTGTAGAATATACACACCAATTTTCACCTGACCATGACATGTATCAAAGACTTGGCCTCAATTTTACTTCACACTTTAGCTTTCGATAGAAAAGCATAAGTAACCTTTCTTAATGGGGGTCATCAAATCTCTTTCATCTAAACCATTTCTTATCTATTATCATTACCACTATCTTAATGTAGGAAGAGGTGACTAAAGGTCTAGCACATAAGGAACTAAAGCATGAAAGAATACTATACATAACTCTGACACTTAACTAAGGCCTAAAGAATAGAATGTAAAAGGTATGGATTCATTAAAGAGATCTAAACTAAGGACATACATGATATAAATTGGATTTTAATAGGGTCATAAGTTTTTGAAAACTGATCATACTCTGAATAAGTTCATACTTATCATAATCTATTCAATATAAGACTGCATTTCATAGTTTCATGAGGGATAACTCAAATCATAGTGTGAAGTTGTTACTTGCTTGCTAGAAGTTGAGAATGAACTTGAATACATATGAAGTGTATAAACATTGTCCTTTGGCATGTATCTATCATGCAAGACATGGAGTTGGTGTGATAATGACTGAAATTCGAGGAATACTCTAGAGTAAGAAGGGATCACTATCTCATCACAACTCTTACTGACTTGCATCACAATTTAATTCTCAAAAATTGATTTGGTTCTTCATCCTACCATCTCCCCCTTAGATCAAAGTTGACATTCTAAGCTTATGGGTATACTCTATATCCTCGAGATTGAGCCATAATTGCTTTATTATATTGTTCTACACATAAATGCTAAACTCACAAAATTAACCTATATTTTGAAATTACTGCCTTCATTCTTGGACAACTCTTTTCATATACAATCCTTAACTTTCTATCTTTAATAGTCATCATCATAGACTTACGCTCTATTAACTCGACAAATATACCTACCTCATTAAACACATGATTATAGCCTACCAAGATCACACTTCTACACTTAAATTCTTCTCAAACCATAAGAATCAAAATAATACTTAAAAGACCCAACACAATCTATCCAGAAGTCCTCAACTTAGCTATTTAGAACATTATTTACCATATAACTAGCCTTCTTTAACTTAGCAAATCAAGGGTACACTAACCATACACAACACTTAATAACATTAGAAAATAATACAACCCCATATCACCTTGGGCACACCTCTAAATCATACTTACAACATCATACTTAATTAAAAATAAATGAACTTAAACTCTTACATATACTGTTCAAGCCTACTAGATCACTTCTATATAACTAGCATCACTAACCAAGCAATCATTATTTCCACCTTGATTACCATCTACTATTCAAACTTAGTGTCTATGGCTAGGCATGATTTATAACCCAACCTCACATACTATTCTCACTTAAAAGCTATAAAATAAGACATAAAGAAACACTAGTCAACTAGAACCCCATACAACTATAATCGATCACAATCATATGGTATACCTTATTAAAATCTGTTAGCACATCCTTCTTCTATAAATTATGACTATTTAACCATCTATACACCTAAATTACTTTCATCGCTCTATAAATTTCAACTAAAGTTTTGCAACCTCAAGGGAAGCCTAAATTATCAATACTCAACCACCAAATACTTTAATTAAAAATTCATAATTTTCTAACTCAATAAATCCTTTCATACTTCAAGCAAACAACAATTCACCTTAACTAATAACTCATTCTCCACCTTCCACTAAACTAACACACAAGGACATATCACCTTACTACTAACTCTTATCATATGTAAAAGTTCATCTATGTACATTCAATCAATCGCCATCACCACTTTTATTACCACTACACTTCTATACCCATGCTTTCAACTATAAGAAGGTTCTACTAATTAAGAATCATAACACTCTAGGTTCATACAATCTCCTCTTATGAGTGCTACCTATATAGAAGGATTAATGAGGAATCTAAATCCATAACTTATTATATCTCAACTGAATAACTCATAAGGATGAGAACATAACTTTCAACTTATAGAACTTGTAACACATTAGCAAGCTCCTCTCAAGGTTTCTTGCATGACTTCTAAAATTACTAATAATAAATATGAGAGTGTCATCTTAGGAGGAATTGAAACTTTCTAATCATGTTATCTCAAGAATATAACATAGATAGAGAAGTATGGATAAACACACCAATCGATAAAAGTTTTTGAGAGAAAAATTGTATAGCATGTTCTAGAGAATGAAAGAAAGAAGACATTTATTAAATGCCCTATAGCCTCTCAAAGAAAAGTACAGACATCTCTGCACCATTCTGTAAGACTCTACTAGACACGACTTCATAGACACCCTAGGACACTTGAAATCTGTGCTATGATACCAAGTTTGTAACTTTCCAAGACTACCCACTGGATGTCACAAGGTGCTTAGGACCATAATTGATCCTAAGCTAACCCTTGTACAGGTATGGCTCATGAGCAACTGAATAAAATACATAAATATAAATGAAATAAGCGAAAAATGAATCTTTTCTAAATATGATCAATAAAAACTAAATTAAAATGATTACAACCCTGATTATACAAAAGAAAACTAGAATTAAATACATTAACTCTACTGACTATATCTGAAGCCTCTGCTAGTATTGATTGTAGGTAGTTGAGACATGACCCCTAGCTATCGCAAATCGATAAGACTGAATAAAAAAAATAAAAAACTACTCAAACTATGACTGACTCAAGACTTTGAATCAAAAGAATTCATCACCTGTAGATTGGAGGCTGCAAGCTGTCTGAATATGATGTATGTGCTACAACTCGTACCTATATTATAAGACAATATAGCACATAGACTTATATGTGGATCAGTACTTTTGGAATATACTGAGCATGTGAGGGTGAATACATAAGTAAAAATAATAATGCAATAATTCAAATAAACTTTCAAAACTACATGCTAAAGGTGAGTGACTCTCCTTGGCTTGAATGATCAAAACTGACAAATCATAGACCATGAGTGATAAAACATAAAAGAATTTTTTGTAAGCCGTCACACTTAGTTCTAATAAAACTTTACTCTAATTCTGTTCTTTAAATCATGCAGGCTAAGTGAAAAGGGCTCACTTTTATCAATCTTAAAACTTAAAGATGAATTTTTATAATGAAGTCTTAGGTAAGACAATATCTGAGTAAATTTGTGACCCTTTACACTTAGTTTTCTCAAAATTGTTCTGACATTTTGTTTTAGAATTTAGGGACTTTGGGAGGTTCTTGTAACCGACATAAACTACGTGAGCCGTCGTAGATTATAATGTCTTATTCCCCTAAGGAGAAAACCTCAAGTTGGGGAGATATGTTATACTCTTGCCAAGGAGTATAACCTTTTCTTAAGTGATCTTTGACTTAGCCCACTATAGGAACTAAATCTTAATCCTAAGGTGGCACGTAGATCTGGGCATGAGACCTTAGAAAGATACCTAACTCTGGGCTAAATACTACTTCCATTCTTTTGCTCAGAACTTTAGGAAATCTACCTTAAAATAGAAAAAGGGTTTATAATGAAAATCAATTATGCTTCTTTATTTTAATCACCAACTATATGAACAATGTGGATTCCTTATCTTAGCTTTGGATCAAAATATTAATTTTTTCTTAAATCTTAGTAATAAATATCAAAGAGGCTTAAAATCATGATCTTCTTGAAATATCAATACTTAATCTTAGGGCTTAAAAACCATGCTTTAAGCTCAAGTAAATTCATAGAAAAACATCCTGCTCAATATATTTCTTGGAATACTTCAACAATATCAAGATAATGAAGTCAAAATCACAATATCATGCTTAGACTTAGTTGGAAATCTGTAATCAATATCTCAAATTATACTCATGGTGTTCAAATCATAAAAGAGAATTCTTTAAATCAAGATAAATATGGACTTTCATACTTCAATCTCTTTATTAATCCAAAACTTAAAACAAGATACTTTGGGTATGAACACGAATTGCAATTCGTGTAAATTCATCTATAAAAACTAGTTTTTAGCACAAGTATAAAAGAGTATCCTTGTTCATAACCCCACATACCTTACTTGATTAATTGGATGTAAAAGATCTAACTTTGAATCTCTACTGGTGTTATTGAAGCTTCTTCTTGAAGTTATTGAATTAGGAAGCTTGGTTCTTACTTTTCTTGAAGAAAATTTGATGAAGTAATTGGTGTTCTTAAGAGAGGCTAGGGTTTTCTTGGAGTCAAAGGATGAATGATAATGTATCTAACGCTTTTGGGGGCTGAAATTATGTGTTATGGACAGCTTTGGGTGAGGGGAATTGACAAAAGTGACCCGAGATCCTTTAGAAACTGAAGCGGCATGTGAAATAGCTCTGTATCATGCTAGTTATTGCTTTGGGGACAAAAACACGTCATGTCTCTATCGCGTCGACTTACTGCCTCTCACGAAAATGCTATAACATTTTACTCGGGTATTAGATTAAGGAGAAATTGGTATAGTTGGAAAGATAACTCAATTTTCTATAATTTGATAGGTCTTTAACTAAAAAATTCTATGTATATAAAAAGTTATACACATTCAAAGTCGACCCTAGTAGAATCGAATGCAAAGATATTGCCGAATCAAAGTCTCTTAGCTCAACTTCACTCTAAGTGCTTCCTATGAAAATTATTCACCTCGAGAGAACTTTACACACTACGATAATGATCATGAAATTTATATCCACATGAGAATCATTTGTATTAGAGCTTATACATTTAGGAACGACAGTTAGAATTCTAGCACAAAAATATAGGTTGTTAGACGATTCCAATTCAAGTTCCATAAAAATTTGGGAATTCCTCAACCACCATCCCATTCACCATGCCCATGCACCGAATTATTTTCTAAATTCATCAATAAAACATGAATAACAAGTTTGATATGCATTCAAAAACCGTCAACCTATTATTTAAACCTATATAAACCATAATAAAACGCATGATTTTAACACAAATTTAGTTAGGGAAGAGATGTGTGCCTGAGACATCAAGAATTTTGGAGAAGAAATCACACTTGAGCCCTAGATGACCAATCCTTAAAAACCCATAATTGTTCTTAACTTAGGGATTTGAGAGAAGCGAGAAGTGTATTTGAATGAGTAATGAGGACTTATAGGGTACTTTAGGGTGTTTTATGTCATGGGTTCTAATTAGGGATTAAAGGAAATGACCAAAGTTCCCCTAATTAAAACATAGGAAAAATTTATTGCTAGTGGTTATGGGTCACTTCACGACTCGTGATGACCAGTTACTAGTCATTGCCTGGACTCGTAGTTTGGGAAATGACTCATGGATACCTTACTGCTAGGGTCACGATTTCTACCCTATGACTCATGAGGTCCATGTCATGACCTCAGTAGAAACCATGGACAACTTTACTGGTCAGGCAACGATTAGCACCTTACAAGTCGTGAGGAGTTTTCACGACTCATCATCTAAGTCGTAATTTGGAAAGTGAGCTCAAAACTCAGAAATTTTTAGAGTCCAAAACTTGGGATGTTACAGTTGGCTTCTTTGGCCTTGTTTAAGTAAATCTATCAACGAAAAAGTGCGTTAAGTTTTAGAAATTGAAAAATTATTTCAAGACTCTTAAATGCCATGCATGACCTGTGGGGATAATCTAGAAAGTTTGGTTTAATTATGATAAGTCGAGATTGAGTTTTTATTGCAGAACATGAAATAATTCTTTAATGAGTACAAATAATATCTGTTTGAGCAAGCAAGTATGAAATTAAGTTTTGATTGAATGAGTATTTTGTGTCATCATTACAGAAATATAGGAAAAAGAAGCAGCGCATTTTGCTATCGTATGAGAAATTTACAACCTTTTTAGTGAGAAAAAATACTGTTGATGCAAAAATTCTGGTGCTTAAATAGCTGGTGCAACTTTTTTTAACTGGGTATTTTATATTTTAGATTGTGTTTATATGGTATTTTAAGCATATCAGGAGTTCTAGAGCTCAAAATCAAGTGATTTCTGTGACATTTTTCTAGGTTTATTAAGGAAGAAAGTATACATTATTTAGGTTTTATTTTTCCATAATTTCTTATGATGGTCCCCTTTCTTTATCCATGAATTTATTGTTGAAAAATTGGGATTTTATCAACTCAGACTCGATTTTTGATAAAATTTCATATTTATCATCCTTACGCTTTAGTAAATGGATTTTGATAAAAATTTTCTGATTTATCAATTATTTTCACATTTTAAACTGCTTTTGAACATGAAAATTTGGGGGTCTCTCAATAAAGTAAATGTCATGACCCGAACTAGGTCCCGGCCATGACGGGCATCACAAGGTTGCCTAGGATTAGGAACTACCCCTTTTTCCTGACCATACAAAACACACATAACCACATGACATCGGATGAGTTCCAAACATATAACAAGATAGAGTAAATAGTGACTCAAAAGCCTATGAATGACAAAAACTAAAAATTCATCCACAACAATCCACAAAGCCTCTATACCATAAAGACAACCTACGTCGGGACATGCCCTTGACTCTGACAATGATAATGGTAATGTTAATGTGAAATCTTAAATTCTAACTCATGGAAGGAAACTAATGGAATGATAAAGTCTTTCAGAAAATGAAAGCTCACCACTTTACCACAAACAACCGATGAATTGAGCTGATCCACCTAACACTGCACAGGAAAAATAGGATTACCTCCGGACCCTGTATCATGTGGGCATACAACATTAGAAGCTGTTAGTGGGTTAAGCACTAGCATGTAACTCCAGGGTTAAGGGGTAAAACAATGCCATGATCAACAGTTTAAAATCCATAAAAATCCAACGCACACGATCATATGCATATACATATATATCAAATGTTGGGATAGGATACAAGGTTTAACATACACTTTAAAATCATTAACCTAGACTACCAATCGTAATCGTCATAATAAGGCACCCATGGGCTATATGGGTCTAACTCTCCTCTAGTTAAAAGGGCTTAGTGTGTATAGTGTCATGAACCAGAGAATAATCACATATACATATGGCCGATAAGGGACTCGAACCTCTTGTCATGTATCAAGAGTAACTTAAGAACTCAGTCATATAACATGGGGGACTCGAACCACCCGGTCATATAGAACCCCATGTCGGCAATCGCGATTTCCAGTATCGTCCCATTAGAACCCCCACTTTCACAGTATAGCTACATAACCCTCATTCAAATCCTAATTAAAACACTTTTCACTCATTCCCAATCATCACTCAAGGAGTCATTCGTTAAGGCATTATCAAATGGTATTTTCATACTGACTATAGCTTGCAAGCACACGTGACTTTGCCAAATCAATTAATTTGCCAATGAGACTCCAAACCAATTAGCCGATGAGACTCCAAAGTTCCACATAGGAACCAAACCATGTAGCTAAGTGGGACTTTAATCCAACTAGCCAATAGTAATCCAAATTCCCAAGTAGGAACCAAATCATCTAGCCAAGTGGAACTTTAACCCCTTGGATGATAAAACTCTAAAGTTTTCAATTCAAATTCAATCCATGGCCCTCAAGCCCTCTTTAAAGTCAATTTAAGTTCCATTACTCTTTTTACTATGCAAGGTTTCAAAGTACATTTCAATATGCATATTCTCACGTTCAAAGCCAATTTCACAATATTGGGTTGAGGTTATTGCAAGCTTCAAACCATTAACTCATAAAACCTGCCGAAAACCACATTCCACATTCAATTAACACACCCATGCATCTAATTGGTTTGAAAACTACCATTTAAAACATAAACAATGCATATGTAAACATGAAAAATCACATAAAAAATAATCTTTCAAAACCCTCAACCCATATTCAAAAAAACAACAATTAAACATATGACTAACCATTTAAGCACATGATTTTAACAAAATAAGTTTTGGGGAAAGAGGTACATGCCTGAAAGATCACAATTTTTGAGGGAATTTGCCTTTGGATGATCTAGACAATATCCTTGAGAAATCTCTAATGCTCTTTTTTGAGAGAATTTGTGAGTAGAGAGAAGTTATTTTGGTGTACTATGGATAGGAACGGGGTCCCAATAAGGATTTAAAGTCGTGGATTATGTTTAGGGAAAAAGGGGAATATCCAAAACACTCTTAATTTAAAAGCTGAAAAATGGTCGCCATTGACTATGGGTCACTATATAACTCATAAGGACTCACTACGATTAGTAGGGTCCGTCATAATTAAGACAAAAGCTTTAGGGTACATACTGGTCACCATATGATTTGTACCTTATGACTCTTATAGAGTCATTACAAATCATTGAGTCTACTCGTACTCAAAGAAGAACACTTTGGGCATCATACTGGTTTAGCTACGGAAGGGGGCTATAGGACTTAAATAAGTCTTTACAACTCGTGACTTCAAGTCGTCAACAAGGTAGTAACTCATGAAAAACTCATTGTACACTGTATGATTTGGGTCCTACGACCCATCAAGACACTATACGACTTGTAGGGTGAGGTGTTGTCAGGACAGTGAGTTCAAAATTGAGAATTTTTAAATGGCCAACGCCTGGAGTTCACATTTTCCCCTTTCAAATCATTGATCCTCGAATGATGGGTTAAGGCATCCATTAGCATGATTTAACATAGATCATAACCACACTTACCTTTACCAAAGACAGAAAATAAAGGTATCAAGGAAACCACAATTTCCTTTAAGAAAGATAGAAAACAAAGATGTTAAGGAATACACATACCTCAAGAATGATTATCCAAAGCAGGAAACAAGAAGGGATACTTGGACTTCATGTCCTCTACTACTTCCCAAGTAGCCTCTTAAATATTTTGGTTCCTCCATAGAACCTTCACCGAAGCCATATCCTTATTCCTTAAACAACGAACCTGTCTATCCAAAATTTTCATTGGGACTTCCTAATAGGACAAGGAATCCGAAACACCAACACTCTCCAAAGAAACTGCCAAAGAAGGACCTCCCATTCACTTCTTTAACACCAAAAGATAAAAGAACATATGAATGTAACCCAAGCTCGAAGCCAAATCCAACTTATAAGCCATACTGTCCACTCGACTTAAAATATGATATAGACCAACAAAATAGGGGTTGAGCTTTCCCTTCATTCTGAACCCCATCACTCCCTTCATATTAGACACCTTCAAGAACACCAAATCATACACATCAAACTCGAAGTCCCTTCACCTTATATCTGCGTAGGACCTTTGGAGACTCTGGGCGGTCTTAAGCCTATCCCGAATCACTTCACCTTCTCCATATCTTGGTGAACCAAGTCGAGAGCATACAAACTATTCTCACCAACCTCAAACTACCAAATAGGAGACCTACACCTCCTACCATAAAGAGTTATAAAATGTTCCATCCCAATTCTAGAGTGAAAGCTATTATTATACCTAAACTCTATAAGAGGCAAATGATCAACCCAACTATCACCAAAGTCAAGCACACAAGACCTTAGCATATCTTCCAAAGCCTAAATAGTCTTTTATGCTTGTCCATCTGTTTGAAAGTGGAAACCAGTGTTAAGGTTTAACTTAGTTACCATACCTCTTTGGAAAGAATGACAAAAATGTGATAAGAACTAACTACCCCGATCTAATATGATGGAAAGAAGAGCACCATGTAACTTCATGTTCTCCTAAATGAAGAGCTTAGCTTAATCCTCCACCGAATAGTTAGTGTTCACTGATAGGAAATGAGCAGACTTGGTCATCCTATCAATAATGACCAAAATAAAATCAAACTACTGGCGAGATTATGGATGATCGATAACAAAATCCATATTAATCACTTCTCATTTTCACACGAGAAACTCAATCTCTTGAGACAAACCACCAGGCCTCAAGTGCTCTAACTTTATTTGTTGACAAACCATACGCTTGGCCACAAAATTGGCAACATCTCTCTTCAAGATATTCCACCAATAAATCTTTTTTTAATCATGGTACATCTTTATCAAACCAGCATGAATAGCGTACCTCGACTCATGAGCATCAGCCAAGACCTGCCTCATAGCCCATCAACATTGAAAACACACAACCTACCTTGGTATCTCAAGATACCATCACCACCAATCTCAAAAACCATAACTTTCTACTGGCCCATATCATCCTTAATCTACATAAAGATAGGATCCAAAACCTGCTTCTCTTTTACCTCAGCATCAAGAGATGACTTTACCACCTCGTGCACCATAATACCTCCATCTTTAGTGTCCAAGAGACGAACTCCAAGATTAGCCAACCGGTGAACATCATTTACCAATTCTCACTTCTCCTCATCCACAAGAGATAAGCTTCACATAGATAACATACTAAGAGCATCAATACCACATTAGCTTTACCTAGATGATAATAGGGACTCATGCCGTAATCTTTAAGCAACTTAAGCCACCTTTTTTTCCTGAGATTTATCTTTTTTAAGGTAAACACATATGGCAAGCTCTTGTGATCTAAGTAGATATCAACATGAACCCCATACAAATAATGGAGCCAAATATTCAAAGAAAATACCATAGCCAATAATTCTAAGTCATGCGTCGGATGATTCTTCTTATGAACTTATAATTGTCTAAAAGCGTATGCGGCCACCTTGCCATGCTGCATTAACACATAGGCCAATCCCATAAAGGACACATAATAATAAACAACAAAACACTCATTACTACTATTGGGTAGAGTCAAAATTGAAGTCGAAGTCAACTTATCCTTCAAATTCTCAAAACTATCCTCACAAGCATTCGACCATAAAAACTTTACCATTTTCTAAGTCAAATTAGCAATGAGGCAGTAATAGAAGAGAAACTTTCCACAAACGTCCTATAATACCCGGCTAAACCCAAGAAGCTCTGAATATCGATTGAGTCGTGGGTCTAGGCCACTTCTTAACAACCTCAACTTTCTATGAATCCACTATGATCCCCTTACTTGAAACAATATGACCCAGATAGGTCACAACATTCAACAAGAACTTACACTTAGAGAATTTAGCATACAATCACTGATCCTTAAGGGTCTACAACACTACTCAGAGATGATCAACATAATCTTTATTACTCATAGAATACACCAAGATGTAATCAGTAAACACAATGATGAATAAGTCCAGAAACTGGCGGAAAAATCGATTCATAAGATCCATATATTCCACTTGGGAATTAGTCAAACCAAAATACATGAAGAAGAACTCATAATGGCCATACGGGGTATAAAAAATAGTCCTAGGGATATCCCCCTCCCTAATCTTCAGCTGATGATAACCCAATCAAAGATTAACTCAGAAAAGTACTTAGCACCCAGAAGCTGGTCAAACTTATCATCAATCCTAGGAAGTGGATATTTATTCTTCACCATCACCTTATTCAATCAGTGGTAGTCTATACACATTCGAAGGGACACATCCTTCTTATGTATGAAGAGCACAGGAGTACCCTACAAGGAAACACTAGGATGAATAAAACCCTTATCAAGGAGATCTTTTAGCTACTCCTTAAGATCTTTCAAATCATCTAAAGCCATTCTATAGGGAGGGATAGATATAGGATGAGTGTTCAAAAGAAAATCAATCCCAAAATCAATTTTCCTATCAGTAGGAACACTAGGAAGATCATTAGCGAACACTTTGGGAAACTCACAGACCATAGAGATAGACTTCAATGAAAGACCTTCAAAACTAGCATCTTTAACATGCACTAAATAGTATACACACCCCTTAGAGATCAACCTCTAGGCTCTAAGATATGAAATAAATCTTTTTTAGGCACTAGGGAACTACCTTCCCAGTCAATCACTGGTTTACTCGAGAATTGGAAACTGACGCTTTGTGTTTGACAATCTAGAGAGGTATAACAAAAATAAAAATAATGCATCCCGAAGATAATATCAAAATCGACCATATCTAATTCTATCAAGTCCACCAAGGACTCCCTACAATAGATAGATAACAGACAACCCATATAAAATCTTTTAGAAACCATAAAACCACCCACAAGTATGGACACATAAAATGGGTCTAAAATTCTCGTAAGACCAAATCCAAAATAAATAGCCACATATGGGGTCACATAAGAAAGAGTAGACTCCAGATCAAGAAGACAATACATATCATGGGAAAAGGGTTGCAATGTACCAGTGATAACATCCAAAGATGCATCAAATTTTGCAAGTGGCAAGAGCATAAATGTAATTCTAACTAGTGTCAGAGCTAGAAGCAGCACCCTTTAGTGCAGGAGCTGAAGACCAGGAAACCAAAACCTTATTAGGTGTAGTAGCAACCCTAACTGAGAGACAATCTCAGTATATATGGCCTAACTAACCATACTTAAAGCACTTATTTCACCCCTTCTTACAAAATCCATGATGCACCTATCCATAGAAATGACAAAGGGGATAAGATGGGGTTGACAGAGCTTCACTAGCATGAGACTGGGCACCCTGTGCTCTGGGAATATCACTGTTCTAGAAATGGAAATCACTGAATGGCTGAGGATATAGAGCACTAGCCATATAATAAGAACCATAACTTCTCCAGTTCTTTATCTTAAACCACTTTCTTCCATCACCACCACTATTTTTCTAAGCTCTATATTGCTCTAACTATCGAAACTTCTTACTCTGCCTCTCCCTAATTTCTTCCTGCTTTTTTTCTTACCCTCTACTTGTTATATATACACCACCAACCTAGAAATATCTATGTCATTGTTCAATAAGGCGGCCTTGTATTCTAACACCAAGTCATAGGATAACCCAGAAGAAAACTTTTTTATCCTCGCTTACATGGAAGACACTAACTCAGGAGCATAATAAGATAGCTGGTAAAACTTCAAGGAATACTCCTTAAAAGTTATCCTACCTATTCTCAAATTAATAAACTCCTTAGCCTTTTCTTCCCTTAACTCCTGAGGAAAGAAACAGTCAAGAAAGGTGCCATAAAAGTTATCTCACAAGGATACCTCAGCATCATCACCTCTCGACTGATCCCACTTATCATACCACTGATATGCCACATTACTTATCTAATATGTGGAAAACTCTATGCCTTTTGAGTCAAAAGCATGCATTACTTAGAAAATCTTTTCTATCTCGTTAATGAATCCTTGAGGATCCTTCTCAACCTTAGAACCAATGAAAATTTGAGGTTTAAGTCTCATGAACTGGCCAACTCTAGTGGCATCAATAAAAGGAGCAACAAAACCCTCATGCTCAGACTGACAGGACTGAGAGGTCACCAACTGAGTTAATAAATAAATCAAGCAATGGAATTTCACATTAAAAATATCTCCTTGGGGTGACTGAGTATGATTTTTACCAACCGGAGGAGGATCAGTAGGAACCAATGGAACCCTATGAGAGAAATTAGAAGTAGAAGCCCTAGACTGAAACTGTACTCCATAAGTAGAATGAGCTTCATCGACATTATCCTTAGATAGGACAAAAGAGTTTCCAGTTACATCAGATCCTTGAGGAGGCAAGATCTGAACTACAAAAAAATTAGCATTAGAGGATATTCAAGACCTTAGACTCTATAGGCCTAAATTAGATCACAAGAAATGGGAAACATTCCTAGATGCCATGTAGCCCCTCCCTTAAAAGTCTGGCGTGCTACATATTCATAAAAAAAACTCTACTTGGCATGGCTTTTTGGATGCCTAATGATACCAAAACTAGGCTTTGATACTATATTTTCATGACCCAAACTAGGGCCTGGCCATGACAAGCATCCCATTTCTGCCGAGGATTGGGGACCACCCCTTTTGCCTAACCATACAGAACACACATAACCTAGTGGATGAATTATAAACATATAACAAGATAGAGTAAACAATGACTCAAAATTCTATGAATGTCAACAACCAAAACCCATACACACGAATCCACAAAGCCTTTATACCATAAAGACAATGCCAATTACAATGATAATATTAATGTAAAATCATTATTTCTAACTTATGGAGGGAAACCAATGGATTGATCAAGTTTTTCAGACAATAGAAGCTCACCACTTCACCAAAAATGATCAAAGAATCAAGTTAATCCACCTAAAAATGAGCAGGAAGCAAGATTTCCTCAAGACCTTGTATCGCATGTGGATATATTATCCAGAAATGGTTAGTGGGGTTAGCACTAGCATGTAACTTAGGGGTAAGTGGTAAAATAATGCCATGATCAACAGTTTAAAATCCATTAAAATCGAAAACACATGATCATATGCATATACATATATATCAAATGATAGGATAGGGTACAAGGTTTAGCATGTACTTTAAAATCATTAACCTTAACTGTGTAGCATAACCATCATAATAAGGCACCTACAGGCTACTTGGGTCAAGATCTTTCCTAGTTAAAAGGGCCCCAATTCGTGTGGCGCACGAACCAGAGAATAATCACATATACATATGCACTATAGGGAATGTGAACCACTCGACATGTATCTAAAGTGATTTAAGAACTCAGTCATATAACATAGGGGACTCGGACTACCTAGTCTTTTATATCCCTGCATCGGCAACCACAGTTTCTAGTATTAGCCCATCAGGACCTCCAATTTTACAGCTTAGCTATACAGTACTTTTTAAACTTTCCCAACTATCAACTAGGGAGTCATTCATTAAGGCATTATCAAGTAGTATCATTATACTGACTGTAGTTTGAAAGCATATATCACTTTGTAGATCAATCAATTTGCCAATGGGACTCTAACCCAATTAGTCGAGGAGACGCTAAAGTTCCACGTAAGAACCAAACTATGTAGCCAAGTGGAACTCTAACCCAACTAGACAATGGGAATCAAAATTCTCAAGTAGGAACCCAATCATCTAGCCAAATGGGACTTTAACCCCTTGGCTGATAGGACTCCAAAATTTTTAGTTCAAATCAATCCATGGCCATCAAGCCCTGTTTAAAGTTAATTCAGGTTCCATTACACTTTTGTACTATGCAAGGTTTCAAAATACTTTTCAATATGGATATTCTCAAGTTCAATGATAATTTCACAAGATTGGGTTGAGGTTATTTTAAGCTTCAAATCATTAACTAATCAAACTTAAAGAAAACCTCATTTCCCATTCAATTCACACACCTATGCATCTAATTGGTTTAAAAAATGTAATTTAAAACATAAATAATGCATATGTAAACATGAAACATCACATAAACAACAATCATTCAAAACCTTCATCCCATATCTAAAAACCAATAATTAAACCACATGAGTAACCATTTAAGCACATGTTTTTAACTAAATAAGTTTTGGGGAAAGAGCTACATACCTGAAAGGATCACAATTTTAGAGGGAATTTACCCTTGGAAGCTCTAGACAATCAATCTTAAGAAAATCTTAATGCTCTTGCTTGTGAGAATCTATGAGACAAAAAAGTTCTTTTGGTGTGTTATGGATGAGAATGGGGTCCCAATAAGGTTTTAAAGTTGTAGGTTATGTTAAGGGAAAAAGGAAAATATAAAAAATGCCCGTAGTAAAAAAGTTGAAGAATAGTCACTAGTGACCATGGGTCACTATACGACTCATAAGGACTCACTTGATTCGTAGTGTCCAAGTCATAATCAAGATAGGAACTTTTGGGTACACATTGGTCACCCTACGATTGATACCTTATGACTCATATGGAGTCATTACTACTAGTTAAGTCTAGTCATACTCAAGGCAGAACATTTTAGGCATCATACTGGTTTGGCTACCAAAGGGGGCTATATGGATCATAATGAGTCTTTACAACTCGTGACCTCAAGTCGTTACCGAGGCACTAATGTAAAACTTATTAGACACTGTACAATTTTTGTCCTATGACCTATGAAGACACACTACGACTCGCAGGGTGAGTCGTAGTCAAGATAGTGAGTTCAAAACTTAGAATTTTTTAGTCGCCAATGTCTGGGGTGTCACAGTAAAATATTGATATTTTAATGATTTATGGCTTAATTTCAATGAGATTTTAGATTTGAAACGCGTAGATTTTCAATCAAGTGATTTTCTACTAAAATTTTAGTTTCACCCTTTTGTTTTTAGAATGAATTTTTGAGGTAATTTAGAATCAAAACTAAAGTATGTCAATATGGGTATTGTTGTTCTCGTATGTATGTGTAAATATAATATTTGAATATATTATTCACGTTCAAAGAAATTTTGAGAGAGTAGGGCTTTTTTTTATTATTTGGGTTGTGATTTGGCTGTGTGGGTCTTCTTAAGACAAATTGAGATTTACCTTAACTTTTTTTTGAGGTTTTTATATTCTATTATCTACTTTCTTGTATACTGTGAATGAATAAGTATTTGGAGGTTCCATATAGATGAGATAATGAGTTTTATGTGCGTACCATGTTTATTGTGGGGTTAAAAGTAATAAAATGAGCAACATGAATATTTTCTCTACTTGTTAACTTATTTATGACAAATTTTGTTGATATATGACCTATAGATCATGAACGAACTGATATTGGAGGATTCAAATCATGTTTAGCGGAATTTGATAGAATAATTAGAGTTACTATCTATTTAATGTACAAAAAGACCTTGTCTAAAAATAAGAAAGTTAAGAGAGAGATTTTGGTATGATCACTATGTATTGTGAATGAAAGTAAACTTCTTTAACACGCTATGTATTGTGAATGGAAGGAGACTTCTTTAACATTCTTGTTGACGAGTATAATTCCCTTATGAGTATCAGAGTTAAATTTTGTCATAATTGGAAAGATAGGTAACTTATCATGTCAAGTATGCCATGATTTGAGTGAATTCTCAATTTTTATCATATTAGATTGATTATCAATATTGTAATACCCATGTGGTCTTATGTGAAATTTTTTATTAATTTAGTTGACTATTATTATTGGATGCTTGAGCGAGAGCTTATGCTAACTTTATTACTATATAGAGAACTTATTATTTTTGTGATGCCTAATTAGGGGCTTAGGTTGACCGTATTATTTATTAGAGATAGATCTTATTATGATTATCATGCCTGGGGGTTACATTGACCTTATTGGTGTCTTATTTGTTTCTTTCGCTATTATAGTATCCATTTGAGACCTTGTATTATGATCCACTGATATTTGAGTGACTTGGGTTTATTTATACCATTTTTGAGATGATTATTGTGCATTATTAATTTTGACATGATCATGCACACTCATATTCATGTAGTACTACTATGAAATTTGAATTTTTATCAAAAGAAAAACCATTTTAAAAAATGCCTTGGCTGAGAAATGTGCAAAAAAGGTTGATTTTAGAAATTGTGATAGTATTTGGATTGCAAACCCCTCAAGGGTCCTCTCCTGGAAGCTTGGTCTTGGAATATGTATACAAGTTGTACTTTGGTCATTGCAGATATTACTATATTGAATTGCATGTCACTTTTTATCAGGTAATATTGTGGTTGAGATATGATTATAAGCTGTGTATTAGTGGTGACTTGATCTAGTAAGATTGTTGCATCACATTCGTTGGTTGTGTGATATGAATTTTTCCTACTTTATCCAATGGACTGATGGTTTGGCATGGTGAATGGATATAATATATTGTGTTGGTGAAATTCCCTCTTGATGTGACATATTATTATTATTTTTTTATCTGAAACATGTGCATGTCTATCTTAATTAAAATGATTTAGCTAGCTTGTTAATTATTTCTATCTTCTTGAATAGGCCGAGACTTTTCTAAGTGTAGGTTTATTTGGGGTAATCTTGGATAGTTGGTGTGGTGGTTCTTGCTATCACTTTGGATTATGGTTGATTTTTTACTATGCTTGCTAGGACACATTTTCCCACTCACCCTTTTTTTTCTGCACACGTGCAGGTATTGAGTGAGTGGTTAATCATTTATTGTGTCTCTGAGTATCATATTTCTTAAGATTGAAGTAATAGCTGTTGGATCGTAGAGCTTACTCAGTTCACTTCTTATTTTATCTCATACATTAGTCATATTTAAGATACTTTTTACTATTTTATTGTATCCAGTATAAGAGGCTTGTAGTAGTGACCACTAGGTTGAAGATGTTGTGTGGATATGATACTTCTTTTATATGGGCATTTTTTCCATTTCCTACTTTTACTTTTGATTTTACTTTGATAATTATTTTTTATTGGGAAAGACTTACCTGTACTGGAGGGTACGACAGGTGTCATCCCGAACCCTGGTGTAGATCATGACATTCTTCCACTTGTCACTTCAATCACTTAATAATTTAGTATCTTAATATAGTAAGTTGTTTAAATTCATGTTGATAATGTTTGTAACATTGTATATACTAGTTCTGAATAGGTACATTACATATGTATCCCATGGAAATTTGTGAAGAGTCATTTTCTCTCTCTTTCTCTCTCTCTATCTCTGTATATATATATATATATATATGTGGACACACTCACTTTCTAAAACACTTCTTATGAACAAATACAAATGTAACTGCATAAATTATATCCTCTATTATGAATATCAAAGATAATATTCAAACTACTTCAATTATGCAATTCTTATCATATATTAAGTATTCAACTTGACAAGAGTTCTTATTTTAATATGTCACAACGCACATAAGTACAAAATATTTCATGTCTTATACTTTTGTTTTCTTTCTAAGAAATTGAAGGTGGACATTACTGCTAAATATTTCATGCCTTAAACTTCCTGCCTTCTTTCTATGAAATTATAGCCTCCACGTTTTTCTATCAAAATAAAGTTGCTTGACTTTATGAGATAATTACATTAGTTGAATCGCTTTTGTGTTAGAAAATAAAGTTGAACTATCTTTTGAGATAAAAATTATTAGTTGTAACCATATGTAACTTAAAAACAAACCACTATAACTATTTCAATACACAATAAACCTTCCTACACAAACTTTGCAACAAGTTTCTCCATTGACTACACAAATAAACACATGAAAAAACTAAAAGAATATACAATAATACACATGAACCTAAAATTTAATTGCAATGATGATCGTTCATCTTTATTTATAACAAAACTGATTCATATCAATCTAATGATAAATTATTAAATGATTCAAAATAAGAATGAACCAAAAGAAAAGTCATAAAAGCTAACCGACTAAACCACCAAAATTTAAATAAAAATCATGCATTCATGATAGAAAATAAATGTTCTTCGCCACTTGTATAAGATTAGAAATCTACACTAACTTCAAGGGGAAAATGACAATGATCAAGAAATTCCTTGTTTGAAGCACAACTTTACTAAGGCCATCCACATACTTTGTCTACTCCACGAGTAGTTGTGACTCTTGAAATCTATCTGTACCAGCCAATCTCAACATATTTCCATTTGAAAAGGTGATCTTATCTTGCAAATACATATTAGACAACATTCCTAAAAATATAATACAAAATTTAGAACAGAGGAAAAGGTGAAAATATTTGAAATAGTGGAGTTGTTCATTGATCGTATCTTGCAAATACATATATTATAAGATTCATGATTCTTTAAATAAAAAAAGGAAAAAGTCAAGATAGAAATAAAGATAAACATACATATATACACGCTCTTTCCTACAGATATTAGAATGTAGAAGTACAACAAAGGTAAGCTAACGAATATTGATCGTACCATCTTTCTTTAATCTCAAAATTATAATGAACTATGGATATTGATGTGAAAGCATAGTAGTGTATATGAAGCAATCAAAAAGAGGAGAAAGAGACATGTTAAAACTCCCAGAATCAAACAAAGCTTAATGGATCTGCAATGGTTCAATAGTTACATTTGACAATTTATATTATTTTAAATTTAGAGTTATATGTTGAAAAGAACACCAAGACATTGAATATGTATAGGAAATTGTAAAATAACTGTAAGAAAGTTGAAAGCAACCAAATATTGAATACTAAACAGGTTAAGGAAGATGAAAAAGAAATTCTAAGTCAATGAATAGGTTGTCTTAGTTGTACTTCCTCCATCCCATATTAGTTGATCATCTTACTAAAAATAGTTGTTCCAAATTAGTTGTCCAACTTTCTAAATCAAGAAAGCATTAATTAAATTTTTCATATTTTTCTTGCAATTAATTCTTTTTGAAAGTGTTCACACTTGTTTGTAAAATTTCTAAGAAGTTTTTAAGTGGTGAATTAGTAAACTTACCTTCTTATTTAAGATTTTTAACAATCCTGTAAAAAATGACCAGCTAATATGGATATGAAGGGTTGTGTTTTTCTTCATTACGATTGTGAGGCAAGTGTCATGATTACAAAGGTTTACTTTTTTTGTACATTGCGATAGAATGACCCATTCCCACAATTAGAAAGAGCAACTAAGTGTTATTCAACATTGATCACGAGGGTAGGTTCACAATCGTAAGGAATTTTTCACTAAAATAGTATATAAATCGCATTCTCAACTCTAAACTTCATTTTTACTATTTCCAAGGTTTGGGGGCACGATTTTGGGAAAATCTAAGAGGGGTTTTCATCATCTTTTATTTGGGTATGATTCTAAACCTATATCTCTCCAAACGCTTAATAAGTCATATAGCACCTCAGAACCCAAACCAACTGCTCTGCTAACCTAAAATTAATATTTCAAAACTGATAGAACTGACAAAGTTATCATCCAATGCTTGGATCTTGAAATTTGATTAAGTTTGACAATATCAACATAAAAGCTTCTCAACATCCAAAAACTCACAAAGAGTACTAGAAATGCTTCAGGGACTGCGCCAACCATTTCCACAACTCACAAATGCTATAAGGCAGCAAAAAAAATAGGCAAAATAATTAAAACACAAAAAACTCTATGAATCAAAATAATGGTTATTAAATTATCTACCACTAAAACACATATTTGTTCCTAAATGTACAGCAAGAAAAGTACTTGAATCAATAAAAAGATAGGCATATCTACTTAACCTCCCATGTAACCTTCTCAATCAAATAATATATCTATTTACTTTTTTAAGTAAATATTCTTGGACCTCAAAACTTTACCTATCCAAAATAGTTATAGCCTCCTCAAAGGTCAAATCATGCTCTAAAGCCACTAAATCCTACAAGATCACATGAGAATCATCAGGATAGTATTGATTTAATATTGAAACATGAAACAACAGATGAATAATTAATAGGGTTAGAGATAAGGGCAACCTATACTTCACCTCCCTAACTTTGTCAAGAATCTCAAAAGGTCCAATGAATCTTAGACTAAGCTTTCCTTTATTTTTTAGCCTCATGGGTGATATTTTCATCAAAACCCACTCACTCTATATAAACTTCACATCAAAAATTGATCAGTTGGAGTAACTTTTCTCTCTAATATAGTTGCCATAAGCTTCTACTGGATCAGTCTTACTCGATTCATCTAATATTTCAACAAGTTAGTACCCCAAGGCCTAACACTAGTTTTATTGGCCTAAAGTAGTTCTTGGGTGAAAGTTATTGATAACGACCTCCTTTAATAAATTTGATGGTTCAATTGACCTGGAACATTGAAATTAGTCTAGTAGCATTATTGATTTATTTCTACAAAACAAATATCGAGGGCCTATTTCTAGTGATTTTATCCTTGGATTATTATTGGTGCACAACTACCGGTGCACCAGACATTTTTCATAATGATTGCATGGATGGGGTCACAATCATAGAGGGTTGGGCTTTTTTTTATTGCGATTGTGAGGCAGGTTTCATGATTACAAAAGTTTCCTTTTTTATGCATTTCGATCGAGTAGCCCACTCCCATAATTATGAAGAGAAACTAAGTGGTAGTCAACATTGATCACGAGGGTAGGTTTGAAATTATGAGTCATTATTCACTATAATAGTATATAAATTCCATTTCAACTCTTAACCTCATTTCACTATTTCCAAGGTTTGGGGGCTCGATTTTGGGAGAATCTATTAGGGGTTTTCATCATCTTTTATTTGGTTAAGATTCTAAACCTATTTCTA
The DNA here is from genome assembly GCF_002878395.1 of Capsicum annuum. Classification (NCBI taxonomy): domain Eukaryota; kingdom Viridiplantae; phylum Streptophyta; class Magnoliopsida; order Solanales; family Solanaceae; genus Capsicum; species Capsicum annuum. The sequence continues at coordinate 44,599,733 of NC_061118.1, forward strand.
ATGCTTTCTATTGATTACATTGCAAAAGACAACTTCAAAACATAGATTTTAAACTTGAGATTTTGGAATTTTCTCTATAAAGTAACAAAAAATGAGTTTTTTGATAATTTATAACCCAATTTCAACTTGGTTTTCAATGGCATTTCAGATTTAGAATCCTTAAACTATGGGTAAACTGATCTTGTATTAAAATTTAAGTTTTATCATTTTATTTTTAGAGTTGATTTTCAATATAATTTTTGGACTTGAAATCAAAGTATCCCAATATGGGTATCAATAAACTCATATTTAAATGTACAAACCATTTTGATGGAGGGATAATTTTGAATCCACTCGAAAAGGAAAAACTTTGTATGTAGGTCTTAAGGCTTGTTTTCAGTTTCAAGATGAGTTATGACATGAATTTCTTCAAACTTGATTCGGTAAAGAAGTAATCATGTAAATCATGCTATGGATTGGGTGTTATATTATTTAGAGTTGATTATTATCACTGTGACTCCTGAGTGAGGGTTTATGTTGACTTTATTATTGGCTAGAGGCCTTGTTATCACTGTGGTGCTCGAATGGGGGCTTGTGTTACTTAATTGGTGTCTTCTATGGTTCTTTAATATTGTGTTTCAGCGAGGATCTTATATCATAATTTAATAAAATTTGGTTGACTTATGTTCATTTATTCCATTATTGAGTTGAATCTTGTACATTATTGATTTTGTCATGATCATACATACTCATTCATCATTCATGTTCATGGAACTGATATTACTAGCAACTTGGATTCTTTAGAAAAGAAAATAGAGAATTTTATCAAATATCTAAGCCAAGAAAAGTGGCGGTAAGGTTGATTAATGAAATTGTGATTGTTATATGGGTTGTGAATCCTCCATGGGTCCTCTCCTAGAAGTTAGGTTTGGAAGGTGTTTACAAAAAGAGCATTTGGTTATTGTATTGATTCCATGCCATCGTGTTGCACTACAATGATCTATGTCATTTGGGTGATATATGTTTTGGATACCTTCATACGTGGTATTTATTTTTATATATTGTTATTAAGATTGAATCTTATATTGTATAATTGTAGGCTTGTTCTGCATGGGAATTTTCTATGTTGTTGCTTTTAGTTTGACTTTATTCTAAAATCTTAAGTTTTTACTACATTATTGATATCCTTTCAATTGATTCTATCTTTTTATGTTGGGCTTATCTACCAAGGTTGGACCAAAGTTGTTGGCATTATAACCTCTAAAGTTTTGGTTCATGATGAGGTAGGGGGATCCAACTAATTACTTTAAACTGAAACACTGGTCTATAATTTTCTAGAAGAGCTACTATTTAAGGCCAAGTATTGGAAAAATTGTGTAATTGGACTTTAACATAGTTAACTAGTAAATAGTAGAACTGATGTCCAACACAACCTTGTTTCTAGCATTACCTGTTGCATCCAACTGCAACATAAACTAAAGGATGATATTATCAATAGATTGGAAAACTAATTTCGTCCTAACATTACCTGTTGCATCCAACTGCTTCTTCATAGTCCGTTTAACCTACACACAAGGGCCTATAATACCAATATCCCTAGAATTGTAATCCCAAATAAATGCTACCACCTCCTATAGTAAAAATAAATGTTCAATGGTTTCTCATATAGGAACTATGCAATATTGACAAAAACAAGAAATATTAGGATTCCAAGTTCCCATAATTATAGCATGAAGAACTCAATAAGACAAGACCCTTCATTTAAAGAAAGATATTTTGAAAGGTAATTCTTCACCCATAGCTTCTTATAGTCATTAGAATATTCAACCCTAAATTTAAGTATATCCTAGGGATACTTTACAACAAAATACCCAATTCTAGATTTAATCCACCAAGGTTTATGTGATGACCCAAGATTACCCCGTAATTGTAACACGATGATTAGAACTATAAGTGATCAAAAGCTAACCCATGCACTAGCATATTTTTTGAGCAACTGATTATATATATATATATATATATATATGCGCTAAATAATTAAGCAGAAGGATAATCAACATGAGATAAGCTATTTCAATACATAACTGATAAGAGTTTACAACACTGAAATCTGAGAGAGAGAGAAACTTAAATTACAAGTATTAACTCTGATTGACCATCTATAAAGCCTCTACTATACTGACTATAGGTAGCTAGGACATGCCTACAACTATCCCAAATCTATACATCAGAATAAGAAAAAAGGTACAATACAAGAACTTCAACTGGCTTGTATCCTCAAAATAATAGAGCTTATCACCTACTGGTTGTAAGCTACAATCTGTCTGAACCTGGTGTGTGGACTATATATGGTACTTACATCATGAAGAATGTAGTCACAAACACATATATGTGGTCAGTAATTTGGAATGTACTGAGTATGTGAGGCATGTAGTAAATCTTAGAAATACTTCATATATGCTTTAAAACTGAGAACATAAGCTATTTGCTGAAATATATATTTAAATCATGGCTGCACGTAAAAGCTATAACATATGGTGAAATTTCTAAATCATAAGCTAAAAATATTTATACAAACTAGAAAGCAGTAGAAACATGAGTACTATATGTAAATCTCAAGTTAAGGCTTAATAGGTTGCAAAATTGTACTGGGAATCATGTATAAATACTGAGCTTGAAAGCATGAACAGGTAAAATGAATGCAAGATTAAGTAAAACCTGTACTAAAATAATTTGTAAAACTGTCTGACTAAATAGTTGATAAAATGAACACTTGCTCATGTAAACTTGAACTAATATATCTTGAGCACTGAACTGAAACTATGGGAGTTATCATTTAACCGGCATACCCCAATCTGAGATAATCGGGGTCCAACCTGTAACACTAATTGGAAGGGTGTTGGTACCTTACCAGGGGTACCAAGAAAGGCTGACAATATGTATCCAACAAAGATGATGTTTCGAACGACTAGGATATTAGTTCTAAACTAGCGGGTGACCTATAAGAGAGTGTTAGTCCTAAACAACATGTGACATCTCATAACCTATATTGGCTACGTAGTTCTAGAACTTAGGGACTTCTACTAAAGATCTCAATCCTCTACTGGCGGGTGAGCCTTCATCCTTAGGTTCGCTCGGTGCTAATTCCTACACCCAACTAAAAGAGATTGAAACGTAAGCTGGTATATGCACTGATAACAAATATGCTCAAGTCATGATATTTTGAAAATAACAGTGCATGTAAAATCTATTAAAATCACGAGCATGTAAACTGATGTATTTAACATGAAATAATACTGGTGAGTTTTCATTATGAAAATGATAATCTAAATATGGTGATAAAATCATGATTCTGACTGAATTATTACTTGAAATTGAAAACATGCATAAATATCTAGGTATCGGGTGTTCATAACCCTCTAGTACTGAATAATACTTCAAATACAATAACATCATTTAAAACACTATAAGCAAATTTATGATTCAGAGTCCCAAAACATAGAATATATCACTAAATTAATAAAATCAATGATTATGAGTACGGAAATAGATTAAACTTATGAGGACATATAGATAAATTGACATGATATCAACTGAACATGATATGGTTGACTGATAATACAAAGCATGTAAGAACATAATTTACATGGGAAAACACATCGTCATGGTTTGAATTCAAATCTATTAAGAAAAAAGTGAGTAAATTCATACTTGACATTGAAATTTCATAAAGAGAGGGAAAAGGGTTTATACTTGAAAAACAAGGGATTTTTGGGACTCAGTGGGTGGAAGGAACTGATAACGCTCAACTTATATGTCAACTTAAGTGCAAGGCAACCTTCGTCAATATATTTACCCAATTTTTTAGTCAGAGTTGAATCCACGAGGAACAATGTGAGTGGAAATCAAGTTAATTTGAAATAATAGATACAAGTTAAATTCAAACCAATGGTACAAAAAGATAAAAATGGGGGAGATAAGTGTCTACACTAATGTTTCTTTTTGATTTTTTCTAGCATAAATTCGGGGCTATGAATAATTAGAGTTTTAACAATTATGCATGGATCTTGAGATTATGCACTACTAAGGGAGTGACATGTGGATGCTAATAGCTTACTTCATTATTAGTAGATCAAGTGTGGGTAGGTTTGGTTATAGGTTTTGATGCTTGTCTTTCAACAAAATACTAAACTTTCACCCGTTGATTTTTTCATATACCTAACGAGTGTGTTCAATAATTGGTAACCACAACCAAGTTAGCATAGCAATGATAAACCTATAAGCATGAACTACCAAATAGAAGCTAACAATAACACACCACACATACTATTAACCTCTATTCACACATAACCCCAAGAAGGAGATCTAGCTACACATAAGATAAATAAGCATATATATACCCAAAATCTCTAGAAATGACTTTTTGAAGATTAAGTGAATGTAAATTTAAACTTGGCACTCCCACAAATCAACAATGGAAGTGAGCTAATCCTCCACTTAGAAAGTCTCCAATGTATTCTTTACCCCAAAATTTATATAATATTTTCTTCTCCAAGTATGGAGGCTATGAACTCAAGAGCTAAACCTGAAATTGGGGAAGATGGAATCTCATGAATGAATTAGGGTTTAAGTCGCCAAAAATTTGGGATCAGAACATGCATTTCTAGATTTTTCCTTGGGCTATCATTTTCCACTAAACCGCGACCGCGGCCATTCAATCGTGAATATCTTCCATGGCCGCGGTTGCTTTACTTCTAGTAAACTGTCTCGACCTTGGTCAGCGGACTACGACCACGGTAACTGAGGCCAGTTCCTGCTCCAGGTCTTCAGCTGTACTGTCTTGCTCCCTTTCTGATCACTTTAAGCTCTAATCCATATCTTTCTATCCCCTTAACTTTATGCCTGGAAAGAGTGGATATTAGTGCATTTAATCACAATTATGTCTTATTTATTCATTCAAACAAGGTACTATGCACGAATATTGAGTTCAAATGAGTGGTAAAATCACCAATCATAAACACCCCCAACTTAAAGCTATTGCTTGTACTTAAGCAACACTACCTCTTACTATAAGACACATTCGCCTATACCCAAACTTTATGCCTTAAAGATCATAATGACCTCAACTTTAGTCATCACCAAAGGTATCTCGTTGCACATATGCTAGGCTAGTTTCACTACACCTTTTATTATAAAATAGCAATATCTAAGGATGCATAAAACTTTAAGGAGAAACCAAGCAACAAGAACTAATACTCTAGTAGTGGCTTCTTTTTTTACCACAACTTAGCTATACTCCATTTTCCTTATTTTTCGGGAGGTGACACAATCACCCACCTCAACTTGTTCAAATGCCAACCTCACAAGAAAGAGAATTTCTCTCACCAAACTACCAAATGTGCAATAAGGAATTTTAAGTGCAAAAAGTCTCTCACTCACAAAAGAAATCTCTATGAAACAAATGTCATACCATAGACTTGCCCCTATTTTCCATCGCCACTATAAAGAAAGTAAATGGCCAGAGATTGCAAAAGGCTTTCTAAGCTTGGAAAATAGGTTTAGGTTAGGGTAGGATATCATTTGGGAGCAACATTGCTACTCCCTTCCTTGAACAATCATGTCACCCTATTGAATCTGCCTTTTCGACTATGGGCTACTCTTCTTTGTTTTCTCTCTTTTATCATGACTACTTTTTGCTTCCTTTGTTTACCCATTTCTTTCATTTATTTTTCTTTCTACTTTCGTGCAATTCATTCCTTTATTGGATCCTCTTTGTATACTTTTCATTTTCTTACATTGCTAAATCACATTAGGCATTTCACTTACAACTTTATGGTCCCAAACTTACTTCCATAAATCTTTTCCACCTCTAACATAGGCTTTTAGCCTCAAGTTGTATTTTAAATTTAAAAAAGGGTATGGTTCAAAAAAGGGATAAAAAGGATGGTTCACTGCTTTTAATATAATTGCCAAAGAAAGGCACAAAGGCTCAAAGTGGGTAACTAAGGATTACATTCATGCTTAGGTAGGCTTTTTAGGATAAGTGGCTTCCAAAATCACAAAGAAGATCTAAGATCATTTCTCCAACCAAATACAATCAAAATTAGCTTTGAAAGACTAATGGGGAAAGTTCTAGATAAAATAAGTATACAAGAGATAAATGCAAAGAGCTCACCACACATGGCATGCAAATATTTGCCAAGGGAGCTCAAATGTCGCTCCCGTTAGAGATAATTTTTGAGTATCTATTTTTATTCGCAAGTCAAAAATTTATGGAGCCACAAAAAGAGAATAATTTTTATTACAAAATTTCTCACGTCCATGCCCTTGATTTTATTTTGAAAATTTTTGGACGAAGGGGGTTGTTCATTTTACATTAGTACCACACACAATTTGCTAAACTAAGGCAACAACCAAAGCCTTAGCCTCACATTCATATGGATGCTCAAACTTCACCAATGGTGTATAACATGATCCCAAATCAATAATGCTATGGGTACTTAGAATTCCCCTGCATCTATGTCTCAAAATCCAATCACGACGCTTTACCCTTAAGAATGTTGTCACTCAATCTATGATATGGAAAAGCTAGCCATGTATCATCAAAATTAATATAGAACTATAGTAAGAAGAAAAACTAAAACTAAAACCACATGATAATCTATAAAATGTGGGCACCATTAGAGTGCCCAAAAATACAGTATCCAAAAAAAAACAAAATAATATCCAAGGTGTCATCCTAAAACAACAACATAAAATGAAATATTCATCAATACAACATCACAAAAATACAAATCTGGGTGAACCCCCAACTAAAAAGAAATGTAGTGTCCTCACTACCTGTGCAATAAATCAAGAGTAAGAGGGGTCTCCCTAAATTTGCATCAAGAGCTGCTCTCTTCTGCTGACTCTGTACCATCACCATCAGCATCATCGACAGATCAACCAACAGGGGCCTTATCTTCACTGTCCATCCTAGGTGAAGGTGGTCTATCATTGGGTTTGAGCACCTTAAAAATGCCATTTACCCCCTTCCACAGCTTCTTAAAGAATTTATCTCTTTTTTTCTCTCTTTACCATATTCACATATGACTCCTTGAGGTCCCTATGTGATCTTTCTAAGACTATAAGTAGGCTCTCTCTAATCCAGCAATAGTGTCTCCCTGCTTCTTCTGCTCCTTACGGTATATGTCATAATCCAACTGAGTCACATATGAGTGGCGAGCGGTGGATGGTTCTCCTGGTCCCTGAGGCAATCTGGAAACTAGCTTCTTAAATTTTCTTATTTGACCTAAGATGTTATCAAGAGGGTTGGATGACAAAGGTCTACAAGAATTTGTGTCCTGTTCGGCTGATTTTTCAGAGTCCATCTTCGTTTACTTGCTCTGACCTGGGGTACCCTCACCCCTAAATTTAAGTGGGAAGATACGGGGAACTAGGTGCACCCAAGTATCTGCAGTATACTTCTCCACTTCTGCCCTCTTGTAAAGCTTAGTGATAAGGGAAGGGAAAAGAAGATGCGTACCTCCATGATTTTTGCAATACTGCCACTTTGAAAAAAAATCTCTCCCACATTGAGTAGGATTCAAGATAGGATAAAAGCCACCATCCTAGCTCAAAAATCTGTGACAATGTCATATTAGTGCATGGCGATACTTGGCTACATATTATATTCAACAAAAGCCTGGCCTCTGCTGTGAAGTCGTCATCAAAATATCTCTCTTGGTGATGGACTACGGAACTGCTTTTCTAGGATATAAAATATTTTCCATCCACATCTCTGACTCACATGATTTTACATGGAATTGCTCTATGTCTGTATTCGGTAGCCCATATACCTCATTAATATGCTCCGGAGTTTACTTGCTTTCCCTAAATTTTCATCACTAGATTTGTGAGAGAAACTATGCTAAGGTTTGCATAGAACTCCGTACTCAATTCTCGTTTGCATAGCAGGGTCTAGGTCAAAGCACATCCACCTGGTAGCATTGAGTTGGGCATGGAATAATGGGAGCTTTTCCTCTACTTTGTCAAAGAAGACACCCCTTTCAGGGAGTAACTTAGTCGTGTGAAAATTTGCATAGTAGTGGTGTTAGCCTTGTGCGGTCATGAACCTAGTGTTATCAAAATATCCCATTTTTTAGGCTTACAACCTATAAACAATGAAACTCATGACAGCATCAATGTTATCATATCAAAAAATATGCCAGATCAAGTAGATAAACTCTCGTGGCAATGTAATAGAAAGTATTGGGGGCTGAAATGGTTGTGCAAAAATTTTGGGTTCCTGCAAAAAAAAGTCCTCAGGTATGGTGATACTAGATCAGGGACCGCAATTTTGATGTCGTAAATACAAGCATCGAGACCGCGATCGCAGTACTTGAGACTATATTTAATAGGTTTTTCACTCTTTTCAAAACACAATTTTAACCCCAATTCTTCATTTCAACTAGGCATATCAACATTAAAAGCAAAGAATTTAAGCCTAGTATGTGTAATTACAGCCCTAAACTTGAAATAATTCAAATTGAACTCATTGGGGCATTAAATCAAACACATGATGTACACTATCATTTCAACCATTTAAAGCTTAAATTTGGGTACTCAAGACTTCCCCAATAGTGTGTACACTAATTACAATAGCTAACCATAACAATAATCATAAATAAGGATGCATTTAATAATAAAAACATCATTTCACGCCTTCCCTAAACTACAAGTTCTAAGCATATAATTATCCAAATCAAGGGAGTTGAGACAACTTACCAAGTTAGATAATGCAATTGGAATAAAATGACACTTGGATATGCAATGCAGAGCCATAACTTTTGAGAGAATTTTGAGAGAAATTGAGAGAGAAGCATGGGAAAAATAGCATTTGGATGGTCACTTAAACTAATTTGACTGCGATCGCGGTACTAGTTCCACGATCGTGGTCATGCGGCCTCCATGATCATGGTGGCATGGACTGCAGTTACAGTAACTCTGACCAAACAACGGGGTATCCTGCACTTTTTATTTAGTCCAAACTGCTAACTTCACACGTTTCTTTTTCAAATTCAATTAAAATTCCTTGTAGAGCTAACATTTCATGGATTATGCATGCATAAATAAAACAAAATCAACTCTACCGTGCATGAATTGAAAAGAATATGTGACATTTTTTGTGGCATAATGAGGCGCCTCCCATCGATTGCTTAGTTTAACATTGTAGCACAATTCCTTCACTACTTATTTTTGTGATTGCACTTAGAAAATTTAAATCTCTATCCCAGCTGTTGTTCAATATACAATGAGTGGAAGACGAACAAAAGAGTTAGATTTTCTAAGATAAGGCTTGGAAGAGGTGGTGAAATGGCAAACAATCTTTGATCTCATAATTTTGAAGATTTAAACCTTTAACCAAACTTTACGTCGAAATTTTAGTTTGGATCCTTGGGTAAAAGTGAGCACATCAATAGGCCATTCCTTGTACATGGTAAGTTAAGTTCCTTGGACATTGATGGGTGGGGTTGCATATGCTCCATTGGAATATCAAACTCCAAAATATAAGAATCAGACTCCTTCTCCCCATGATCCACCATTTGTTCAGAGGGATGGATCTTTATCACATCCTCTATGCATAATGTTGAAAAGCGGTTTGAACGAGGCCCAACCACTAATTTTGGATTAGCTTCCTCCGAAGCATCTTCACCCTGAAATGAACTAGATTTATCATAAAATATTTGCCTTAATTCTTCTCTTGACTCTAGTACTATTTATTTTATTTGGGCTTCTTCTTTCTCATATGATACGGTAGAATAAGAAGTCACCAAGGAGTCTTCGCTATTAAGCTCATCATTATAGGTTGGTTTCTATTCTTGATGAACCTCCTCTAGGGAAATGGGAAAGGTAGTGATAGTTTCAAGCTTTTCTTCTTTACTCATTTCCCCCATTTTGACACTTTTCCATCCTAATGCCTCTTGTTGCATGGCTTGTATACTCTCCCCCGTTGCATCGATGTGATTGAAAATAGCTTGTAGCCTTGTGTCAAAGCTATTGGACTTGGTATGTTGTTCTTCCTTCTTCTCATTATAGGACCTATCAAGCTTATAAGAAGAACTAGCAACACAGTTAGAAAAATAGGGGGAGGTCCATTTGGATAGTCATCCTAATGTCCTTCTCGACCACTACATAAAGAACACCTATATTTCCCATAGGATCGAGATAGTGGGTCCATCTCTCTATGAGAAACATAGTTACAATCTCTCCTGAAGTGTGGTCCTTCATAAATTGACATGGGTCATCATGATAGGATTTCCAACTATCGACATCATACTTGTCAGAAGATGCCATACAGAAAAAAAAAAAAAATATACCTACAAAAGAAAATCACAAGCAAATATATACAAGCTTGAATTCAAGCAAGTAGGCTAAAATTCCAAACTAACTTAATAGGCAAAATTATTCCCCGACAACAGCACCATTTTTGATAATGGTTAACTTACACGTCAATTTAAGTGCAAGGTAGTCGTCGTCAATATATTTACCCAACTTTAGAGTCGGGGTCGAATCTACGAGGAACAATATGAGTGGCAATCAATTTAATTCAAAATAATAGATCTAAGTTAAATTTAAACCAATGGTACAAAAATATAAAAATGGGGAAGACAAATGTCTACACTAATGTTTCTTTTTAGGTTTTTCTAGTATAAATTTGAGGCTATGAATAATTAGAGTTTTAATAATTATGCACGGATCTTAGGATTATGCATTACTAAGGGAGTGACATGTGGATACTAATAGCAAATGTAATTATTAGTAGATCAAGTGTGGGTAGGTTTGGTTCTAGGTATTGATGCTAGTCTTTCAACAAAACACCAAACCTTCACCCATTTATTCTTTTGAATACCTAATGGGTGTGTTCAATAATTGGTAACCACAACTTTAATCTAGGCATCCCTACTTCTAGAATGATACCCATGGTATAGTTAACTTCACAATCACCCTTATGTCTAAGATAGTGAAAATTTAGATAACTGCACACATAATTGTCTATCATTGCTTTGGCCTCCACATCACCCTGTCAAGGATAATGTGGGTTCCTAAAGTTCACCCAAAACCCTTCTTTCAAAGATGGACTTGATCTTTCTAGAGTATGGACTTTTCACTTATCAAACCCATGTCGGTATTTGGGGATTTCATCCACAAATCACAACCAAGTTAGCATAGTAATGATAAAACCCATAAACATGAACTACCAAATAGAAGCTAACAATAGCAAACCATACACACTATTAACCCCTATTCACACATAACACCAAGAGGGAGATATAGCTACGCATAAGATAAATAAACATAGATATACCCAAAATCTCTAGAAATAACTTGTTGAAGATTTAGTGAATGTTACTTCAAACTTCGCACTCCCGTAAATGAACAATGGAAGTCATTTAATCCTCCACTTAGAAAGTCTCCAATGTATTATTTACCCCAAAATATATACAATATTTTCTTCATCAAGTATGGAGGATATGAACTCAAGAGTTAAACCTAAAATTGGGAAAGATAGAATCTCGTGAATGACTTAGGGTTTGAGCATTTTTGCCAAAAATTTAGGATCAGCCCCGTGCATTCCAAATTTTCCCTTGGACTCTTATTTTTTGCTAAATCATGATTGTGCGGGTCTGGCCGTGACCGTAAATATCTTTCATGACCCCAGTTGCTTGACTTCTGCTTGACTACCACGATCGCGCCACCAGACTACAGTTGTGGTAACTGAGGAAAGTTCCTGCTCCAAGTCTTCACTTGTACTGTCTTGCTCTCTTTTTATTATTTTAAGATCAAATCCACATCTTTCAATCCCCTCAACTCTATGCCTGCAAAGAGTGGATATTAGGGTATTTTATCATAATTATGTCTCATTATTCATTCAAAAAAAGGTATTGTGTAGGAATATTAAGTGTGAATGAGTGGTAAAATCACCACTCATCAGGAACCCACTAATGAATGCCCCACATAACTGGACTTGATGGTTTCTTGAAAGAACATTTGAGTTGGGAGCCCTTAAGGTTGAATTTTTTTAGAAAAACCTTTGTGTTGGTGTTCTTGAGAGTTTTGAGAGAACAGAAATTAATGATTTTAGTTCATAGAATAAGGTAAAATGTGATTTTATCAATTATAGGGTCATTTAGGATGAAAAAACTTGTTTACCCTTGGAAAACGTAAAAGAAATGTGGGTTTTAGTGTCTCTGGACAAGGTCCATGCCACGGTACTTATAGCGGAGCATAAGGTACATGCCACGGTACTTATAGAGAAGCATAAGGTTCATGTCACACTACTTATCATGGAGCATAAGGTCTATGACACGCTGCATATTACAGAGTACAAAGTCCATTCCACGCTGAAATCGTGGACCCTTACTAGTTCCTCACAAGAATGCTCATAACTTTTTGCCCGGTTATTAGATTAAGGAAAAATTGGATGCCTTGGAAAAAGGACACATTTATTTATAATTTGGTGGGTCTTAAGCTCCAAAATTTCATAAATTCCAAAAGTTACACATGTTCAAATTTGAACCTATTAGAATTGAATACCTTAATTTGGGTTGATAACAAAATCTCTTGACTCCACTTTGCTCTAAGTGTTTTCTACGGACATTTTTTTGATTGATAGAAATTTACACACCAGGTAAAAGATCACGACACTTATATTCATATACAAATTATGGGATTAGAGTTTATACACGTAGAAACAAAGGTTTGAATTCTAGCCCCAAAAAATATGGCGTGTTGCAGTGTATCTACCTAATCTTATTGTCTAATATAACCCATATTTTTCTAACATGATTAATAATATTAATAGGTATGTGGTCCTGCATTATCTCAAAGTCCATGCTATATTCCTTCAGAAAAAATAAAGTTTGCCAAGGAATGACAACCATCCACTTTAGTAGGGTGGGGATATAATGGGCCAAGGTGGGTCTATCTGTCAAACCAATTATTAGATGTTATTCCCCTTGGTTCCCACCATAAGTTTTGTTTTATCACATTTATATTCTCTAACATATGTTTCCACACTTATGGCCCGCCTTTTCATTAAACAAAAGTAGAAAATCATTTCTTACATTACTTATTCAACATGAAGTTTTCCCATTTAGAACTTTGAGATCTAAATTTCCATCAAAGCTTAGCAAACATAGCTTGACATATGTCAAACATGGATCTAAAAACCAAAACACCTTCAATTTTAGTAAGCAAACCTTTTCCTAAACGACCCAATGTTAGCTCCGACCTGTAATCTTATTACTCCAAAATAATTTTCAAAAATTCTATAAAGTTATTTCAAAACACACATATGAGGAATATAGTAGACAAAACAGGAATAAGTACTCTTTGTAAAATACTGAATATTAATACTTCCTTACCCCTAAATGATAGCATGTTCTCTTTCCAAGCTTGAAGCTTATCCTCACTTTTACAGTGAGATCTTCATATGTTTATTCTTTTTTTGGTATGAGTAATGAGGAAACCTAAGTATCAGTAAATGGCCTCTAAAAATACATGTAGAGTCCTCTAAAAATACATGTAGAGCCCTGTAAGTATCGATAAATGGACTCTACAAATACATGTAGAGTCCAAGATAAAATATAATGATCTTTTATCTTTATCAATCTTCTAACCTGATTGAGCTTCATATTCCTGCAAAGTTGATACTATCTTTTCCAAAGAATATTTGTTAGCTAAATAAAATAGGGAAAAGGCATCGTTTCCATCCCAAACTATACAAGAAAAGTCTAATCCACACCTAAACTATCTAAGTGACCTATACACACATAAACTATATAAAAGTAATATTATTACCTCCCCGTGACACTAATTCTATGGCGTATTTCTTACACTCATTTTAGGCACGTCCAGCCTTTTAAATAACAAAATTAAATGTCTAAAAACATTAAAGTTACATCACTTTTAATTCCTAACATATCTATTCTTTTTTAAGCCAATTTGGGGCTCAAAACTAAGAAGCCCAATTCCCAAATTTGTCTTTAGAAATCGAAATTGAAGATCATTTGTATGAAGAATTGGTAACTAAATCTTTTTAATCCTTCGATTTCTTGGTATATTGATGATTATTTTGTCTTAATTTTATTGCCATTTTGATAATTTTGTCTTAATTTTGTTGCCATTTTGAAGATCAAAGATTATTTTGTCTTGTTTGTCCAACCTCTCTTGAAACTTGTTTTCTTAATCAAGGTACTTTAATGGCTAAGATAAGTTTGAGTAGACTTTGTAAGCAAGAAGAAGATAATGAGTTGGACGAGGTTCAATGCAAACATGGATATGTTTTTCCTTTGATGACTTCATGGACTTCATGAAATTTGGGTAGATGATATTGGACTTGTACTTACTATGGTGTAAGTGAGTTTTTCCTTCAAACATTGATCTTGAATAGTTTGTATGAATCTAATTGCTTTCATTTTAGAATATTAGATCATGCGATTTTTGGCTTTGAAAGGATTATTCTATTGATGAACGATCCAAATTTGCTATTCCTAAATTATTGGGAAGAATTGGGGAGCTTGAGGAAAAAGTTGAATCTTTGACAAATTGTGCATTTTATGAACACAAAATAGTTAATGACAAGACTACTAGGACAACCAAATCTGTGGAGAGTGAAATAGACATGAATAAAATAGAGTTGCAAATGGATAATTTTTAGGATGATTTGAAAATGATGAATGCAAATGAGAAGAAACAAAAGATCAAGTTGGCTAAGCCAAAGAAAAGGGAAAAACAATTTTGGAATACTCTCATTTGTGTATTTATTTTGGGTGTTATTTTTCTATTTCAATTCATGTTCTTGAAAGGAGCTCCAAGAAGGCTGCCCTAAACTGAGTTGCTTTGTTTTTGTTATGTTTTAAGGGGCTGAAATTTGTATCAATTATTAGGTGTTACCTTACACAAAATTGCCAGGTTGTGTAATTAAATTGTTGTGTAATGAAATTGTAAGGTTGAACTTGACAGTTTTGGCTTTGTTTTCTATGGTTCTTTGGGTTGAAATTTTTATACAAAATTACTGGTTTAGGAAAACATCTCTAACAACACAAATTTAAGGTTGTATACAAATTGTAATGTTGTATACATAAACATTACATCTCTCACAACACAAATTTAGCATTAATAAATGCAGTCACAGCTGCTGCACAAGCATAAACACAAATTTTAATGTTAATTACACAACCTAAAACCAGTAAACCATATCTCTCACCTCACAAGTTTAACATTAATAAATGCAGTCACAGCTGCTGCACAAGCACAAACACAAATTTCAGCAACAATAAGCTTACAACTGCATAATCATTAACCAAAAATGAGTGCAATTACATCTTGTTGCCAAATATATTTACAAAAAAATCAGTAATGTTAAACTAATTACAGTTACAAAATGCAATCAAAGCTGCCACTAATAAATTATTCTTAAAGCAGCCACAACTGCCAACATCAGTGAACTACCAAAAATAAGTCTTAAATGCAGTCATAGTTGCCAACCCAGCTACCAACATTAGTGAATTATCAAAAACATAGTCTAAATACAGTCATAACTGTCAATATTTGTACAAGGGAAACTATGAGTCTACACCAACTACTTATAAAGATTGAACATTGGAGCTTTCTTGACTCAAGTGTGTAGCCTTGGACCTTGTTTCCATTTGTTTTTTGCCTCTCATTTCTTGTAGTTTCCTGGAGGCCATAAGTTTCTTTCCTTTTTATTTTACACTAGTTTTAGGTGTATATCCGAGATTTTTAGTCATAATTGCTGAAGATTTGGCAGTTTGAATATCTTACTAGGCATTCCCGGCTACTCAAATGAAAAAAGTGTTAATATTTATATAAATTGTAGTAAATAAAATTTAGATAGTAAAGGGACTAATAACACACTTACTAGCTACTACAATTTGTCAAATTACAGGAATATTGCATTCACCGTTCAGCTGTAGCTAACTGATTGACATGATTAACAATAAAGTGGCCACGGCTATACGAGCAAATTGACCTACACAAAACAAGAAAATCAAATCCTAGAACAAAAATCAGTAACAAATCCTAAAACTAATGCAATTTTGCATAATAATCATTAATACAAACTAAAAAGGTGTTGTCGAGGAGAAGAAGGGCAGCACGGTGCACTAAAGCTCCCGCTATGTACGGGTCTGGGGTTTCAGTAAAAACTACTAATAACACACTTTCATCAAATTATAATTATAGTAACATTACGATTCCTGCATCAAACACCAACTAATTTACAATTTTGTTGTAGTTAACTAATTGAAAGAACTAACACCAATGCATCTGCGACTATACAACCACAAAATAGAATTATCCACATGTCAAACAAGTACAAAAGTAACAAATCCTAAACCTGATGTAAATTAGCATAATAATCAACTAATAAATCCTAAACCTCATGTAAATTAGCATAATAATCAGCTAAAAAATTCTAATCTTGTAGTATATTAGTGTAACTATCAACTAAAAAATCCTAAATCTGTCGTAAATTAGCATAACAATCAACTAATAAATCCTAAATAGCAGAACAATCAGCTAACAAATCCTAAAACCGTCATAAATTAGCACAATAATCATCTAACAAATACTAAACCTGTCGAAAATTTGCATAATAATCAGCTAACAAATCCTGAACCTATCGTAAAATAGAATAACAACCAACAAACAAATCCTAAACCTGGCATAAATCAGTACATTATTCCACTAACAAATCCTAAACCTGTCATAAATAATCATAACAATCAGCTAAAAAATCCTAAACCTGGCGTAAATCAGCACAACAATCAACTAACAAATCCTAAACCTATCATAAATAAGCATAATATCAGCTAAAAAATCCGAAACCTGTCATAAATCAACACAATAATAAGAAATCATTAAATATTACTAACCGGAAAGGCATTCACGAGGATTTTACAAAGCCTCATGAGGAAATTAATCTATAGTATTAACAACATCCTCCGACGACACACTTCTTGAACCACCACCATCACCCATATCAGTACCCGAAGAATCAATCAGCTCAAATTAATCATCATTATTATTATCAACAAATGAATAATCAATATTATACTTGTTCTTCTTTGAAGACGATGAAAATATAAATCGTCTCATACTAGTATCTAAGTCAGCCACCTTGTAATACCCCATACTTTTCCTAAAAAATTTCATCTCAAGAATGTCTAGTATCATCTTCTAAATTGAATGATGGTTATTCCATGAGGAATATTCAATATTTTCACTTTTTTTATGTGGAAAATTCAATAAGCTTTCCATTAATATAAGATTCGCCCAAACTCGATAACCGAGTTAGAAGTTACGACTATTTTAAGTTTCCATCGTAAAATAATGCCATATTAGTTAGTGACGCGCCGCGCCACAAGAGTAAATCTCATTTGGAAAATTCTAGTATAGGTCCACGATTATGGCACGTCGCACTAGAGCCAAAATTTAGAATTTTCCTTTTTCAGTGTCTTAATGCGATTTCCTCCGCTTCGTACCAAAGTTCCAGGTCACAAAAGAAGGGGAAACGTGATGGCTCCGCATCGCGCCATTCCTCAGTTTCTCAATTTTTAAATTTCAGTGACACGGCGCAATAGCGCCGCGTGGCGCCAGGAGTTCAGTTCAAAAAAATTTAACTGAAATTAAAATTATGCATCCAAGGTTAAAAGGGTCAATTTCCTACCCTTATTTAAGCCCTTTAACACGTGATTTAGCCACTCTTTACCCAAAATACACTCTCTTCTCTCAAAAACCTCTCAAGAACAAGCTAAGGTTTTCATAGAAGATCCAATTCTAAGAAAGTTTCTCTGTCAATCTTCACAAAATCACGAACTAAGGTAGGCGTAGTGTTCATTCATGGACTCCTTTCATCCATGAAGCCCAAGAATCTCTTTTCTAAGTTTAAGTTTATGAATTTCATATTGGATTAGTTTTGTTTATGTTTAGAATGATCAATTGAATTGAAATCCATGTTGGGTGATCAATTTTATATGGAATTGATTTGTATAGATGTATATTCATGTGAACCTATGAATAAACCCTAGGATGATGAAATAAGAGATGAATCATGATGATTAATTATTGTATAATATTGTCTACACGTGCTATGCCTACCATGTGTTTGATTAAATGCCTAGATGACGGAATAATGCCCAACTAGTATGATATCATAAAATCCCCATGTATGTACAAGTTATGCCTATCACATATTTTGATGGAATGTTTCTATGAATGTATTATGGATTATGATGTTAGTTATATGTTCAAATAAGTTATGCTTGGTCAGTTTCCATCCATCGAGTTCTGGGTGTACTTGTACCTGAAACATTAGCTGTGTGCTTAGAGCCATGTCATGTTTCCATGATACTCTCAGTCAAGCTATGAAACCTTAGACTTCAGACAATCTTATGACTCAGGAAATCTCTATGATCTCATGAACTCAGTCAGTTATCAAATATCAGTAATATTTCGTCAGTTAATGGAATTCAGTAACTCAGTCCATGTTCAGTTTAGTAAATTATGTTCAGTGTCTATTTAGATGGGAGTAGAAATTAGCACCAAGTGAACCCAAGGATGGGAACTTACCTATTATATAAGGGTGTGATTCTTAGAAGTAATCCTCGCGTTCCAGAACTATGTAGCCAACATACGTTGAGACATCATAGCCTGCTATATGAGGGTAGATGAGGAGGTTAGCTTGCTATATGAGGGTTCCCACCGTTCTCACTAGAGTTACCTATTATATTAGTGTCACTCACATGTTGTCCTTACCAGTGGCGCGGAATTGACACCCTTCCAATCAGGGCATAGATTGGACCCCAATTCAGCTATAATGCATCATTTGCGGCATGTTGGTTAGATGACTACCTCCCATAGTATCAGTATCAATCTCAGTAAAAGAACTCAGATAGTTCTTCAGAATTTAGGGTTGTCAGATACAGTCAACTCAAACATAGTACGGAACACAGATAGTTCCACCAAATTCAAGACTGTCAGATAGAGTCACTCATGTTATCAGTTATATCAGTTATCAGTATGTCATGTTATCAGTATTCAGATTCAGTACTCATGTTATCACGATTTCAGATATAGTTACTATATATGCATGCATGTATTTTCACATTCCTATTAGTCAGTTAGCTAGTATTGTTCATGCATATGAACCCCATGTATTTATCCTACCCCACATGCATAACAATACATTCAAAGTACTGACGCATTTACGCTATGGTGTCTTATACCATATGTTTAGAGACACGAGCTCCAGATCAGCAGTAGATTCCAGTTTCAGCAGTCAGAGTTAGAAGTGAGTCCTCATTATTTGAGGACATGATTATTTCTCTATTATCTCATTAATTAGTTTATTAGTTGGAGTTAGTTGGGGACATGTACTATCAACTCTTTACTCAGAAAGTTCAGTCAGTTAGAGGCTTTCTAGACTATCATGTTTCAGACTTCCATATTTTTAGTTTTATTTTGGGTATTTCATACCCCATTTAGATGTTATATTTACTTCAGTTATGTGAACCTTATAGCTTTTCAGTTCATGTTTCCGCATTATTAAGTATTTTATGCAGTATACAGGTACATATATCAGTTATAGGTTAGCTTGTGGTCCGTCGAGGTCATGAGCACCGTGTAAGATTCAGGGCGTTACACACCTCCCATGACTCTGGTGGGCCTCCGAGATCATCCATTACAGAGCCCTCCATCGATTCAAATTTTTTTTTACCAAATTTAACAAAAAAAAAATTAAAAGTTAGAGAATCATTAATTTAGGATTATGGGGAATTTGGATATAGAGATTTGGAGAATTTTCATGGAGATTGAGGGAATCTAAAAGGAGAAAAAGGGAGAAAATTATTCTAGGGTTTCGAGAGAATGTGTGAAGGGGGTATATGGTATTGTATAATTTTTGTGAATCTTGTATTGGGTTTCTTCTCTTATCAGATGAATTTTAGTTTGGATTGATGTTTTAATAGAGCTAGGGTAAAATATGAGAGATGGGTCAGGTCAGGTTAGATAGGTTAAAAGAGTAATAGGGTCAGGTTAAGTTTTTAATAAAATAGGAAAATCAATTAGACATGTGGCAACACAAGAAGGCGAGTGGAGTGCACTCCACTCATTAAACATGGGCATGGGTGTCACGGAGAGGTAGTAATATCACTTTTATATAGTTTAGGCGTGAAATAGGTCACATAGATAGTTTAGGTGTGGCTTAGACTTTTCTTGTATAGTTTGGGGTGGAAACGATGCCTTTTCTCAAGAAAATATGATAGTATCATTTGTATAAATGATACAAGAATAAACTACTAAAACCAAAAATGGACACTAAAGACACAAAAATCAGCAACCACAAGACGAAGAAAACAATACAATAAGAAAGGGGATGAAAAAGAGATGCATAAAGTAAAGATAGGTAATGAGACCCTTACTATCACCAATGATTATCACAAGAAAGTGTATCAAACCTTCAAACACACCTCATCAATGGTAGTTAAAACCTCACTCTTAGGTGGACCAAAGGAATTTATACTCCTCAATCACACCTTTCTTGCCAATTGATCAACACAAGTGAAATCCATCAAATGTATTAATCTCTCAAGTTTGGATGTCTTTTCCAAGACCTGCACTAAGATGGCTTTTCCAATCCTTACACTAAGGAAGGAAACTACACTAAGAGTAATACTCAATTTCAATTCATCAAAGTCTAAGGAAAATAGAAGCTAATAGGTCTATTAATACTATTACATAATAATAACTAAAATACCCTTAATGAAGGGTGCTCCTTTGGAGTGTAAAAGAGAGCCATCAAAAGACAATATTTCCCTTAATAATCCCTAGTATAGGCAGCCTTGGAGTGTAAGGACCCTTTCTCCAATCTTCAACTTGAACAAGGCTTTGTAATGGTTTCAAAACGTCTTCAAGCATTTTCAAATCCGAGGCTTGAACCTTTGACAATTTGAAGCGTGAACCTTTGATAAGACCTTGTAATCCTTGATCTCTTTATGCTTGTATCATCCTCTCCATATTGAAAGGAATTTGACCTCAAATTCAAACCTTGTAAAACCAAAGAGAGGGAAAAGAAGCACACATTCCTTATGATAGAAGGGTTAGGGTTAGTGTAACAATTGATATAAGCATGCCAAGGGGGTACATTTTTTATATACAACCAGCAATCCTTTGTTTTGACAATGAAATATTTAGTATGATCATTACAAAGAATATGGCCAATATAGACATCAATGAGTAAGGAACACAATCCGATACTATCACATATATCATCTAGCCAAGGTTGTTCACATTTGAAATACATCCACGGGTCCTTTGTGTATGACATGAAGAGCTTAACATGAATGGCACAATGGAAGTGGCTTTGAAAAATATCAAGAGATAATGAAAATACAATAGTCTTAATGGCTTTACTATACCCAAAAGGTAAGATTACCTTTGGATTAGGAACCTTAAGATTCATTTATTGCATTATCTCTACAAAGGACCTTATCAAGTATGGTGCTACTATTGATCTTAAGGTTCACCTCACCCACATATCATTATCATTCCAACATGAAAACCATCCATCAAAATTCTTACCTCTACATAATAAAAATTTAGAATTAACATAGTGATAACTCCAAGGTGGTTCACATTTGACATACCCCCATATATCCTTGGTGTTTGACATAAAAAGCTTAGCATAAAGGATACCAAAGACATGAATGACATCAACATAAAAAATAAATACACATGACCAGAAGTTATTCCACATATCCCAAAGGAATTCCGGGATCAAATGGGTAAAGGTCTAAGACGAGATGACCCACTCCTTTAATTAGGCTAATTTGCTCACAATCATTCAAGGTATTACACACATCTTTGGCATACACAAGGACACTATGACCAAGACTAATATCATGGATTTCATTAAACAAGATCAAAGGACCATGTTCAATACCAAGATCATCAATACAAGTATCATCACTAACTTGGAAATTCTCAAACATACTATTCTAATGCTTAGGTAGTGAACTAGTTTTAAGAGAAAGTTGATCATTATTCACAACAAAAGAGTTAATAAGGAAATAGCTATGCACTTGCAAACCTAAAACCACTTCACTTGACACTAAATCATAACATTTTGAGTTCAAAAAAGTTCTTAGAGTAGCAAAGTCACCTCGGGTAAGGCTTGGGCAGTCCACTTTTTTTGTGCTCTTAGTGCTCCTTGTGCTTGTATCAACCTCTCCATCTTAAAATGAATTTGTCCTCAAATTCAGATCTTGCAAAACCAAAGAGAGAGCAAAAGAAACACACAATCCTCTTGGAAGGAGGGTTAGTATTAGTACCACAGTCATATCATCAACCCATGGTTGCTCTCTCTTTGATACCAAATGATAGCCTAAAACTATCAAACACACAAAAATTGACACTAAGATGCAAAAATCAGAAAGCAAACAAAGGAAAAATCAATACACTAGAAAGAGATGAAGAAGAAGATTGCATAAATGTAAAGATAGATAGAGAGACCCTCACTTCCACCAATGAATAACACTAGAAGGTGTATCAAAACTTTCAAACACACATCACCAATGTAAGATTAAACCACTTTCTTAGGTGACCCAAAGGACTCATACTTCCTCAAGCACACCTTTCTTGCCAAATAACCCAATACAAGTGAAAAATGAATTCCAAATGTATTCAAGGTTCAAGTTTCGATTTTCCTCTCTTAAGGAGAAGGAGAAGACTACAATCTACCGCTAAGATTACAATCTAAAAGTCACTCAATTCATCATCTCAAAAACTAAGGAAAATAAGAGCTAAGGTATCTATTTATACTATTACATAATAAAAGACTTAATTGCCCTTAATGAAACTCCCAAAAGATGCGCCTCTTGAGTGTAGCTTTAGAGTGCAAAATGTTTTCAATGCCCTTCACTTGAGGCGCCTATGAAGTGTATAAGTCCTCCTTTCTTCTCTTGAACAAGGCTTCAAAATACTCTAAAACCGTGTTCAATTGCTTGCTAATTCCGAAGCCTTGACCCTTAGATAATATCTTGTGCTCTTAGACTAACAACCTTTTCACTCTCTTTCTTACCTCTTTTGGATCAAAAAAACACATTTGAATATTCTTCTTCAGTAAGATATGAAGATGATGGATGAACAAGACGAATATTCAAGTGTTGACCAAGTTTGACCAACAAGCAAATGAACTCCAAATCTGATTTTTTTTGTAGGTCTAGGTTCCTTAGGCCAAAACAAACCCAATCCACTAAAAAATCAGCCACAACACAAATCCAAATCACAAGGGTAATTTTTGATCTGGCTTAAAAACTTCAAAACTCCATAGCCATGGTGGATCTTAGCTCAAACTCAATCAATCTTCACTCTAAAAGTAGATCTAGACTCCTTAGGTACTAGAGAGCAAGGATCTAGTACAAGAAACCAACAAAACACAATAAATTTTAGTAGATCTAAGGATTAAATTTCAGATCTACAACACAACTAGATAACTTCTTCTTTTTTTAGATTTTCAGATTTTTGACTCTTTTTTGTTGAGATTTTCTTAATAAGAACACTAAAACCAAGTTTTAAGGTTGTTGGAACAACCCTAAACAAGACTTTGATACCAAATGATAGCCTAAAGGAA
Source organism: Capsicum annuum (assembly GCF_002878395.1). Taxonomy (NCBI): domain Eukaryota; kingdom Viridiplantae; phylum Streptophyta; class Magnoliopsida; order Solanales; family Solanaceae; genus Capsicum; species Capsicum annuum. Next base: position 44,623,407 of record NC_061118.1, read on the forward strand.
GGCTAAAACCGAAAATGGACACACAAGGAACAAAAAACAGCAACTAGAAGAAAGGGAGATGAAAGAGAATGCATAAAATGTAAAGATAGTAGAAAGACCTCTACTCCTACCAAGTGATTAACAATAGATGGTGGATGAACAAGATGAATATTCAAGAGTTGACCACAGTTTGACCACTAGGCAAATGAACCCCAAATTCAAATTTTCTTTTAGATCTCGATTCCCTTTGCCAAAGCAAGCACAAATAACAACGAATCAGCCATAAAAACGTTCAACTATCACAACCCACACGTTTTCACCTTAATAGAAAGCTTCAAACAAGGCACAACAATGCTGGATCTATCTCAAAAACAACCAATCTTCACTCTAAAAGTAGATCTAGACTCCTTAGGTACTAGAGAGCAAGGATCTAGTACAAGAAACCAACAAAACACAATAAAATTATGTAGATCTAAGAATTAAATTTCGGATCTACAACACAACACAACTTGACACCATTTGTTTTTGAGATTTTTGGATTTTTGACTCTTTTTGTTGAGATTTTCTTAATAAGAACACTAAAACCAAGATTTAGGGATGTTGGAACAACCCTAAAAAAGGCTTTGACACCAAATGATACAAGAATAAACTACTAAGGCCGAAAATGGACACTAAAGAAACAAAAATTAGTAACCATAAGAAAAAAAAAACAACACAATAAGAAAGGGGATGAAGAAGATATGCATAAAAGTAAAGATAGGTAATGAGACCCTTATTATCAGCAATGATTATCACAAGAAAATGTATCGAACCTTCAAAAACACCTCATCAATGGTAGTTCAAACCTCACTCTTAGCTGGACCAAAGGAATTCACACTCCTCAATTACCTTTCTTGCTAATTGATCTACACAAGTGAAATCCATCAAATGTATTAATCTCTCAAGTTTGGATGTCTTTTCCAAGACTTACTATAAGATGGCTTTTCCAAGCCCTACGTTAAGGAAAGAAACTATACTAAGAGTAATAGTCAATTTCAACATCAAAGTCTAAGGAAAATAGAAGCTAATAGGTCTATTTATACTATTACATAATAATGAATAAAATACCCTTAATTAAGGGAGTGTAAAACAGAGCCATCAAAAGATAATATTTCCCTTAATAATCCCAAGTACAGGCAGCCTTGGAGTGTAAGGACCCTTTCTCCAACCTTCAACTTGAACAAGACTTTGTAATGGTTCCAAAACGTCTTCAAGCATTTTCAAATCCGAGGCTTGATCCTTTGACAATCCAAAGTGTGAACCGTTGATAATACCTTGTAATCCTTGTGCTCTTTATGCTTGTATCAATAAACAAGGCGATTAAGATATTCATTCCACTTTGGTAAGCCATGAAAGTAATAATAGGGGTTGGGGTAAATTACTCTTCTTTTTATTTGTTAGTTGACTAGACTTGATGATCAGTCGACTTTTGAGATAGTGTAGTGAAAGTGATACAAGGTCTGAAATAGAAATTGCAGGAAGTAAACTTTACACCAAATATGAGACCCCTAATAGGTCTTATTCCAGTCACCTTATGTTGCAAGGGATTCTATTAGATCTTCTTTTGGGGAATCAAATATTACAAGGTTTGAGTAAGTTTTTTGGCATTTACTCACTCTTATTTTCTTTTCCCACTTGATACAAAGAATCACTAACTATGTGTTTATTTTCTCTTTTTTGAATTACATAGTAAATTTCCATAGAATGTATTGATTAATTAAAGTAGAGCAAAGATCTAAAGAAGGTTGAGAAAATTCTATGTCTCTTCCTTAATCTTTCATCTATACGTACTAAGCGTAGGACTACTAGCCAGTTGGAAGATCTAAATATAAAAGGCAATCTAAGAGACTTGATCCTTGAAAATGAGATGTGAAATATCCTAAATATAAGAATAAGGTTGGATCAAACTTATGGTCCTTAACTACCCATAATCCTCTTTCCTTTGAAGTCTAAAACGCTTTTCATGCTTGGTATAAGATTTTATACTTCTTTTAATTGGTGCAAGATATTATTATTAAATTTTGAAGGAGTGACATATTTCTTTTCCTTTTCTGCAGCTGATTTGATACTTCATCCTTTTTCCTCATTAGCGAAGAATCCTTGATAGTTTCTTTCACCTTAGTCCTGCAAAGAATTCATTTATTAAAATCCAACATTATCAATCTCCCCCATTTTGATGGATGATAATATAAAGAAATAATATAGTCGACTTTCCTATTACGCTCCCCCTGGGTGATTGGCTTTATGAACATAGTTCCCCCTAAATTGTTGCATTATCCAATAGTCAACCTGTATAACTATATATAATTTGTATTCCTCTTTGACATCAATAAAAAAGGAAGCTTAGCAAGAAAGAAATATAAAAAGATAATATCTAGGATAATATAGCAAAACATAATTAAAGTTGTCATGGGTATATACCTAGATACACGCCAACATAAAATAGTTCTTAAAATGCAAACATAATACTGTCAAAGAGTAGGAGCAAGAGGTAGAAGAAGAGGATTCTTAAAGTGATGAAAGAATTATACCAGTGTTTGATTAATGGCATGCTTCAAATTTTTGAATTGAGTGGATATGGAAGTGAAGAGAGTATATATTATGATTTGAATCGTGGTAGAAATTTTTGTGGATTCTTTGATCACATGGTCCAATCTTTCCCTGAGATGAGTAATATGCATACTAGTTTTGTTGCTAACATCTTTGATTTTTTTCAAGATGAAAGTGTGAAGCAAGGAGAAAATCTTTGATTGCATCGAGTTTCAAATCCATTGATGTTAGATGAATGGTAAAATCAAAAGATAATCAGCTAGGAGTAGGAGGAGAAGAGGACCTTAATTTAAGGGAAAAGAGAGTACCAACAGAAAAACCTTTGGACTTAGGAACCCAGACATCATCAATTAAAACATACCCTATACTACCAAAAGCTTTAGTACTGGAAAATTGTTTCACAATAATTGAAGGAACAACCTCAAAAGAAAAGTTTCTTGCTTCCAAGATACGGGTATGATTAGCCCATAAGAAAGGATGGAGGGATCAAGAAAGGCTTCAATCATGTGATTGATGATAAAGGATGAGAGATTTACCTTTTAATAAGAAAAATTATAGTAAGTGGGCAGAGTATCATACTGAGATAAGGTAGAAAACAAGATAGCATGAGGGAGGAAATTAGTATCCATGATATATGCAATAACATGATTTTTAAAGGAGAAATACATAGGACTAAGAGGAGAGGGGAGAGATTCAAAGTTATCAAGAGCAATAAAGTGTTTCAATTATTTGAAACGAACATCAAAATCAGGTGTCGTGGATTCCTAAAGGTAATAGAAAAACCAGAGTAGTTTATTTCAAAATAGCACAATCAAGAAAAGTTTCTCCTACCCATCACAAGTGTTTCTAGTTCACCACCTTGAGAAGATAAAAGATTTGCATAGAAGAGTCTAATGAGGGACTTATTGGCATGCTTAAGGGTAGAATATATGATGTTTGCCCACTCTTAGAATTCAAACAAAGACTTAACATGGCAATGAAGAGAATCCAATAGATCTAGATCTATTATCCTACCATGAACCATGGATAATTCCTTCATTAAGTGAAAAAGTATTCATTTGAGTGTCTCTAAAAATTAGTTTTGATATTTTGAGAACTATAAAAGTCAAATTTTACCCTTTTCTTAGAACAGTCGGAGTCATCAGGAATAGAAGAACGCTTACCCATAAGAGAGTGGGAGGAACCAAAGAAATCCCGGGGAGATTTTGTTTTACAATATCAGAGTCAAGTGGAATAGGACAGGAATCTTTTCCTTTTCCTTCAAATTAAGAACTTTTCCTATTCACCATGGAAGGGCTTCTTAATTCTTTTCCATTGAAGAGATATGAGAAGACCGGAATAAAGAAAATAGAAGAGTTAAGATTGCAAGAATATCAAGGACAAGAAGTGAAAAGATGAAAGGAAAAGGGCCCCTAGAAAATTGGAAGAGATGCCATAATTACTTCATATATGCAAAATATTGTCCCAGGCGACAAAAGAATGATGGAAATAAATAAGATAAGTACATCTGTAACATAAATAATTAAATAAAACATACTCACACAAAAAAGGGAAGGAAATAAAATTAAAAGAATTTAGCAATTATACCAAGAGATTTTCTCTCAAAAATAAATTATTCTTCCAGTAAGAATTTTGTAAAAATATCTGCTGAAAAAAAATTAGTGCTAACAAATAACATATCAACATCACTTTATAAAACATGAAATCTAATAAAATGATTCTTAATATAAATATTCTTTACCCTAGAATGATGCATAGGGTTTTTAGTTATCACACAAAATTTTCATAAATTTGACTGAAATATCATAATAACTGAGTTGATGAATCATCCAAAGAATTTGAGCACAACATAAACCAATGTAAATATGTTCAGATTCAATGGTAGATAGAGAATTACAATTTTGCTATTTGTTGTTCCAAGATATGAGAGATGTTTTCATAAGTTGGCAAGTGCCACTAGTGCTTTTTCTATCATCTTTGCCACCGAGATAATCTGCATTTGGAAAACCTTTTAGATATAATTTTTTTGACTTAGAATACCATAGTCCATAAGACATAATTCTATTCAAATATCTAATAATGTGCTTGGCTTTAGTCAGATGAGACTCCTTAGGAGCTGACTAAAATGTTGCACGTTTACAAATATTAAATAGAATATTTGGTAGACGAGCAGTAAGATAAAGATGTAAACTAATCATACCACGATATTTAGCTGACACATGGATACATGTAGAGCTCATTGGATTTCTAGTGGACATAGCATCCTTTATTCCAAACGTTTCAATGAGTTCTTTAGTATACTTACTTTGACAAATAAAGGTTCCTTCAGTTGACTTAAGAATTTATAGTCCCAAAAAGAATGTCAACTCACATATCACTCTCATTTCAAATTTACTTTGTATTAAAGTAGAGAAATCCTTGCACAATTCAGCATTATTACTTCAACAATTATATCAATAACATAATTTCCAAAGGAGGTTCTTTTGATGAAAAGAGTTGTATCAATTTTTTCTATTCTAAAATCATTGCAAGTTCAAAAGTTAATGAATCTACCAGACCAAGTATGGGGTGCTTGTTATAAGCCATGGAGAGATTTTGATAATTTAAACATATGATAAGGTAATTTTAGATTTTCAAAACTTAGAGGTTGTTTTATAAAAACTTGTTCATCAATAAAAACATTTAACAAAGTACTTTCGATGTCTATTTGAAATAATTTGAAACCTTTGTGAGATGCATATGCAATTAAGATTCTGATAGATTCTAACCTTACCACGAGTGCAAAAATTCCATCATAGTTGACTCCCTCTTGTTGTAAGTATCCTTGAGCTACTAGATGAGCTTTATTTTGAACCACCTTACCTGATTCATCCATTTTGTTTTTGAATACCCATTTTTCCAATGATTGATGTGTTCTTATGTTTTGGAAACCGAGTCCAAACATTATTTTATCAAATTTCTGAAGTTCCTCTAAAATTTCTCAAGGTCCTCTTTCATTTATTTGACCCAACTTTTATCCTCCAAGGTTGTTTATCCCTTTTTGGGTTCAAGTTGAGATATAACTATAACATTTGCACTTTCTTTCTAGAAGTTCTTATTTTAATTCCTTTTTGGGGATTTCTAATGATGAATTACTTTGGATATTCAAGTTCACCTCTTCATTTAGTTGGAATAGTTTCTACTGCCAATCGATTATTTAGAGTAAGATTTGACAGATCAGCTGCAGTTTAATTAACTTAGATGAAGAGCTGACTTTTATGGGCAAAGCTTTAACAATTTTTTCTTGTTTATTCTCATCATCTACAATACTAATACTCTCAACAATACAATTAATTTATCAAAGATAATATGTACAGATTATTAAATGCAAAGAGTGCATTTATTGAAAACTCTATAAGATATACCAGAATTAAAGTATCCCACATATACATTTATCGCTTTTGGTATCAAATTTACCAAGTTGTCCTTACCATTGCTATGAACAAAAAATTCACAACGAAAGAAATAAAAGTATCTAATTTTGGGTTTCTTGTTGTTCCATAGTTCATGCGGATTTCTCTTCAGGATTGGTCTAATCAAACACTTGTTCAAAATATAACAAGCAGTACCTACAGCTTCTACCAATAATTTTGTTAGGCAAAGAGTGTTAAGATATCGTAGTTCATGTCATGTATTGAAGAATTATATTTTTTCATTCCACAACTACATTTTGTTGAGGTGACCTTGGAGCAGAGAAGTTGTAAGTGTAGCCTTGTCTATTACAAAAGGCCTCAAACCCTTTATTTTCAAATTCTCCTTGATGATCACTTCTTATAAATGAAATATAGTAGCCTTTATCGCTTTGAATCTTTTCATAGTAAATTTCAAACTTCCTTAAAGTATCAACTTTTTTAGAAAGAAACATAACCCAGAATAAAATGAGAATAATCATCAATAATAATAAAGGCATACCTTTTTTCACCAATGCTAGCAGTTAGTGGAACCAAAAAGGTCAATGTAAAGTAGCTGCAATTGTTTAGTAGTAGAAACAATAACTTTAGTCGAAAAAGAATTGATAGTTTTCTTATTAAATTGGCATACATCATAGATATGTGCCTTCTTGTAGTGAAGTTTAAGAAGACCAGAAACAAGTTCATTTTTGACTCATTTTTCAATCAACCTAATGCTTGCATGACCAAGTTTCTTATGCCAAACCCAAGGATCTTCTGATATGATGGCTAAACCTATGTGTTTTTCTATCCTTTTGATATATTCAAGGACATATTAATTTCTATGTCTATTTCTAGGAAGAAGAGGCTTTCCAAGATTTTCAGTTATACAATCATCCTATTTAAATCATACTTTAAGACCATCATTGCATAGTTAACATATACTCTAACAGATTGTCATTCAAGATTTTGACAAGATAAACATTAGTAATAGCACATAATTTATTAAAATATATAGTACCAATACCTATTACTTTACCTTTGAAATTATCTCCGAAGTTGATATCACCTCTATCAGAGTAAGCTACAGATTTGAATAGGCTTTTGTTCCTAGTTATATTATTTGAACACTCACTATCAAGATACCATTTCCATTTAGGCTTTGAGTGGTGTTCTAGTAAAACAAAAATATCACTTATTTTTTGGTACCCAAGTATTCTTGGGTCCTTTGAGATTAGTACTTGGATTGGTAGGCTCGGTTTTGGGTCTCCGAACCAATTTGCCATGACTTTTGGAACAAAATCTATAACTGTAATTGTTTAACCAGGTTTTCCATAGTGACAACATGAATAATAAAAGTACTTTTTTATGGTTGAGCAGCTATGATAAGTATTATGACTATGAATAGTTGTCGTAGTCAACGTGTTGGAGTTATTTGACCTCTATGAACCTTCACAATTATAATATCTATTGTCATAGGTGGATCTACCATTGCTACATATCTTATTATCTAACTTGGAGGAGTTAGTCCACCGATTGGATCTGACAATACTATGGCTAGAAGATTTTTCAAAACTATTAATCTCAATTTTAGTTCATTAATTTCTTCCTTTAGAAAATCCTTTTCAATTTCACAAACTTCAAGTTTGATCTACAAGTTTATTTTTTCTCTTAATAAATCGTTTGTTTCTTTATAAGCTTTATTTGAATCAACTATGGTACAATCTAAAATATTTTACAGATTTGAATGTTCATAATAGGATTCGGTTCTTACCTGACTTGATTCTCCAATAGCCATGACACAGACAACTCTAATTTTGTCACTTTTATTTTCAGAGTGGTCTATATATCCCTAACTACTGAAAGCTTTTTGACTTTCTTTTGAAGGTACTCTTCTAGCTTCCGAACAATCATAAGTAATGTGACAATATTTACTATAGTTATAGCTTACCTTTATTCCTATTGAACTCACCAAGTTTTTTTCCTTTTTATTTCCCTCTTCTTTGATTTTTGATCTCGTGTAGTTGAAAACAACTATGCTGGTGATGATAACAAGTTCATCCTCATCTTTGGCATCATCTTCTTCTTCACTTATAGCCTTGAAAACCATATTCTTCTTTTTCTTCTCATCTTGTAGTTGATCTTTTTTGTTCAGATGAGCTTTATGAAGGCAGTAAGATCTCCATTTACTTCAACATAATTCATATTTTTCAAATTCATACTTTAGAGATCCATAACTTTGGAAAGCCATTGAAGAGGTAAGGTTATGAGAATTCCACTGATATAGTCTACTATAAGTTAAGTCTTTTCTGCTGCTTTGAATTCACCAATAATTTTACCAAATTTGGCAAATATTTCTTCAATGGATTCTCCATCCTTAATTTTGAATAGTTCATACTCATAAACCAATAGACTTAACAGATTTTTTTTGACCTTCTTAGTTCTTTCATATGTGACTTCTAGTTTATCCCATATTTCTTTTGTAGTTTCATTATGAGAGATCTTTTCATATTCTTCACCATTGATCGCATTGTACAACATATCTTTTTCTTTGAGTTGATTTGAATGACTTCTATTTGTTCATTCGTGTAGTCCTCCATGGTGGTTGGATATTTTTCAGCTGATGCTTGGCCATCATATAATTGTTTTCCTTCTTTTAATAAGAACAGGTGAAAGATCACCAAGGTTTATTACTCTTCATATTTTCACATCATTGGATTTTATGAAGGTTTCCATCCCTATCTTCAAATGAGAAAAACACTTTTCATTAAAGAAAATAGGTCTGGTTTCAAAAGTACTAATGTGTGGTGAACATACAACACTTAAGATGATTAAAACCATGAATATTTACAAGTACGAGGGTATTTTATATGTATATGATGTGTTTTTAGTTATGTACAGTTCAAATAGATTTGGAGAAGTGGAGTGTTGGATTTTGGAAAAAATGGGCATCAAATAATCGATTCCATTACTGTGACCATGGTCGTACTTGGGCATCATATAAAGAAATAGGAGAGTGACTCTCAAGTGTTTATTAGACAAAAGTTCCCATGATTGCATATCCATAATACGATCATATAACTTGATCGTGGGAAGTACTTCAAGGAAACATTCCTGTAAGAGCTAAGTATGAAAAGGATCAGATGATTGGATACCATAATCATACCTACAAATAACAGCCATACCATAAGGTCGTGGGACTAAAGGTCAAAAGTGAAGTCTGCAGGAGTTAAGTGTAGAATGATTAGACAACTACATTATACAGTCATAGGTATAATTCATGGAGAGGTTCTAAGGATCACACCAGAAAAGACCTAAGATTTACAAAGTCCATGAGCAAACTACAAGCACCAAAAGATGGTTGTGGTATTTAACCACGATCATACCTTTGACTCATCTGAGATTATGGATTTAGATTTCCTATTTTGTTTAGGATAGTTTTTACTTTTGTCTATAAATACTCTTATTTATTTAATTGTATCGGTTTACATTCTATTACATTATTGTAAGGTTCTAAGGTACATTCTTAGGCTTTAAATCATAAACATCAAATTCTAGGGTTTTTATATAAAGTGAGATCTTGGAGTTTATTTACTCATTGTTGTAAGTTCATGGTTATGTCTTCTTAGCCGATTTATTCTTGTGTTCATGAAATTTTGTGTAGTTAAACACCATAACTAGGGTTATGGGAACCATGATGAATTAAAAAAGTAGGTTAAATGCATGGTAATTCTAGACCTGTGTGCATGCATGTATCGGTATTTCGTTGTCACGACTACTTTCTAATGGGTGCACAACATTAGAACTTGCTTAAATTTTTTATTTGTTTGAGAGAGAAGTACATATTAGGAAAGGAAAATAACAATAGAAATTTGAAGCTACAACCTTCTTTTAATAACTTGCGCTATAGTTGGGAGAGTTAATCTGAGATCAAGAACCAGGGTTAGAAGTGCAACAATTAGACACCGAGAAGAGAAGAGTGATATTTATCTAATCAAGGTCAAGAGACATCTTAATAAACCTATATTGTTAGCTTTTGCATGTGATGCATCAAAATAGATTGCCAACACAAACAACCTATGGAGTTATGAAGTCACTAGGAATACAATTCTAGTGTCTTTCTCATACTGATTACAAATCCAGAAATTCAACAACTGTTACCACTAAATGAATTATTTAATTAATCCCCCTCTTTCAATGGAAATTGTTACTTGTTCTTGGTTACCTCGACTACACATTGACTGATATTTTGACATTTTCCTTTTGGGATTGACCCCAACATTAATTGGATATTAAGTTTGATAGAGACCTCTTTATACTTCATAATAAGGTGTAATTTAGGACACTAAATTTTGGCACCATTGTCGGGGAATACGATTATGGAGTTGATTTAAGTATGTTTTTTGGGGTTATTGGTTTCTATTTCCTAATTTTACTTTTCTATTTTTTTCAGGGAACACATTAGTGTATGACCAATACTTAGAGTCAAGTAAATTCCCGAATTCCACTTGATACAGAGCTTGAGAGAACTTTTAGACAAAATTAGAGAATGGTGAAAAGGAGATCATGATCAAGGAGCCCTACTTGAGAGTATTCATAGTGACTCAACAATTTTGAATCAACCACTGCAACAGCATGATGGTCAGGAAACTGTGGAATAAGTCGTTGCTCAGTTGATGGCTAAGGAAATTGCTAGGCGAAAGCTTTCAAGTAAGCAACAAGAGAATAGAAGGATAGACAAGAAAATGCTAATTGTATAGTTGCACCTAATGAGAGGGACAAACAGAGAAGGAAAATGGGAAACGACTTGAACTAATTTTTTCCACCTTCCAAAATACTATAGTTAAAGGATGAGATTTACCATTTTAGGTAGTTGTATTCGGAGGCACTATATAAGACTTGGTTGAGGTTTAAGAAGAAGTTGCAGATGTTCCAAATCATGGGATGACTGTTAAAAATTCTCTTAGGATATTCTACAGAGCCTTGAACTCAAATACCAAGGTTTTAGCTGACACTATCAATGGTGGGGCATTCATGAGTCTACATTAGGAACTTGCCTATGAGATCCTAGATTGAATCACAAAGACAAACCATGGCTGCCACATAAGTGATAGGGATAGATTCGTAGATACTTATTAAATTATAGAATCTATAGAGCAGAGAGAATTAGATGAGAGAGTAGCTCAAGAGGTTCCGCAACTAAAGACTAAGATGGAGCTACTTACAAAATGATTTGCTGCAGCAGGAGCAAAGAACGTGAATACGATTAGTGTACTAGGTAAGGCCTATAGGAATGAAGATTTGGATTCTGAAGAAGAGGTAAAGTATCTCGATAGAGAGGTGGTCAGTTTTCAACCCAAGGGCCGAGGGTCTATCCAAGACAACTAGAACTCTCAGAAAGGGAATCAAGGTCGGAACTACTATAGAGACAATAACTATAATAAGTAAAGGTATAGAGAGAGGGGTAAGGATCGAGATAGTGATTGGCGGAGAAAAGATGACTATAAGGATAAGGGTGGACTTTATTTTTCATTGGGAACCGTGATACTAGATCAAGCAATTCAAGTATGGAAAACATACTTCTAAATATTTTAAAGGTGGTGGACAAAGTGGAAGGGTGCCTTAAGGAGATTAAATTAGAAAGTTGAATCACATGCTACCACTATTAAAAAGACTTGAGTAATAGATTGGTCATATTTCTATGGCTTTGAACCAGCATCAATGAAGTACATTCCCAAGATACACCATCAAAAATCTAAAGAATGATAGTCACTACTTGGCTATCACTACTAGAAGTGGCAGATGATTGTAAATCCACATATGCCTGTGATTATTAATGATAAAATAGAAGTGGTGGTAAGAGATGAAAAAAAGTGATTGAATCTGAAAACGTAGTGGTGGATGAGAAGACATCTAAAATGTCTCTAGTTAATAATCATAAGACTAATGACAGAAAAGGAAAGGACAAGGAGGTCTCAAAAGTATAGACTCTTATTCCACGACCTTCTCTTCCTATTTTGAAAGAACTAAAGAAGAATGTCAAGGAGGAAAAGTGCCAAAATTTTATCTTTATACTAAAGGAGTGTACAATTACTATCCTTATTGTTGAGGTATGACAACACCGAAACTATCCCTCCTTAGAAGGATAAAGTTGTCTTTGTCAAATACAGTAACCCAACTAGGTTAGGATTGATCCTATAGGGAAAACGTCAGAAATCCTTCTTGAACTTGTTAAAATCACTAGGCTATGCAGAAAAGTAAAATGCGAGATTTAGTAAAATAATAAAAGGGACAAAAATTGGTTGATTTTGGTTGTAAACAATTTAAGACGAACACTAGGCTTGTGTTCCTCCAGGCTTCTAACTCCGTAGAGTTTTCGTGCACTATTGAACAATTATGATATCTTGCATACAGAATCTGATAAGTTATGTACCATCAACTTCCTTGTCGACTCATTGATGGATTTTACCTGTTACTTTTTTAGTCTCAAGGTGTCGCTCTACTAACCCTTATACTAGATCCCAGTTAACTATCACCTTGTGGGTCTCACATTATTAGAGGAAGCTAATTAGCTTAAGAAGATAATACTAGCAAGCTTGTTTCGAAAATTAACTCCAAATTACTATTGTCATTATCTTTCCCTAGTTCATACTCCCCTTTTAGAGTGAATACAATAATCTAGGAGAGATCCTAATGTTTGCAACCTCTAAGACAACTATCAAACTGAAGATAATACAATTCAAGTAAAAATCTTTATCTAGAACAACCTGATAATTTCTCTACTTCATTAATCTACCAGGGTTCCTAAAACCCTAGTTAAGGGAATTAGCCGCTCATAGTTATAAGATCAATCATGGAATCCACAGACAAAATTACAGAATCAATCTCACACTAATGAAAGAAGAAATACCAAAGTATAAAATTGAATAACTAACCAAAAAAACATGAACAATAAGATCCCAAGATCACATGTCAATCTTGGAATCAAAGGATGTTTGTGACTTAGCCCCAGAGGGATTATGCTAGAGCACCCTCTCAATATGTGAATCAATAAACTAAACAAAGCCTAAAGTGTATTTATAAATAAATAAGCCGTAGAAATAAAATCCTAAATAAAATAGGAAAACTTAACTAACTATACATAATAAAACTTAAAATTATCATAGGAGTGTGATTATGTTACATGAAAACCATTAGAATCAAAGACCGCACGAAAAAAGGAAAAGCGGAGTCTTACTTGGGCTACATACGACCCGTGTGTACTATATACAATCTGCAAGTGGACCCAGGAAAGTGCCAAAAAAAATTTCCTGTAGCTTTGCACTCTCTGGATCTTGGATTCTGGCACTTACCTTAGACACATACTATCTACAAGTACTACATACGGTCCACAAGTGGACTCAGGTAAGTGATAGAGTCTTCAAATTCCTACAACCAAGCCTTTGGACTTAAAATTTTGGTACATGCTTTGGTCACATACGCCCGGTAAGTGCCACATACACCCAAAAACGCCTCAGTAAGTAGCCAAAAACATCAATTTTCATCCTTTTCTTTAATTTGGCATCTAAAACCTAGTTTTTTGCAAAATAAGTCCAAAAAAGACAGCAAATCCAACAAAATAGCCTTAAATGCATACATATTCTCATAGTTTTAAGCATCTAAAATGCTATAAATTCATGGCACATCAAGGAACTTTAAGAAATTCCTAATTATGCAAAGTTTATCAAGGATTCAATGACTAAGAATAGGATAGTGAGTTATGAGCCTATTGACAATGTGCACCATTTTAGTAAAATAGCCTCTAGTTCCTTGGTTCAAAAGAAAGAAGACCCTAGAGCTTTCTTGATCCCATGCACTATTGGGTCTTTTAACTTTTCCAAAGTTTTGTGTGATTTGGGCACTAGCATTAACTTGATGCCTATAGCTATTTATGTACAGTTAGGGTTGTGTCAACACCCGGACCTGGGCCTGACCATGAGGGAATATCAAGCCCACCATGGGCTAGAGATAACCCCCTTAGCCTTACCTTAAGAGTACAATAAAAGTAAATAGTAAAAGCCAACCAAAGTAATAAAATAGATAGATAAGTCAAATGAAAATCTAAGAGTCAAAATAAAACAACCATAACATCCCATTACTATCCACAAAAGTCTCTAAACCAAGAATATCAACTAAGTCAGGACATGCCCTTGACTATGATAAAAGAATTCAAAAGAACAAGGAATATTAAAAAAACTAAGAAAATGACCAATCCTTTCAAAGGATGGAGGCTCACCACCTCACAACTGATCAACAGTAGAACCCGACCACCTAATACTGCACAAGATCGCCAAAAAAGTCCTCAAAATCTACATAGTTGAATGATGTAGCATATGGGGAAGGCCAGTGAGGCGAGCAGTGGTATGCAACCCAAGGGAAGGAATAAATTAATACATTTAACAAAATTCTGGTCATAAATTACATGAACAACATTTATACAAATATATATATATATATATATATATATATATATAGAATACCGAGATAAGGACAAGGGTCATGAAACATCATAGTTTAAAACATTAGCCTAAACTATGTAGCTCATACCGACATTCCAGGCACCCACATGCTATATGGGTCTAGTTCCCCCTCTGGAAGGCCCAGTCTATGTTAGCTGCATGTACCGAGGAATGGCTAAAGAAACCAAGGCGATATCTGTCTACAATATAATGTGTGCATCAAACACAATTTTTATATAGACTCCCATCATCGGCAAACATGGTTTTCAGTGTTAATCCCCCTGGACTACACCTTCTCGATGAGCTACACAATTCCATTTAAGCACAAATTAAAAAAATTTGCACATAAACCAACTATTAACCATGGAGTCTTATATTAAGGGATTTTCCAACGTCGTATTGTCATACCAATATGCTTGCAAGCTATTCCATTTATGCCAAACCAATCCATATGACCAAAATGACTCTAATTACCGATTTAAAAATCCAAACCATAGCCACTAAGGGCATCCAAATCCTTTTTATCCATATATCCTTTAATGCAATGCAATGTTTTCAAAAGTTAAATTACGTAAGAATCCATAATAAAAACCAATATTATAATGTGGTAAAACCCATGTCACCCATTTAAACCATTATAAAAATGCACCAATTCAGTTCCAAAAGCCATCAATGAATGCATGAACAACCCCATTAAAAATATGGCAAAAGTAATGTAAATATTAACAACCAAAAACCCTTAACCCAATTTTAATCCCAACATTCAAAACACATGAATATTGAATAAATTTATTCCACAATGTAAAATACAAGTTAGGGAGTGAGCAACATGCCCAAAAATTTGAGGTGGAACTGAGGTTTAGAGCCTGGAGAATGAAAATCCTTGAGAAAACCTTGAGTTTCTCGGCTTGAAAGTTGGAGAAGAGAGAGTAATGTATAATTTATTGAATTAGGGGTTTTGTGGGGTTGGAGGCATTTATGATGTTTTTAGAGTAGAAAGGACAAAAAAGTTCCCACCCCAAGCTGAAAAATAACAAACTACATGAATATTACATAGCAACATGGAATGTTGCTATCGTGGAGCGTAGCCAATATACCACACTCTTATCGTAGAGTCTAAGTGGCGTGACACGCCACTGTCACGGCCCCTCACTACCTCAAAGTCCTAAAATGACCTCGGACCCATTCCAAAATTCTAAAACTTTCCCAAAACACCCCTTTAACATCCCTTATCAAGATTTAAGTAAAAATATTTCATGATAACGCGGGAGGGTTAAAAATAAATTGGTTGAAATTTTGTGGGGTCTTACATTATCCCCCCTTTGGATCATTCGTTCTTGAATAAGAAGTTATGATATTTTTAGTATGATAATAGAAAGAGCACAATTTAAAATACGACTAGATGAAAATGAAACTCGTACCTTAAGAACTTTCACCCAACGTTGGGAACAAGAGCGGGTATTTGGCTCTCATATCTTCTTCTGACTCATATGTAGCCTTGTCTAGCTTTTGATTTCTCCAAAGCACTTTTATCAAAGCCATTTCCTTAGTCCTTAATTTACGAATTTCCTTATCCAATATTTCAACTGGGACTTTCTCATAGGACAACGAATCCTTAATGCCAACATCCTCAATGGGCACTATAAAAGAAGGGTCACCCACACATTTCTTAAGCATAGAGACATGTAATAAATGATATAAATCAAGGACAAACTCACTGGTAATTCTAATTCATAAGAGACATTCCCAATTCTCCTCACATTCTGATACAAACCAATGCAACAGGGACTGAGCTTCCCTTTATTCCCAAATCTCATGACTCTTTTTATAGAAGAAACCTTCAAGAACACCCTACCGTCAACTTCAAACTCTAACTCCCTCTGCCCCACATATGCGTAAGACTTTCGACAAATTTGAGCAGTCTTAAGCCATTCTTATATTACCTTTACCTTTTCTATCACTTGGTGAACCAAGTCTGGGCCAAACAATTATCCTCCAAACTGATACACCAAGGGAAAAAAGGACAGAAATACCCCCAAAGTAAGGCTTTTAGAATGAAGTCAAACCATTTAAGTATAATAAATGTGGAAAGAATAAAACCAACAATACAACTATAACTCCCAAAACATGATATCAATAATATAAGAACATATCTAGTACAACTCAAATCCAAATTAAATACATAATATATCCAAATACAAGAGAAAATCTGTCTATGAAATGGAAATAAAGACACAGTCTATGGAGAAAGGTAGTCAAATGCATTTGGACACCTGAAAGTAAACCAATACCTTGAAAGTACCAAAAATCGCATAAATTAAACAAACTAGGGCACACTCGAACTAGGACCTACATAAAAAAGGTACTGTAGTCACGAGTACCACTCACTTGTACTCAATAGGTATCATAGGCTGACTGAGCAAAGTAGAAAAAAAACATGCAAATATAGACTAAGGTAATGTCACCTGCAATTAGAAAATGTTCTACAATGGTAGCCCACACCATTTGCACTAATAGTTTTAATATATCATATATATTGCAATAAACACTAGAAAAAGACCACACAGATACAATATACCACATACAAGAAGATCAAAAGAAGAATATATATATATATATACACGAGATCATCAAGTACAAACGACGAAAGATAGAACAATTAGATAAATGACAAGTCAAGATGTAGAACAAGTAGATAGATGACAAATCAATATGGCAATACAAACACAACATAAACACAAAAAAAGTAAGTGCAATGCATATTATGATGATGATGGTGATAGTGATGATGATAATAATGATAATGAGGGTGAATCATGAGGTTTTGCATGACCTCCATATACACGCATGGAGACAAGCCTTCTAACGTGGGACCCGTGAAGGGTTCATCAACCCATATACTACCTCATATATACCTACGAATAGAAGTCTCCCGACGCAGGACCCATAGGAGGTTTGTCAACCCATATACAACCAATATCCATAAATTTTCTCCGACATAACCTTTGGAGAGGTCTATAAAATCCAATATCCAATACCATTATCCATGACTCCTCTTTGACATATCCCTTGTAGAAGGTCTATAAATCTGATATTCCCAGCGTTTCTAAAATTTCCACTATTTCTAGTATTTCTAGCATTTCTAAAGCACATAAAACAAAATCAAGTATCACAGACAACAAAAACAAGCATATACAAAACAACAAATAGTGAAATAATGCATATGATGCCATGAAAATAATGATGCAATGTTCACAACCAACTGCAAATAGTATTTCCAAAACCAACCATAATGAGCATTTTATAATAAACCAATATACCAATCATATGAGCCAATTATCCATTCATTATTTCCAGCCATCTATAAATTTTCACATATATTATGAATATATCACAATACTCCAATAGTTCAACATTAGGCAATTTCAACAACACAATACAATTATTCACATGTAGTCAAGGCTATCAACAGCCCACAGGGTCACATATATATCATATAATATCATAAATTCAGCAGTTACATCTCATATAGGCCCTCACACGGGCACAACACATAGATAGCCATTTATCATGATTAGTTCCCACCCTTAGCATTTATTTTGTACCTATATTTACTGCCTAGCCCAGTCTGAAAGAGTTAAGCCATAACTTACCTCAAAGGCTAAAACCGGTCTACAAAACTTTAACCACAAAGTCTTACTTCTTATGAATGATTCCAAAATCAACTAAAACTAAGAAATACCCATATTGCCTACTTTTTATTCAAGGTTAAAATAGACCCCCAAATGGTATTTTAGAAAAGAAAGGTCAAAATTATAACTTTATTTCAAAAATGTATTCCTCATACTTTTAGGAATCTATAGTTGAAAACCCAAGATAAATCGAGTAAAAAACGAGGTTCAAATCGAAGAAAAATCATTTTTAAGCTTTACCGCATAGAACCTTTGAACTCTATTTAAATTCAAGAATCTAAGTTGGTTTGAAGATCAAATTCGAGAAAAATGAGTAATCATAGGATTAAGAATATTATTCAAGTGAAAAGGTTTAAAATTCTATGCTAAATCAAGTACTAAGTTTTTGGGGGTGGACAATTAATCAAGAAATTTTATAAAGAGAAGGATAAATTCTCACTTTAAATCTGTAAGATAATAAAGAAATAGATGTTAGTTTAGCTTCCCAAGAACCCCCAAGCTTCACTTTTAAGATCTCAGGCTATTTTAGGGTTTAGCTCTCAAGAGGCAAGATAAAAAATAAGTAAAATCGGTAAAAAGGGTCTATTTATACTCATACCAGGTTACCAGGTGCATGAGGCATAAAATGCATGCCTCAAATAAGTTTTACCCTTTGTGATCAAGGTTGTACCAGCAATCTGGAGCATTAGATTTTATAAATCCAAAAAAGACGTCGATGGGGTACCCGGGATTCATTCTAATCTGATATATGCAAAAAAACTATGTAACCATACTAAATTTAATGCTCTAGACTCAATTGCAATATCAGATTTTTGAAAACAAATTATTTCACAAATTCAACCACCGAAACACAAAATCACAATTTTCCATAATCAAGGGTCAAAATGAGATTTAAAATCCATAAAACCACACCAACTATTTATCACCCTAAAATTGATGTTCCGAATCTTCTGTTGAAGTCTGTTCAGCTATCCATTGCACGGATCAAAAGAGAACAACAAAAGTCCAAAATAAGGCTCTTAAAGCCACTAAAACCACAATATTGCATAATGATATCAAAATGCATAGAGAAATGTGCCAATCTTCCCCTCACCCTAGAAATACCATAATGCAACTACAGGAGGGGTAAAATAGTTAAATCACACAAAATACAAGTTTCACATATTTTATCAAATTTAAGGTCGTTACATCATCCACCACCAAAAATCTAGTTCATCCTCAAACTAAAGGCAAAAGATGTACTTGAATCCAAAAAGAGCTAGGGCTAAGAATAATCCCTCATCTAACTGAACTGGCTCCTAATGAATGACATGAGACTCATCCAAAATGTAATGGCAAAGCATAGAAACATACAAAAATAGATAAAAAGCTAATAAATCTGGAGCCAAGGTTAACCCATAAGCCATATCACCAATAAAATAAATAATCTCAAATAGACCAATATATCTGAGGCTATGCTTGCCCCTCTTCCCAAACCTCATCACACCTTTCATGGTTGAAACTCGAAGGAAAACACGATCATTAACCCCAAATCTTAAGGCATGAAGCCTACGATCTGCGTAACACTTTTACCTACTTTAAGCCACTCTAAGTCTATCCTAAATGATTGGGACTCTGTCCAAAGTCTCAAGAAGTAAGTTCATAGCTCGAGGTCTCACCTCTGAAACATTGTACCAACCCGCTAGAGAGCCAAAATACCTACTATACAATGCCTTAAAAAGAGCCATATCGATGCTAAAATGATAATTATTAATATGTGCAAACTCTGCTAAGGCCAAATATTGCTCCTATTGGCCACTAAAATCCATCACATATGAGCGGACCATGTCCTCTAAAATCTGGATAGTCCACTCTGACTGACCATTATTCTGGGGGTGAAATACTATGCTAAGATCAACTCGAGTACCCAGATTATCCTGAAAAGTCATTCAACAATGAGATATGAACACCAAACCTTGATCTAAAATGATTGATACTGGCATACCATGTTGTCGCACAATCTTACGAATGTAGATATGGGCTAACCTCTCAGCACTGAAAGAGACTTTAACCAAAATGAAATGGCTTGACTTGGTCAATCTAACCATGAAGACACAAACACTATCAAAACCAAGAGATGTATGAGGAGAACCAGTCATGAGGTCTATAGTGATCCGTTCCTACTTATACTCAAGAATTAGTAACTGCTGAAGCAATCCACCAGGCCTTAAATTCTCGGTCTTTACCTGCTGACAACATAGGAAACGAGGCATAGAATTTTCTATATCTCGCCTCATACCACCCCACCAAAAATGTTGTCTTAAGTCATGATACATCTTAGTCATACTTAGATGGATTGAATATCTAGAATAATGGGCCTCTTCCAAGATCAGCCTGATCCAGTCACCTGCTCTCGGCACACAGACTCAAACTCCAATCCTCAAAAATCCATTTGAATCAAGTGAGGCTTCATAAGCCTCTCCATTCAAAACCTTATCTTAAATCAATGTCAATCCCACATTATTAAACTGATGAGCTCGAATCTACTTTATCAAAAAAAAACTAGCCTCCACAAAGGACAAAATATGCCTAGATCTCAAATTATCAAGACTAATTATTTGGTTAGCTAACGACTGAAACTCTAAAGAAAAAGGTCTCTCTTTTGTAAAAATATAAGCCAAGCTACCCATGCTGGTCGACTTCTAGCTCAAAGCATCTGCAATTCTATTAGCCTTGCCCGGATGATAGAGAATAGTCAAGTCATAATCCTTGAGTAAATTAAGCCAACAATGTTGCCTCACATTAAGATCCCATTGGGAGAAGAATTACTGAAGACCACAATGATCTGAGAAGATCTCACAATAGACTCCATACAAGTAGTACCTTCATAACTTCCAAGAAAAACAACTGCGCATAAATCCAAATCATGGGTTGGGTAATTTCTCTCATGAGGCTTTAATTGTATAGATTCATAAGCAATCACCTTTTCCTCCTACATTAACACAACATTCAATCCAATACCCAAAGCATCACAGAATATGATAAAGCCGACGCCTATGTTAGGCAAATTCAATATAAGAGTTGAAGTCAATAAATCCTTGAGCTTATGAAAGATTGCCTCATAGGTATCGAACAACTGAAAGGAAATATTCTTTTGAGTCAACTTAGTCAAAGGATCTATAATAGAAGAGAAACCCTCAACAAAACTCTGATAATACTTGGCCAAGCAAATGAAATGCTAAATCTCGATAGGCGCAGTAGGTATAGCCAAATCATGAACCAATGCAGTCTTGGATGGATCAACCATAATACCATCATTAGTCACCACATGATCCAAGAAAGGAATAGATGATATGCTATAGAAATATAGCACTTTCGATGCTTAAAACGATGAAAATATGAAAGATTCTTAGGTTGTTTTGTTAGATATGATGTACTTTTGGTATTTTTTGTAGAAAATTAGGTTTTGGATGATAAACTGAAGAAAAAGATGAAAATTAAAGTTTTTGGCTACTTACTAAGGTTGTTTTGGGTGTATGTGCCACTTACCTGGCATAGATGACCTAAGTATGTATCCAAAATTAAAGTCCAGAGGATCAAAACAATAAAAATGACTTTGCACTATCTGATGTCCATATATGGTACATACAATCCGTTTGCAACCTAGAATAGTGTAGAGATCAAAAGTACAAAGAGCTACAGGATTGTACTTGAGTTTTGGCACTTACCCATGTCTAAATACAGTCCGTATATAGTAGACACCATATATATGTGGCCTAAGTAAGTGACCACCGACCTTTTTTTTCCTTTTTCGTTTGGAATTTGATTTGTTAAGGTTTCCTTGTTTACTATATATACCCTTTTTACATTTGTAGTTGGGTAACACACTCTTAATGCTTACAACAAATATTTTAATTCCAAGATTCGAATTTGATCTTGGGATTTCTTTGCTTTGGTTTTTGGTCGATAACTCTGTTACTGACTTTGAGTTTTATTCAGTTATTTTTGTGATATTTCTTAGTGTTATTCAATATGAATTCCGTTGATCATTTCATAAGCATGAGCAACTAAAACCCAAAGTTAGGGTTGTGGGAACCCTGGCTATATAACAAAGTAGGGGAAGTGTTCAATCTTCCTATCTAGTTATTATTGTATGCATTATATTTTACTTTGATCTTATTGCTTTATTAACAATGCAAATGTTAGGATACAACCTGCACTCACTATGAACCTGAGAGAAAGGTAAAGACTGGGAAAAGAAGATCACAATAGTGATTTGGAGTTAACTGCCAAAATAAGCATATCTATATTATTTTCTCAAGACAGTTAACCTCTATATAAGCAACTTGACACCGAAAGGAGATAGTTGAAACTAGGCCCAAGGTAAGGGTTAGTAAGACAATGCTCTAAGACCAAGAGGAGATAAGTGAAATTCACTAAAGTATGTTGAGAGATGGTTGGTGATACATATCTTACCAAACTCCAGATGTACAACAGTTAAATAGTTGGGTTGAATACGAGAATCCTACTGAGTTAGAAGCTAGGGGAACACATGCCTAGTGTTTGTCTTCGGTTATTTACAACCAAAGCCTTTGAGTTCTACTACCATTGATACAATAACCCCTAATTTTTTTTTCAAGTTCTGCCCGCTAATTACATCAAGTAAGAGCCACAATTCCACATATTCCCTTGGGTTCAACCCTAACCTATGTTGTGTAACTATATTTTGACAGTGACTACAATAGCCATTTTTGGGAGGTATAGTTTGGGCGTGATGAAAATTTTGGCACTATTGTCGGGGAATATGGTTTTGAGTTGTGAGTCAAAGTTGTTCATGTTTGCTGGTCTTTGGTTAGTCTTTAATTAGGTATACACCGGTGCATGCCTAGCTCTAGGAGTTATGTTAATCATTTACTCCCTTTGAATTTGTATCTAAAGAGAATCCTATAGCCAACTAGTAAGATGGAAGAGCCTAAGAGAGATGACATTCCTAAAGAGGTTAGTCACTACTAGAAAACTGTCAATTACTTATGGATCTTACCTAGGAAAATTATCGCAAGAAATATATGCGAATTTATCTGTTAAAATTTTAAATTTCTCAACATTAGAATATGATACCTGTGAACTATATATTCCCAATAAATTCTGCAGGTAAATTTGGCGCCATATTGTATAATTTTTGTACTTGCAACATTACCTGAAGAAATGTATCGGCAGGTATTTTATCCCTAGGTAAATCAGCAGGTACATGGATAAATATATATATTTTTAAAATTCATAGAAAAATCCCTAGGTAATTTATCCTTAGCATTTACGTAGAGATAGTTGGTGGAAATTTATGTGACGGATTTTATTACATGAAAAATTATTTGGGGATTATTTGCTGCGATTTTTTTTGGGGATTTACCTATGAAATTATTACTTGAGAAATTATTGGGGAATTGTGTTGCTATAAATTTAGCTGAAACTATTTCTTGGGGATTTATGTAGGATTTTTGTGACTTGAAAATTTTAAATAAGAAAAGTATAAACTTGAAGAATAAAAAACATAAAATAAAAAGAAATTAGACATTAAATCGGTGGACATATATAATCAAGCAAAAGATGCTCAAAAAAATTATGGAAAATGCTTTATTACCATCTTGAACTATACGCTAAAATGTTGAGTCACACCCGAACTTTAGGAGGGTCCTATTATCCCCCTAGACTAATTAAAATTGTATTTTTGACAATATTAGTCCCTACGTGGAACATTCATGGCACATGTGCCTACGTAGACCCTTCAGTGTGTCGTGCCACATAGGCACTAAGATTGTCAAAAATATGATTTTTATTAGTTCGGAGGGAATAGGACCCTCCTAAAGTTAGGGTGTGTCTTAGCCATTTCGCATATAGTTCAAGCTGGTAATAGAGTATTTTCTCAAAAAATATTTTATTTTACATTGAGTTGAAAGTATTACGTAGTTTCAAAATTATATATATGATGACATTAGGGGAGGGCATTCTATTTGTTCGATTTGTTTGATTAATATCGATTTGGTTTTTTGATTTTTGGATTGATAAAAATGACAATCGTAATAAAACCAAAATAAATTCGATTTGGTTCGATTTTTATATGAAGATTAAAGTAGTGAGTCTTTCTTTGTCATGACCGGGCATTTAAAATTTGTGATTTTTTCTAGAAAAAAATATTTTTTTTTCAAACTTATTTTTTATTTTTAAATATAAATAACTCAGCATGGATGGAATGAAATAACGGAAAAATTTTATTTAAAATGAATATAATATATATATATATATATATATGTATATATATAACTATAAAATTTATATATAATAAAATATATATTAGTTATATAATTTTTGTTTTTTGATTTAATCAATTTTTTGAAAAATCAAAAACCAAACTACTTTAACCGAATTTCTAAAATTTAAAAAATAACAGATCCGAAAAATTGAAAAATAAAAATTAAAATTAAATTTTCACTAAGAAGACAACGAGAAGACTTTAATTTTTTGAGAGATATTCGAAATCAAAGGTTAGTTTCTTTAGCTTCTACTGTAAACTCGATACTTTTTCATTTGCAAAGGTCTCCACTCGATCATTTTGAAGCCGAAGGTTCTGGTTTTGTGTGTGTTGACACCCAATTTTGACTGCCCGATACTCTTTTTAGGCCATTATTTTGTCAAAATTATTAATTTTAAATATTAATAATTTTTACACTTTATTCTTGTATCAAATAAAAATTGATATGTCACATTCATGATTTAAAAAATATACAAAGTATTTTATTACTTTAATTATTATTTTTTGCAATTTATCAATTTAAATATAATATTTTTATGTAATTTGTTAATATTTTATTTACTATTCACACTCGTAAATTACTAATATATTGTCTATTATTATTATTGTTGTTGTTGTTGTTGTTGTTAATATTATTATTATTATTATTATTATTATTATTATTATTATTATTATTATTATCAACAATTTTAAATTTTCTATTCACAATTTATAGGTGTCTATTTTGAATTGTTATTATCGTAGATTTTAACGCAATATATTATGTGTCGTATTTTTATTTACACAATTTATTCATAACTAATCTGAGAATAACTACATTAATTATTTTACTATTATAATTTTCTTATTAATCTGCAACCTTAGTCGATTTAATTTTTTTTAATTTAGTTATTTTTCTATCCTGATTTTGCCAATTTATAACAATTTTTGTCTAATTTTATCTAATTTATTACAACCCTAGCTCAAATTGTGTCCAATTGAACTCAATTTTAAATTTCATTCAATATTTTTAACCAAATTCTTAATTTTTAGATCTCAGTCTTGATCAACATTTATTTATTATTATGTTATTATCACATTTATATCGAGTCTTAATATCCATCACTTTTTTTCGCAGATTATTGCGCCAACTAATTAACAAATAATTTATATTTTTATAATAAATGTGATGGATAGCATCATTATTTATTTAAAAATAAAAATAATTAATTTTTTAAAAGAGACGTTGTTTGTTGATTTTTAAATTTAATTTTTAGTTTTTTATTTTTAATAAAATCAACGGACAATGTTGCTATAATTTTTTATTTTTAAAATATTAATTCTAGAAAAGCAACGCTATGCGCTGAAATGTTTAATTCCTTTTAATTTTTTTGTATTTTTTACAAAATGTGACGGACAGATTCGCTCTAAATTTTTATTTTTAAAATATTAAATCTAGAAAAGCGATGTTATCCTTCATAATTTTTAATTATTTTTGATTTTTTTATATTTTTTACAAAAAATGATGGACAGTGTCGCTTTTGTTAAAAATTAATAAAACTTAACTATATAAAAACGACACTGTTCGTCAATATTTGATATTTTTAATTTACTAATAAATAATTAATAGTTATATCGTAAAAAGTTAAATTAAATATATAAATTTTTAAAGAGGGACAAGCAACGTCGATTTTGTACAAATAATACATTGTATTAACCCAATCGAAATCCCAAATTTAATTATTTTAAACCAAATTTTTAATCTCAATTTGACTCATCTCCTCAATTTTAATCTCAGTTGTTCATCATTTTTTATCAACGACCAATATTAAATCAACTTTCACTATTTTTTTCTTGAAATTGGACTGCTCCAGACTATTTTTCTTTAACCGAGGGTCGTTTGGAAACAACCTATCTACTTTAGCGGTAAGGTATACATACGTTGTACCCTCCACAGACCCCAATTTGTGAGACTACATAGAGTTAGTTTATTTTTAAATTATTATTTTTTACATTAGATAATATTTTACATAATTTTGTAATTATTTATTAAATTTCCACAATTATACATGCCCATAATTTGTAAACATTATCTATTATTATTATTATTATTATTGTTATTATTATTATTATTATTACATCTTTCCTACATTTATTAAATAGTAGCCTACTCAATTATTGAAAATAATAATTTTATTTATTTATTACTATTAATTTTATATAGTTACTATATTTATTAAATATCAACCTAATTCAATTTAATTTTCCTAATTTATTAAAATTCTAGCCATTGTATGCTTAATTGTGTCAGTTGAGTTTAATTTTTTTTATTTATTATTATTATTATTATTATTATTATATTTATGCTAAATTTATTTCAAATTTATTATCTGTAATTTTAATATAATATTTTTTATGTGACATACGTAATTTATTTGTAAGAATAACAATTTTTATAATATTTTTTAATTTATTATTACTATAAATTTATTATTATTTTTAAATAGAAGGCTAAGTTAATTTAATATTCTTCTCAATTTTATTTAAATTCTAGCCAACTTTGTATCTAATTGATGGGAATTTTAACCTATTTTTGAATTCAATTTGGTTCATTTCTTACACTAAATTTCAATTCTTTAATTTTAATCATAGTCGTTGATCTCATGAGATTAACGGTTGAGATTAAATCTTGTTTTTCATTTAAAAAACACCACAATACGAAAACCCTAATCTAACTCTAAAAACTTCAGCAACATCTTTTCTCTCTACTCTCTCCGGTCGCCTTCATCATTGTCGCCATTGCCGGTGACAAGCTAGGGTAAGATCCTTTAACTGTACAGGTTGATAAGTCCTGAAGTGTTTATTTAAGCATTTTTTTAGAAAAAAATGATCTTGTTGATAGATTTCCAAACTTAATTATTGCTTGTAGATGAATAATGATTTAGGACTACGAGTTAGAGTATCTAAAACCTTTTCCCCTCAATTTCTTCGCTAATTAGTAAAGAAATTAAATTTGCATCAATCAATCTGGTAATCGGACAATCAAACTATACCTAAATCCCAAACTAGTTGTGTTGGCTATATGATTCCTTTAACAGTTCCACTCCCTTATAAATCCAATGTTGAATCAGTTGTCTTTTGAAGCAAATTAAAAGTTCTCTACAACTAAAAGTTTCTAAATCTCAAGCTTTATAGTCAAGTCTCCTGACAAATACTATACGTACTTTCCTAGCATTCCTGCTAGCTCTTTGTTTCTGGTTGTTAGTTCTTAACTAGAAGGATCTTCTAACCTAATAGAAGAACTCACATAATAATATATGCACTTCATATTTTCCTTGTGTATTGGTCAATTGTGTGATTTACATATTTGTGTTCATATACTCTCTTCATATATAAATTGGAGGTGAATCCATGATTTTTCTAAGAATTGGAGGTAGAAAATGATCAAGTGTAGTATTTTAAAATGTGTACTAGTGACTTCAAAATGATCAAGTGTAGTCACTTGAGAAGTGGATTAGCGACTTGAAAATGGTTTAGTGTAGTTACTTGAAAGGTGAACTTGTATTTGGAAATTAGTAAAGTGTAATCACTTGAAAATGTAAATTCATTACTTGAAATTGGTCTAGTGTTGGCCCTTGAAATATGAATTCATGACTTGAACATGGTTAGGTTTAGTCACTTGAAATGCGAATTAGAGAGTTGAAAATGGTTAAGTGTAGTGTTTTGAAAATGGTTAAGTATAGTGACTTTAAATGTCAATTAGCTATTTGAAAATAGTTTGAGTGTAGTGACTTGAAGTGTGAATAAGTTATTTAAAAATTATTAAGTGTAGTGACTTGAAAATGATTAAGTGTATTTTCTTGAAATTGCTAACTTGTGGCTTGAAAATGTGGTAAGTGTAGTTAGTTGAAATTGTGAAGTTGTGACTTGAAAATAGTTAAGTGTAGTCACTTGAAATATGTACTAATAACTTGAAAATAAAAAAGTATAGTTACTTGAAAATGATTAAGTATAGTGACTTGAAATGTGAATTAGTTAATTGAAAATAGTTAAGTGTAGTGATTTGAAATGTGTGCTAGTGACTTGAAATTGTTATAAGGGTAGTGACTTGCAATGTGAATTAGTTATGTGAAAATGGTTAAGTGTAGTGACTTGAAGTGTGTAGTAGTGACTTGAAAATGGTTAAATGTAGTTACTTGAAATGTGAATTAGTTACTTGAAAATGGTTTAGTCATTTGAAATTGTGAACTTGTTACTTGAAAATGATTAAGTGTAGTTACTTGAAATGTATAATTGTGACTTTAAAATGGTTAACTGTAGTGACTTGAAAAGTATACTAGTGACTTTAAAATGGTTAAGTGTAGTCATTTGAAATTGTGAACTTGTGACTTGAAAATAATCAAGTGTAGTTACTTGAAATGTATACTTGTAACTTTAAAATGGTTAAGTGTAGTGACTTGAAATATCTACTTGTGACTAGAAAATGGTTAAGCGTAATCACTTGAAATGTGAACTAAGTTACTTGAAATTATGAACTTGTGACTTGAAAATAATTAAAAGTAGTGTCTTGAAATGTATACTAGTGACTTTAAAATGATTAAGGGTAGTGACTTGAAATATGTACTAGTGACTTGAAAATTGTTAAGCGTAGTTACTTGAAAATGGTTAAGTATGGTGACTTGAAATGTGTACTAGTGACTTGAAAATGGTTAAGTATAGTTACCTGAAATGTGAATTAGTTACTTGAAAGTGGTTAAGTGTAGAGACTTGAAATGAATGATTAAGTGTAGTGACTTGAAAATGATAAAGCATAGTTATTTGAAATGTGAAGTAGTTACTTGAAAATGGTTAAGTATAATTATTTTAAATGTGAAGTAGTTACTTGAAAATGATTAAGTATAGTGATTTGAAATGTGAATTAATTATTTGAAAATGGTTAAGTGAAGTGATTTGAAATGTGTACTAGTGACTTGAAAATAGTTAAGTATAGTGACTTGAAATGTGAATTAGTTACTTGAAAATGGTCAGGTGTAGTGACTTGAAATGTATACTAGTGACTTGAAAATGGTTTAATGTAGTTACTTGAAAATGGTTAAGTACAGTGACTTGAAATGTCAAATAGCTATTTGAAAATGGTTTGAGCGAAGTGACTTGAAATGTGTACTAGTGACTTGAAATGTGAATAAGTTATTTGAAAATTATTAAGTGTAGTGACTTGAAAATGATTAAGTGTAGTTACTAGAAATTGTGAACTTGTGACTTGAAAATGGTTAAGTGTAGTTACTTGAAACAGTGAACTTGTGACTTGAAAATGGTCAGGTATAATCACTTGAAATGTGTACTAATAACTTGAAAATAATAAAGTATAGGTACAAAATAAATATGTTTGGTTATATGAAAAGATTTTTGCTTTGAGAATTTCCTATTGAGTAAATCTTCTTGTATAATCCATTGCAGTGTACTTGACAACGTATTATCTATTGCAGTGTACCTTGTATAATCCATTTGACCGGGTACAAAGTTTTAACAAATAAGAAAAGAGTTTTCTTCACATTAAGTGTTAAATACATGACACCACTTGAAACCTTCCTCTTGTTCTCTTATTCTTCTAATTTCATCCTCTGTTATCTTAATAGAACAAGTCATAACAATAGTCACAATAATCTAGAAAATCAACTTTGAGTTTATAATGCTTTATATGCTAATATATACATGTTTATATTTTTTGATTGTTATATTTTATTTGATACGATAATGTCATATAATTTATGCAAATAATGTATTTTTAGCACTTTATGGCCTGAATTAACATATTCTTATGCAAAATGAGTTTGAAAGAAAGAAACAAGAAATATTAGCTGCTCAAAGTCCATCAATTAAGGAAGGAGGATGAGAAAGGAATTGGACTTGTTGATGAAGCATGTATATAAGAAATCATCTTTAAATAATGAACGCCCATCTCAAGAGGTCAACCAAACTTATGAGGATGAAAGTGATGAGGACTTTGACGACGTGAGTGAAAGTGATTCTAATCCTGATAATGTGGATGAAAGTGATTCTAACCCTAATGGTTGGTAGTTTTATTAAGGATTCAAGTTTGAAATATTTTATTTTGGACCATTTAAGAATCATACATTATTGATGTGGATGTTATGAATTATGTTTTTTGTTAGGTCTAATGGTTTACATTAGACTTGTATTGAATGATGTTTTTAAGAATTATTGGAGGTTTTGAATAGATTTTTGATAAATTGTGAAATGTTTCTAGCAATTTACGTGTGAATTATTACTTAGGAATTTCTATGGGGATGTATATGTTAAATATTCATGAAAATTTTCTTGAGAAAATTTGTTCTTGCGTATTTACTTGGGGCATTTTATACGAATTTTCTTGCGAAATAGTTCATAAATATCCGCAAGAAATTTTCTTTTGTTAATTGGGGATTTAACCTTTAAACTTCATTCAGATTTACTTGGAAATCTTTGTGGGGAATAATTTGGGAAGTTTTTCGTGGAAATCTACAGGTAAAATCCTTTTTTATGAAATATTACCAAATAATTCATACAAAAGTTTGATAGTTAATCGCAAATAAATCTGCAAATAACATGCCTGCAGTTTTATTTTCGCAACTAAATTACTTAGGTATTTTATAAATCCACAGATAATAATTACATACGAAGGTATTTCCTTTGGATTCTAATTAGTAAGAAAATCCACAGGTAATCAAATTACTTGGGGATTTTACCAGATTATCCCTATGAAAACCCCAGGTAATAAGCACTTTTCTTGTAGTGAGTGATGGTATACACTAGGTGCCTCTCTCTCCTTAACATAGAGTTTAATACACTGTTAATGAATAGACTGAGGAGCTGTTAGCATAAGCTTCTAACAACAGGAGAGAAAAAGATGCTTAATATGTATCTTAGGAGGTAGAGCTAGTTGCTGAAAGATAGAAAGCAGACCATCGAGTAGCACTCGGTGGTGATCAGAACAGAGTTTGAGATGGAAGAGCTCAAGTGATCCCAGCGTATCAGTATTTGTAGCCATATAATGATGATGATGAGGACTTGGGTTACTTGAGCCGACAGAAATAGGAGCGATCATTCTGCCTCTGTTGCCCCCAGGTGTTAAGTTTGATATAACCAGTGCCATGATCCAAATCTTAAACTTGAAGTGTTTATTTATGGGGTTTCCCACTGATGACGCAAATATGTAAATTGTAAATTTCAGTAGGACCTATAGTTCTTATACCAATCCAAGGATGAATCAGGAGGCACTTAGATTGAGTTTGTTCATTTTCTTGCTAATAGGAAAAACATCTTTATAGTTAGGGGAACTCCCAAGAGGATCTGTCACTACATGGAATGAGTTGTTCAGGCAATTTATGATCCAATTCTTTCCCCTAACTAGGATATTACAACTCAAGGATGAGATATATAATTTTAGATAGTTACAGGCTGAGTCTATATACGAGGCTTAGTTTAGATTCATGAAAAAGTTGAGTATGGTGCCCAACCATCAGATTTTGGGAACGATCTTATTAGAGATATTTTATGGAGCCTTGACCATCAGTTCCAGAGCCATGGCAGACACTATCTTTAGAGGAGCTTTTATGACACTATGATGGAGGTAGCACTTGATATTCTAGACAAGGTTTCTCTAACTAGTCGAGGGTGGCAAACTCGGGAGGCTAAGAAGGTCTATTGAACTTACTCCATTAGAGATTCTATTGACCATAGAGTGGATGATGATTTTATAGAACAAAAGATTGAACAGTTGAGGACTGATATTGGGTTGCTGGAAAAGTAGTTCACAATCATGAATTCTGGGAAAGTTAATGCAGTAGGAGTTGTTTACAACCTCTAGAGCTTACGAGTCTAAATTAGAAGAGGAGGCTAAGTATCCATAGTGGTTGTTAGCGGGTTTCCAAGCCTAAGGGTAAGGCTACCAAGGTCAAAACTACAATAGAGATAGATATTGAGACCATAGTAAGGAGTGAGATGGTGACTAGAGATGGAAAGATGACTACAACAAGAAGAGAGATAGGTATATTCTTCTAGGCAGTCGGGATACAAAATCAAGAATGAAAGTGATGCTGATCAAACTGGTGAAGGGTTAGGAAGTCAAGAGGCCAGCCTTAAGGATCAAGGATGATATTTTAGGTTTGACCCAAAAAGTTGAGTCTCATGCAACTATTATCAAGAAGTTAGAGGACTACTGATGTCAGCTACTTTAAATCAAAGGTCGCCAGGTGTCCTTCTTAGTAACACGGTAAAGAACCCTTCAAACATTGTTCATTGTCTGGCTGTTACCATTAGGAGTGGTGCTCCTACTGATGATCTCTCTATGCCTACTACTAAGTAGTCAAAGGATAATGGTATTACAATTGATAATATATATGAGACAAAGTTTAAGAAGTTGACATGTAGTAATGATGATTATGAGAGTGATTATGGGGATGACTGGGTCTCCAATGACCTCAAGGATAATGTGAAACATTGTAGTGTGATTTCTTCTGGACTATTAGTAGAAAAGAAGGAGGACCCTGGGGCAGTCACCATTCCGTGTTCTATTGTGCCTTTCAATATCAAATATGGTCTATGTAATCTAGCAGCCAACATCAATTTGATGCCACTGATGGTATATAAGTTATTGGGGATAGGGGTACATAAACCTATATCCAAGAGGCTGCTAATGGCCAATTCATTTGTGAATAAAATAGTGGGTTTTTTATGTGACATTGAAGTAATGGTGGCATCCTTTATATACCTAGCAAATTTCATAATTATTGACTGTGAAGTAGACTTTTAAGTCCCTATTATATTAGGTGGACCCTTTCTATCAATAGGTAGGGCATTTTTGATATAGACTTAGAGGATATAACCTTTAAAATGAATGACAAACAAGTTGTGTTTACGTTTTTCTGATAGTGTAACAACCAGATGATAGGCAAGTGATGTTCGTGATAAACACTATCGATAATAATGTTGATGCAGAGACTGTGCCTATTGATATAGACTTAGGTTCGAAGCATTAGCTATAGTAATCATGAATTTCAAGAGTGGTGGCATCGAAGAAAATGATAAGATGGTTAAAGCATTGCATGGTAAGAATTCTTATACTTATGCTCCAAAAAAATGGATCTTGATCTAAAAAATAAAACTAAAACTCTTGTAAAACCATCCGTTAAGGTGCCATCAGTATTGGAATTAAAGGCCTTCCCATCTTACTTGTAGTATGTATTCCTGAGGGCTAATAATACCTTACAGGTGATTATTGCTATAGATTTTCCATAGTGATAGGTAGAAGCATTGATATCCCTATTAAAGAGATTTAAAAGAACTATTAGTTGGAATATAGTAGATATTGTGGGGATTTTACTAATATTTGTACTCACAAAATACAACTTAAACCAAAATATGTTCCCAATATTGAGCATCAGTGCAGATTGAACCCTCTTATGCAGGAGGTTATGAAGAAAGAAATTATAAAATAGTTAGATGATTGAGTGGTTTACCCTATTGCAGACAGTAAATGGGTTATCCCAGTTCAATGCATGCCAAAGAAGGTGGAATTATTATAACTCCTAATGAGAAAAATGAGTTTGTGCCCATGACACCCATAACAGGTTGGAGAGTTTGCATGGACTATAGAAAGCTGAATGCTTAGACCAGGAAAAGACCACTTCCCTAAGCCTTTTATAGATTAGATGTTTGATTGATTAGCAGGCCAGGGTTGGTATTGTTTTCTTGATGGGTTCTTGAGTTACAATCATATCACTATTGCTCCCTGGACCAAGAAAAGACGACATTTACTTGCCTCTATGGGACTTTTGACTTCTAGAGAATTCCCTTTAAGTTATCCAACACTCCTTCTACCTTTCAGAGATGTATAATGTCTATATTTTCCGATATGGTGGAGGATATGATCAAGGTATTCATGGATGATTTTTCAGTAGTTGGGAACTCGTTTGATGATTGCTTGGCCCATCTGGCCAGTACATTGCAGATATATGGAGAATGCAACTTGGTGTTGAATTGGGGAAAATATCATTTAATATTAAAAAAAGGTATTGTTATCTGGTACAAGATCTCTAAATAGGGTATTGAGGTGGACAAATCTAAGATTGAGGTAATTGAAAAGTTATCGCCACTAGTCTCAATTTGAGGTGTATGGAGTTTTTAGGCCATGCAAGCTTTTATAGAAGGTTCATCAAGGACTTCTCTAGGATTTCAATTCTATTTTTCATTCTTTTAGAGAAACTATAAAATTTGTGTTTGATGATGCATGCCTGAAAGCCTTCAAGTGCCTTAAGGAGAGGTTGATTTTGGCTTCTATCATTGTGTCCCCTGATTGATCTGCACCCTTTGAGGTAATGTGTGATACGAATTGAGTGGCCTTGGGGTGCTCTCCTAGGATAATAGAGAAAGAAAAAACTTCAACCCATTTACTATGCTAATAGGAATTAAGCCCCGCATAAAAGAACTATACTGTTACTAAGCAAGAATTAATTGGGACTAAATTTGTAGTCCACATAGACCAGGCATCCTTGAGGTATTTGATGTCAAAAAAATGCCAAACAGAGACTGATTTGTTGAGTTCTCTAAGTAGAAGAGTTTGATTTTGAAGTTAAAGATCGAAAAGACACTGAAAACCAAGTTGTAAATCACTTCTCTAAGCTTGAATAAGAGGAAATGAAAAAAGTAGGGGATGGGATTTAAATAGATGATACTTTTCTAGATGAGCAGGTCTTGGTAGCATCTCAAGACTTAATCCCATAGTTTGCTAATTTTGCCAATTATTTGGCAAGTGATCTTATCCCAGAAGACCTATCCTTCCAGCAGTGGAAAAGATTTACGCATGAGGTGAGGAGGTTCTTTTGGGATGAGCCATATCTTTTTAGGGTTTGTGAAGATGGTGTGATTCAAAGTTGTATCTCGGAGGTAGATATGATGAGTATTCTCAAAACTTATCATTCATCACCAGTTAAGGATCATAATAGTGGTACCCACATAGCCCATAAAAATCTCCAATGTGGGTTTCATTGGCCTACAGTTTATAAGGATGCTCATGATTTTGTTCAAGCCTGTGACCAATGTCAGCATCAAGGCAAAATTTCATGATGCCATGAACTCTCTATGACACTTATTTTAGAGTTAGAGCTATTTGATGTGTGTGGGGGATTGACTTCACGGTTTGTTAGTGATATCCTATAGCATAAGGTATATTTTTGTAGCGGTTGACTACATTTCAAAATAGGTTGAGGAAGTTTTACTTCCAGAGAATGAAGGTAGAAGTGTCATCGCCTTTTTTAAGTAAAACATCTTTTCTAAATTTGGTACTCTATATGTAATTATTAGTAATGGTGGGTCTCATTTTTGCAACTAATTGTTCAAGGCCTTGCGTGATAAATATAGGTGTAAGGCGTAAGGTGGCAACACCTTACCATCCTCATACTGGAGGGCAAGTTGAGGTCTCCAATAGAAAGATCAAATCCATATTCACAAAAATTATGAATGCCAACAAGATTGACTAGTCAAAAGGCTTAGATGATGCATTATGGGCCTACCAGAAAACCTATCAGACTCCCATATCAACTTGTGTATGGAAAGGGATACCACTCACCAATTGAACTTGAGCATAAGGCACTATAGGCATTGAAGAGGCTAAATTTGTAGTGGTGTGATACAGAAAATCTGAGGTTGAGTAAGGTGAATAAGTTGGATGAATTCTGGGTCTTTGCTTATAAGAGATCCTCCATGTACAAAGAAAAAATAAATATGTATCCTAATGGGAAGATTTAGGAAAAGGTATTTGAACTCGGTGATTTAGTATTATTATATAATTTAAGACTTTGCTTGTTTTCTAGAAAGCTGAAGTCTATGTGGTCTGGACCATTCACGTGGTTAGGGAATTACCTCATAGTGTCGTAGAAATAAGAGGGGATGGTGAAACCCCATTCAAAATGAATGGGCAGCATATGAAGCACTATTTGGGAATCATGAAAATGTGAAGGTAATTGATGAGGTTAGCCATGGTGAATCTAAGTAGCTGAGGTAGCTGAGTTGTACCACGACGCTAAATCAGACACTACTTGGGAGGAAACCCAAGGTAACGGATGCCAAGTATGTCCTAGGTATGTCCTTATTCCCTTGCCTTAAATTTACTTAGCACATTGTGGACAGTGCACAGTTTTTAGTTGGGGTGAGGTATACCATAATCACTGTGGGTTTTTGTTGTCGTGCTTCTTTTACTGTCGGTCATGGTATGGTTGTTGAACTGGTATGTCTAGGTTAAAATTTGTGTTGTATAGTATTTTGTTTTGTACTGTGTTTGTTTTTGTGTAATTAGGAGATTTTTTAGTATTTAGGGCAATTATCATATTTGTTGATTGATTTTGAGAAAAAATGATACCCCTTCAAAATTTGGTTCTTAGAACTGTATGAACGTATATATGTGTGACTTTTGTGGATCTTGTTATGGCATTTGAATTAGGGACATGAAAATTATAGCTAACTTGTGCATGAACCGGATAGGTAGTAGCTTATGGCGTGACTCTGTGCCATGTGTGTGTGAGATGCTACCTAGTTCTCATGTTAAATCTAGAACTTGCCCGGTCAGTCTTGCCTAGGTTGTAGGATAGACGATTAGGATAGGATCATAGGCCCTTTTTTATTTTAGTACACTTTTAGCCTAAATAACCTTCCAATGTGAAAGTATCCCTTGATCCTATTTTTTTTAGCCTATCTTTCTTGTTAAACTTTTCACCTTCCCATTTTTATTGCAATGAACCTATTTTGGCCCTGGTCCTCCTTGGACATTGTGTAACTCAACTCAGGAAAATTGCCTAAGTTTTGGGTGGCTATCATAGGGGTGTGTGATATAGAGTAGGTATAAAGAAGGGTAAAATAAGAAAGTAAGGCTAAGTGCGAGACAAAAAAAGAAAAAAAAGGAAAATGTGAAAAAGAAAAGAAAAAAATAATAAAAGATACCACACCCAACCAGAATGCACATTAAAGGATAAAAGAGAGGAATATAGGTGGAATAAAAATAAATTTATGAGTGAACCCCAAAGTTAGTGTAGTGCCAAGGAGTCTTAGTTATTTGGTATCCATATGTACCATACCATCCCCCAAGCCTACATTACAAACCAAATAAAATCCTATAGTGATCCTAACTTGACTGTCTGAAAGCCAAGGTAAAGAAAATAAGGGCAAGCCTATGGTATTTGATACGCATTGGTTGAACTTCTCTTTTGAATATGTGTCTCTTAGCCGTCCCCACATTGACATGCTTATTTCATATAAGTGAGTAGGACTTCTTTGTTGTGTGGGCACATGGGTTGCATTACTAGTTGCTTACTTTTTTCGGAAGTATATGTAACGCCTGAGAACCTATCTTAAGACATCACATGGTTCTCAAGGCCACACGTGGCCTCAAGCTAACCCTCTAAGCCTACCATCACTTTCAGAACTCATTATAGCGCAAATCATGCTAAGATAAAGAGGAATAACCATGTCATGAACTTACTGAAATACGAAGTAATACTGCCTTGTACAAACAAAATACTGAAATCTCTGTACACACTGGCTCACTAGTCTGACAAAGCCTCTACTAGATAGGACTGAGGAGCCATTGGGACAGATCCCCAACTGACTTGTACTAAACTGAAAGTAAACAACCATATATTAAAAAGAAAAAATCGGAGACACAGGTCCTCGAACCATGAGGACTCACCAACAATAGAAATGTAGATAAAGGTACACAAATATCACTGTCGCTGCTGAGACTGAGCACCTGAACCTATATCATGAGGAAATATAGAATACAAAAGAGTATGGGAGTCAGTACTTGGGAATGTACTGAGTATGTGGGGGTGGATGCAACATTTTAAATAATATCATAAATGTATAAGAAAATCATGCATGCTGACAATAATAACTCTCTTGGATTGAATTATCTAAAAACATCATTTCCGTAAGTCAGCAGTAATAACATATGCTTCATAAATCTCATAAATCATTTATCTCAACTCAAACTCTTTGACTCATGACTTAGAGTGACTCGGTATCTCATGGTACTTAGATCATTATGGATGTAGGAGTTTCTTATAACCGACATAACTACACCATGTGAGCCACATGAAGTGCAACGTTTTGCGCTCCTAAGGAGAGAACCCCACATTGGCGGGGGTGTCATACTCTTGCCAGGGAGTACAACCTCAATCTCGTTATCACAATCCCATACTCGGCCTCTGGCCCAAAATTATCAACATTAAACCGATGGTGGCATGTAGTTTCGGGGAAATACCACATTTCCCGCTTAGTGCTAAATACTCCTCCCAGACTCAACTCAGAACGCGTTAGGAAATCCACCTTAATCAATATCAACTCATGGGACTATTTTAAAGACCAAAACATAAATATATATCTCATCTATAAATGATAAACGTCTTGTGGATTCCTAACCCGACTCAACTCAACACAATCGTTCTCAATATCAAGTACATTTGCTTTTTGAATCATTTTCAAATATCAAAAGCTTCAAGGAAACATCATAGGACTCATTCTTGACTTTCAATCTCAAATATTGATATATATTCAATTGTCAAATTTCTCATGGAAAGGCATAACTCATGACACTTGTCTTAAATCACTTAGAAATCATCAATACATAATGACAATATACAACTCATGGAATAAATTCTCAATTTAAGAAACATGATGGTGAAATAATCATAAATATCAAACTAATTCAACTCAAATCTCATAAA
>NC_061118.1:44662731-44745572 GCF_002878395.1 Capsicum annuum
GTCCTATGATGTTTCCTTGAAGCTTTTGATATTTGAAAATGATTCAAGGAAACATCATAGGACTCATTCTTGACTTTCAATCTCAAATATTGATATATATTCAATTGTCAAATTTCTCATGGAAAGGCATAACTCATGACACTTGTCTTAAATCACTTAGAAATCATCAATACATAATGACAATATACAACTCATGGAATAAATTCTCAATTTAAGAAACATGATGGTGAAATAATCATAAATATCAAACTTGTTCAACTCAAATCTCATAAATCATAAATAAATAAATTTGGGTGTAAACCCACTTGAAAATTCATGTAAATCAATAATAGAAAGTAAATCTTTAGGCACAAGAACGAAAGAAGTGTTCTTGTTCAAGTCCCACATAC
Organism: Capsicum annuum; assembly: GCF_002878395.1. Lineage (NCBI taxonomy): Eukaryota > Viridiplantae > Streptophyta > Magnoliopsida > Solanales > Solanaceae > Capsicum > Capsicum annuum. Next base: position 44,663,121 of record NC_061118.1, read on the forward strand.
CTTGGATTATAATTTTGGAGATGTAGAAACTTGTTTGGAACTTCTTTCTCACACATTTAGACCAAGATTCTTGATCAACTTGACTTGGGGAACTTAATTCTCGAACAACTTGGAGAAATCTGTGGAAGACCCTTGAATTTTTTGGAAGAAGATTGAATTTTTTTGGGTTTTGGTAGAAACCCTAATTTCTAGATATTTCTTGCAATGGATATTTCTTGCAGTCGACGGTCGAACTGACGGTCCGTCAAGTCTCCTAACGGTCCACCAGATCGTCCGACACTCGACTGCAAAAAGTGGAACGTTCTACCTCGTCGTGATGGTCCGTCAGGAAACTGATGGACCACCAAGTCATCTGTCACTCGAGAGCCAGAAATGAGACATTTTGTCCCGACCTGATGGACCCCTTGACGGTCCACCAACTTGGCCGTCATACGATGGCCTAAAAAAGGAGACACTACCTTGGCTTGACAAGGTACTTGACGGTTCACTAGGGACCTGACGGTCCGCCAGGTCGACCATCAATCCTAGACGATCCAATACCATTTATTAAAATGGCCATAACTCCCTCATCCACCCATAAGACGGATTTAGGCTTAAGAAACGATTGGGGTATTACAATATCTCCCCTTTGGACACATTTGTCCTTGAATGTTGCCAGATAGGCCAAGAGCAAGAGAAAATGAGGACGTATAGCTGGAACGACTCACATCTAAGGGCTCAATTTACTCTCAACTTTTGAGTACTTCACCAAATGCACGAATTATAAAGGGAATAACCATATAGCTGAATACATTAGATTAGGAGGAAACTAAATTAGGGGAATAGTACCTTCAGCTTGATTCAATGAAATTGGTATTGATGGAAAGGTTATTCAATGCTCTACAAGAGAAAAAGTAGAAAATAGAGAAATGCAACATGGTTTAAACATCAATCACTTTGGAAGTCATACATATCCACCCATAAGACGGATTTAGGATTAAGAAACGATTGGGGTATTACAATATCTCCCCTTTGAACACATTCATCCTCGAATGTTGCCAGATAGGCCAAGAGCAAGAGAAAAGGAGGATGTATAGCCGGAACGACTCACATCTATGGGCTCACTTTACCCTCAATTTTTGAGTACTTCACCAAATGCATGAATCACAGAGGGAATAACCATATAGATAAATACATTAGATTTGGAAGAAACTAAATTAGAGGAATAGTACCTTCATCTTGATTCAATGAAATTTGTATAGAAGGAAAGCTTATTCAATGCTTTACATGACAAAACTAGAAATTAGAGTAATAAAACATGGTTTTAACATCAATCACTTTGAAAGTCATACATATCAACCCAAAACACGGAATAAGGCTTAAGAAACGATTAGGGTATTACAATATCTCCCCCATGGACACAGTCATCCTTGAATGTTGCCAGATAGGCCAAGAGTAAGAGAAAATAAGGACGTATAGCTGGAACGACTCACATCTAAGGGCTCACTTTACTCTCAACTTTTGAGTACTTCACCAAATGCACGAATCTTAGAGGGAATAACTATATAGATGAATAAATTAGATTAGGAGGAAACTAAATTAGAGGAATAGTACCTTCAACTTGATTTAATGAAATTGGTATCGATAGAAAGCTTATTCAATGCTCTACAAGACAAAAAATAGAAATTAGAGAAATACAACATGATTTGAACATTAATCACTTTGGAAGTCATACATATCCACTCAAAAGATGGATTTAGGCTTAAGAAACGATTGGGGTAATACAATATCTCCCCCTTGGACACATTCGTACTCAAATGTTACCAGATAGGCCAAGAGCAAGAGAAAAGGAGGACGTATAGCTGGAACGACTCACATCTAAGGGCTCACTTTACTCTCAACTTTTTAGTACTTCACCAAATACATGAATCATAGAGGGAATAACCATTTAGATGAATACATTAGATTAGGAGGAAACTAAATTAGGGGAATAGTACCTTCAGCTTGATTCGATGAAATTGGTATCGATGGAAATCTTATTCAATGCACTACATGACAAAAAGAAGAAATTAGAGAAATACAACATGGTTTAAACATCAATCACTTTTGAAGTCATACATATCCACTCAAAATATGGATTTAGGCTTAAGAAATGATCGGGGTATTACAATATCTCCCCCTTGGACACATTCGTCCTCGAATGTTGCAAGATAGGCCATGAGCAAGAGAAAATGAGGACATATAGCTAGAATGACTCACATCTAATGGCTCACTTTACTCTCAACGTTTGAGTACTTCACCAAATGCACGAATCATAGAGGGAAGAACCATATAGTTGAATACATTAGGTTAGAAGGAAACTAAATTAAGGAAATAGAACCTTTAGCTTGATTCAATGAAATTGGTAATGATGGAAAGATTATTCAATGCTCTACATGACAAAAGGTAGAAATTAGAGAAATACAACATGGTTAAAAAATCAATCACTTTAGCAGTCATACATATCCACTCAAAAGATGGATTTAGGCTTAAGAAATGATCAGGGAATTACAATATCTACACCTTGGAAACATTCATCCTCCAATGTTGCTAGATAAGCAAAGAGTAAGAGAAAATGAGGACATATAGCTGGAACAACTCACATCTAAAGGCTCACTTTACTCTCAACTTTTGGGTACTTCACCAAATGCATGATCATAGAGGGAATAACCATATAGGTGAATAATATAGATTAGGAGGAAAATAAATTAGGGGAATAGTACCGTCAACTTGATTTAAGGAAATTGGTATCGATGGAAATCTTATTCAATGCTCTACATGACAAAAAGTAGAAATTAGAGAAATACAACATGGTTTAAACATTTATCATTTGGAAGTCATATATATCCACTCAAAAGAACGATTTAGGCTTAAGAAACGATCGGGGTATTACAATATCTCCCCCCTGGACACATTCGTCCTCGAATATTGCTAGATAGGCCAAGAGTAAGGAAAAATGAGGACGTATAGCTGTAACGACTCACATCTAAGGGCTCAGTTTACACTCAACTTTTGGGTACTTCACTAAATGCACGAATCATAGAGGGAATAACTATTTAGCTGAATATATTAGATTAGGAGGATTCTAAATTTAGGGAATAGTACCTTCAGCTTGATTCAATGAAATTGGTATTGATGGAAAGCTTATTCAATACTCTACATGACAAAAAGTAGAAATTAGAGATGTACAACATGGTTTAAACATCAATCACTTTGGAAGTTATACATATCCACTCAAAAGATGGATTTAGGCTTAAGAAATGATTGGGGTAGAATAATATCTCCCCCTTGGACACATTCGTTCTCAAATGTTGCCATATTGGCCAAAAGCAAGAGAAAATGAGGATGTAGAGTTGGAAAGACTCACATCTAAGGGCTCACTTTACTCTCAACTTTTGGGCACTTCACTAAATGTACGAATCATAGAGGGAATAACCATATAGCTAAATACATTAGATTAGGAGGAAAGTAAATTAGGGGAATAGTACATCAAGCTTGATTTAATGAAATTAGTATCGGTGGAAAGCTTGTTCAATGCTCTACATGACAAAAAGTAGAAATTAGACAAATACAACATGGTTTAAACATCAATCACTTTGGAAGTCATACGTATCCACTCAAAAGATGGATTTAGGCTTTAGAAATGATCGGGGTAATACAATATCTCCCCTTTGGACACATTCGTCTTTGAATGTTGCCAGATAGGCCAAAAGCAAGAGAAAATAAGAAGATATAGCTGGAACGACTCACATCTAAGGGCTCACTTTACTCTGAACTTTTGAGTACTTCACCTAATGCACGAATCTTAGAGGAAATAACTATATAGATGAATAAATTAGATTAGGAGGAAACTAAATTAGGGGAATAGTACCTTCAACTTGATATAATGAAATTGGTATCGATAGAAACCTTATTCAATGCTCTACAAGTCAAAAAGTAGAAATTACAGAAATACAACATGCTTTAAACATTAATCACTTTGGAAGTTATACATATCCACTCAAAAGATGGATTTAGGCTTAAGAAACGATCGGGGTATTACAATATCTCCCCCTTGGATACATTCGTCCTCAAATTTTACGAGATAGGCCAAGAGCAAGAGAAAATGAGGACGTATATCTGGAATGACTCATATCTAAGGGGTCACTTTACTCTCAACTTTTGAGTACTTCACCAAATACACGAATCATAGAGGGAATAACCATTTAGTTGAATACATTAGATTTGGAGGAAACTAAATTAGGGGAATAGTACCTTCAGCTTGATTCAATGAAATTAGTATCGATGGAAATCTTATTCAATGCACTACATGACAAAAAGTAGAAATTAGAGAAATACAACATGGTTTAAACATCAATCACTTTTGAAGTCATACATATCCACTTAGAATATGGATTTAGGCTTAAGAAACGATTGGGGTATTACAATATCTCTCCCTTGGACACATTCGTCCTCAAATGTTACCAGATAAGCCAAGAGCAAGAGAAAAGGAGGACGTATAGCTGGAACGACTCACATCCAAGGGCTCACTTTACGCTAAACTTTTGAGTACTTTACCAAATACATGAATCATAGAGGGAATAACCATTTAGATGAATACATCAGATTAGGAGGATACTAAATTAGGGGAATAGTACCTTCAGCTTGATTCAATGAAATTGGTATCGATGAAAATCTTATGCAATGCACTACATGACAAAAAGAAGAAATTAGAGAAATACAACATGGTTTAAACATCAATCACTTTTGAAGTCATACATATCCACTCAAAATATGGATTTAGGCTTAAGAAACGATCGGGGTATTACAATATCTCCCCCTTGGACATATTCGTCCTCGAATGTTGCAAGATAGGCCATGAACAAGAGAAAATAAGGACGTATAGCTGGAATGACTCATATCTAATAGCTCACTTTACTCTCAACTTTTGGGTACTTCACCAAATGCATGATCATAGAGGGAATAACCATATAGGTGAATAATATAGATTAGGAGGAAAATAAATTAGGGGAATAGTACCGTCAACTTGATTTAATGAAATTGGTATCGATGGAAAGCTTATTCAATGCTCTACATGACAAAAAGTAGAAATTAGAGAAATACAACATGGTTTAAACATTTATCAGTTTGGAAGTCATATATATCCACTCAAAAGAAGGATTTAGGCATAAGAAATGATTGGGGCATTACAATATCTCCCTCTTGGACACATTCGTCCTCGAATATTGCTAGATAGGCCAAGAGTAAGAAAAAAGGAGGACGTATAGCTGTAACGACTCACATCTAAGGGCTCAGTTTACACTCAACTTTTGAGTACTTCACCAAATTCTCGAATCATAGAGGGAATAACCATATAGCTGAATATATTAGATTAGGAGGATTCTAAATTAAAGGAATAGTACCATCAGCTTGATTCAATGAAATTGGTATTGATGGAAAGCTTATTCAATACACTACATGACAAAAAGTAGAAATTAGAGATGTACAATATGGTTTAAACATCAATCACTTTGGAAGTCATGCATATCCACTCAAAAGATGGATTTAGGCTTAAGAAATGATTGGGGTATTATAATATCTCACCCTTGGAGACATTCGTCCTCGAATATTGCCATACTGGCCAAGAGCAAGAGAAAATGAGGACGTATAATTGGAAAGACTCACATCTAAGGGATCACTTTACTCTCAACTTTTGGGTACTTCACCAATTGTACGAATCATCGAGGGGATAACCATATACCTAAATACATCAGATTAAGAGGAAAGTAAATTAGGGTAATAGTATATCAAGCTTGATTGAATGAAATTAGTGTCGATGGAAATCTTGTTCAATGCTCTACATGATAAAACGTAGAAATTAAACAAATACAACATGGTTTAATCATCAATCACTTTGGAAGTCATACGTATACACTCAAAAGATGGATTTAGGCTTCAGAAATGATTGGGGTAGTACAATATCTCCCTTTTGGACACATTCGTCTTGGAATGTTGCCAGATAGGCCAAGAGCAAGAGAAAATGAGAAGATATAGCTGGAACGACTCACATCTAAGGGCTCACTTTACTCTCAACTTTTGAGTACTTCACCAAATGTACGAATGATAGAGGGAATGATCATATAGCTGAATACATTAGATTAGGAGGAAACTAAGTTAAGGGAATAGTACCTTCAGCTTGATTCAATGAAATTTGTATTGATGTAAAGCTTATTCAATGCTCTACATGACAAAAGGTAGAAATTAGAGAATTACAACAGGTTTAAGCATCAATCACTTTGGATGTCACACATATCCACTCAAAAGATGAATTTAGGCTTAAGAAACGATCGAGGTATGACCATATCTCCCCCTTGGACACATTCGTCCTTGAATATTGCCAGATCGGCCAAGAGCAAGAGAAAATGAGGACGTATAGCTGGAACAACTCGTTTCTAAGGGGTCACTTTACTCTAAACTTTTGAGTACTTCACCAAATGCACGAATCATAAAGGGAATAACCATATAGCTTAATACATTAGATTAGGAGGAAACTAAATAAGGGGAATAGTACCTTCAGCTTGATTAATTGAAATTGGTAATGATAGAAAGCTTATTCATTTCTCTACATGACAAAAATTAGAAATTAGAGAAATACAACATGGTTTAATCATCTATCACTTTGGAAGTCATACATATCCACTCAAAAGATGAATTTAGGCTTAAGAAATGATTGGGATATTACAATATCTTTCCCTTGGACACATTTATCCTTAAATGTTGCTAGATAGGCCAAGAGCAAGAGAAAAATTGAATGTATATCAGGAATGACTCACATCTAAGGGCTCACTTTAATCTCAACTTGTAAGTACTTCACCAAATACACGAATCATAGAAGGAATAACCATAGTGCTTAATACATTAGATTAGGAGGAAACTGAATTAGGGGAATAGTACCTTCAGCTTGATTCAATTAAATTGGTATCAATGGAAAACTTATTCAATGCTATACATGACAAAAAGTAGAAATTAGAGAAATACAACATGGTTTAAACATCAATCACTTTTGAAGAGTTATACATATCTACTCTAAAGACGGATTTAGGCTTAAGAAATGGCCGGGGTATTACAATATCTCATCCTTGGACACTTTCGTCCTCGAATGTTCTAAGATAGGCCAAAAGCAAGAGGAAATGAGGACGTATAGCTGGAACGACTCATATCTAAGGGCTCACTTTACTCTCAAGCTTTGAGAACTTCTCCAAATGCACGAATCATAGAGGGAGTAACCATATAGCTGAATACATTAAATTTGGAGAAAACCAAATTAGGAGAATAGTACCTTCAGCTTGACTCAATGAAATTGGTATCGATGGAAAGCTTATTTAATTCTCTACATGACAAAAAGATAGAAATTAGAGAAATACAACATGGTTTAAACATCAATCACTTTGGAAGTCATATATATCCAATCAAAAGATGGATTTAGGCTTAAGAAACGATCGGGGTATTACAATATCTCCCCCCTTGTACACATTCATCCTCGAATATTACTGGATAGGCCAAGAGCAAGAGAAAATAAGGACGTATAGCAAGAACGACTCATATCTAAGGGCTCATTTTACTTTCAACTTTTGAGTACTTCACCTAATGCACGAATCATAGAGGGAATAGCCATATAGCTGAATATAGTAGATTAGAAGGAAACTAATTTAAAAGAATAGTACCTTCATCTTTATTTAATGAAATTGGTATCTATGGAAAGCTTATTCAATGCTCTACACGACACAAAGTAGAAGTTAGAGAAATACAGCATGGTTTAAACATCAATCACATTTGAAGTCATACATATCCACTCAAAACATAAATTTAGGCTTAAAAAATGATCGGGGTATTACAATATCTCCCCCCTGGAGACATTCATCCTCGAAAGTTGCTAGATAGGCCAAGAGCAAGAGAAAATAAGGACGTATAGCTAGAACGACTCACATATAACGACTCTCTTTACTCTCAACTTTTAAGTACTTCACCAAACACACAAATCATAGAGGCAATAACCATATATCTGAATACATTTGATTAGGAGGAAACTAAATTAGGGGAATAGTACTTTCTTCTTTATTCAATGAAATTGGTATCGATGGAAAGCTTATTTAATGCTCTACATGACAAAAAGTAAAAATTGGAGAAATATATCATGGTTTAAATATCAATCACTTTGGAAGTCATATATATCCACTCAAAAGACAGATTTAGGCTTAAGAAACGATGGGGGTATTACAATATTTCCCCCTTGGATACATTCGGCCTCGAATGTTGCCAGATAGGCCAAGAATAAGAGAAACTGAGGACGTATAGCTGGAACGACTCACATCTAAGGGCTTACCTTACTCTCAACTTTTGAGTACTTTACCAAGTGCACGACTCATAGAGGAAATAACCATATAGCTGAATATATTAGATTAGGAGGAAACTAAATTAGGGGAATAGTACCTTCATCTTTATTCAATGAAATTGGTATCAATGGAAAGCTTATTCAATGCTCTACATGGCAAAAAGTAGAAATTAGAAAAATACAACATGGTTTTACACCATTGAGACTACTGAAACCTAGCTACTCTAATACAAATTTTTCACAACCCAAAAATAAGGGTCATGATGAAACTTGTCGTGGTGTACCTTAATAAGTAAGCTTATCTCCCAAACTGATACACCAAGGGGAAAAAACATAAATACCCCCTAAGTAAGGCTTATAGACCAAAGCCAAACCATTAAGTATAATAAATGCAGTAATAAAAAATAAATAATACAGCCATAACTCCTAAAACTTGATGTCAATAGTATAAGAACGTATATAGTACAACTAGAATCCAATAAAATACATAAGATATCCAAATACAAGAGTAACTTTGTCTCCAAAATTAAAGTGAAGACACAATCTAAGGAGAAAGGTATAAGATTGCATTCAGATTCCTAAAAGTCAGCCATTACCTTGAAGGCACCAAATATCCCTTAAATTAACCAAGCTGGGGTACACTCAAACAAGGACCTTAAAATGCCTATCTTTTTGTAGACCTTAGAAAATTTCTTGGAATTACAATCTCTAGACCCAATGGTATGATCCATATGTTAGGGTACGAATGGTATGGTACAATCATAAACTAACCAGTGTTGTTTAGTGGGATGGATTTTGGTAACTAGAATGGATACGACTTAGGGGTATGAGTCGTATTGGTGGTTACAGGTCATTTGGTGATGAGGAACATTAAAATTATAAACCTATTTTAGAACCTTCATGAATCAAAAATCAATTTTCTACTTATATAAAGAGAAAGTCAATTTGAATTTTGCTACTAGTTGTCAAGTTTATCTTTTACATAATTCTAGAATACTTAGCTATTAAGAAAATGAGTTCTCAACTATGAGTTATCAATGATTTATGTATGAGTTGCCAATGAGTTGTGTATGAGTTGTCAATAAGTTGTACAAAGTCTTTTGAAGACTATAAATAGAGACAATGACCTCTAGCTATGTAGTTTTTAGTTCAACTCTCGTATTAATTAAACTTTGTGTTTTATTTTAAGATCTTGGATTAGATCTTGTATTTTAAGGGATTTTGATTAAACTCGTTATCCATGGATTTGGATTGTCCTCAAAGAATTATGTTACAACATATTGAAGTTGTTCCTTCAATAAATTGTGTGGTTTACTTTATTTAGCATATTATAGAGCTCCTCTAAATTTGTGTTATATCAGTTTGGTATCAGAGCAATGAGGGATCTTATAATGAGGGTGAATAACCTAGAATAAAGATTGGATCAACAAATCGCTACTCTTCATGAAGAACTCACTAGGAGGTTTGAAAAACTTATTATATTAGTGAGAAACAATCAAGGAGGTGTTGCCAGAAATCAGAGACAACATCGAGCTTAATATGTGAAAGAGAAAGATGATGTGGAGGAACATGATCTTTATGCACAACCAAGAATAGGCCATGCAAATGGTGGAGATATGTACAAGATTAAGGATGAAATCCCAACTTTCAATGGTAATATAAACATTGAAGGGTTTCTTGATTGGATCTATAAGGTGGAGGCATTCTTTGAGATTATTAACATCCCTCCAGATCATCAAGTACCATTGATGGCATATAAATTGAAAAGAGGTGTTGGAGCTTGGTAGCATCATCATAAAGAACAGTTTCATTTAAGGGATGAAAATCGTGTAAGATATTGGCCATAAATGAAAGCACTTTTAAAGGCTAGGTTCTTGCCTGCGGATTATGAACAACTCTTGCACCTATAGCTCCATAACTATGTTCAAGTTAATAAATCTGTTTCTGATTTTACAGAGGAGTTCTTAAGATTACAAGTAAGGTACAATCTTTCTGAAAATGAAGACCAATAAATCGCAAGGTATATCAATGGTCTAAATGATTCTATCCAAGAACATATTGGCATATAACAAATTTGTCCAATAGATCAAGCTCAAACTCTTACCTTAAAATATGAGAGATATATAAAGACCAAGAAGTCTTATAAATCCGCGTCTTATTCTAGCCCAGAAAGTATATCAAAAAGTTCTCCACGCTAAGAGGAGGGAAAGTTTTTTCCATCTAAGGAAAAGAAAGATAAAAAGGCACCATCTTCTAGCAAAAATAATGATAAGCAACCATCTAATACGATAAAGTGTTATAAGTGCCGCCAAGAGGGACACATATCAAGCAACTATCCAAGAAGGGAGTTTGTCAACACCACTCATCGTGATGAAAATGGTAAAGAGGTGGACGACTATTAAAGTGAAGGTAGACCCGAAATATGTGAAGAAGATGGATAAGAAATAGTTTGTGTAGTTAAACGCCTTTTATACTTAACCATGCAACTTGAAGAGACACAATGAAAGAGGATATTCAAAAGCAAATGCACTATGAATGGAAAGGTATACAAGTTGTTAATTGATAGTTGTAGTTGTGAGAATTTACTTTCTGAAAATATGGTTAAACATTTAAATCTTAAGACACATTATCACCCGAATCCATACACTGTCGGATGGATCAAGAAAGGAGTGAAGATCAGGATCACCGAACAATGTGTTTTACCACTTTCTTTGAGTAAGTATTATCAATCAAATGTTCTATGTTATGTGGTTGATATGGATGTATGCCATGTTCTTCTTGGAAGACCCTAGTAATATGATGTTAACACATACATAAAGGAAGAGACAATTGGTATTCTTTCATTTGGAACAAATGAAAAATCATTATACTTCCAAACAAGACTACTAATAATATCTCTAAAGTAGAGGAGAAGAGTATGTTAACCATTACTCAAAATCTAAAAGAATTTGCTCAACACTTGAAGAAATCAAAATTATATGCCGTATTAGTCGTCAAAGGAGATGATCAACCAACAAAAGAAATTCCAGTAGAGATGAAAAGTTTGTTATCTGAATACCAAATCATACTTGGAGAGCCTCGACATCTACCTCCTATAAGAAATATTCAATATCAAATAGATTTTGTTTTAGGTGCTAGTTTTCCTAACCTACCATACTATAGGATGAGCCCAAAAGAGCATGCAATTCTAAGGGAGAAAGTAGAAGAGTTATTACATAAGTAACATGTTAGAGAAAGCATAAGTCAATGCAATGTACCAACACAACTCACACCAAAGAAAGGTAGATCTTGGCAGATATGCATGGATAGTAGGGCTATCAATTAAATCACTACAAGGTACAGATTTCATATCCCATGAATGGATGACATGCTTGACCAACTCAGTGGAGCAAAGGTGTTTTTGAAGCTTGATATAAGAAGCAGATATCACCAAATAAGAATTAAACCTGATGATGAATGAAAGACTACATTCAAGACAAAAGAAGGGTTGTATGAATGGTTAGTTATTCCATTTGGACTTTATAATGCTCCTACTACTTTTTTATGCCTAAAGAACCAGGTTCTTTGTCCATTCTTATCACAGTTTGTAGTTGTCTATTTTGATGACATATTGATCTATAGCAAAAATATGGAGGAACATTTTGAATATGTCAAAAAGGTGATAAATGTATTGAAGGAGAATGAGCTCTATGTTAACTTGAAGAAGTATGTATTCCTTGTAACAAAACTAGTTTTCTTAGGCTTAATTATCTCAAGTGAGGGGATTCAAGTTGATGAGTCTAAAATAGATGCAATAAAGGGATGGCCAACTCCAAAATCTATCTCTGAAGTGAGGAGCTTCCATGGTTTAGCCACTTTCTATAGAAGATTTGTGAAGAACTATAGTATTATCATGGCAGCAATCACTGAATGTTTAAAGAAAGGGAAGTTCAAATAGGATGAAAAGACGAAGCTAGTTTCATAAAAATTAAGGAAAAGCTATCACAAGCTCTTGTATTAGTGTTACCAGATTTCAACAAGACCTTTGAGTTGGAATGTGATGCTAGTGGAGTAGGCATTGGGGCTGTTTTATCACAAGAAATGAAACTTGCTGCTTTCTTCAGTGAGAAGCTAAGTAAAGCAAGACAAAAATAGAGTGCATACTAGTAAGAGTTGTATTCTGTTTATAGAGCATTAATGACATGGGAGGTCTATTTAATGCCTAAATAATTCATTGTCTACACTTATAATTAATCCTTGAAACATTTTAGAAGTTAAAAACATGTGGATCACATGTTAGCAAGATAAGAAGCATACATGGAGAGATTCAATTATCTTATTGTCCATAAGTTTGGAGTAACTAATCAAGTGGCAAATGCTTTAAGCCGATGTACAAGTATCATGGTTTCTTTTGAAGCTGAGTTATAAGGAGTAGACCAAATAAAAGAACTATATGAAAATGATAAAGAATTTGGGCGAATCTGGGTGAAACAAATGAAAGGTTTACCATTAGAAGAGAATTTTGTGGTACAAGATTGATATCTCTTTAATGGAAACCACTTATGAATTCCTAGAGGTTCTCTACGAGAAAAATTGATTCGAGAAATGCATTCATGTAATTTTAGTGGCCATGTTGGGCGTGATAAAACTATTGCTAATTTGGAATCACGCTACTATTGGCCATAACTTAAGAGAGATGCCGGCAAATTTATGCAAACGTGTCCCATTTTCCAAACAAACAAAGGGCAGGTTCAAAACATCGGACTCTATATGCCATTACCTATTCCAAGTGCACCTTGGGAAGATCTATCAACGGATTTGTACTTGGCTTACCAAGGACAAGGAGAGGACATGATGCTATTTACAAGATAGTAGATAGATTTTTCAAAATGACTTATTTTATCCCTTGCCAGAAGACAATGGATGCCCATCATGTAGCTAATCTTTTTTTTAGAGAAGTAGTCAGACTACATGGTGTTCCAAGATCAATTATTTTAGATTGAGATAGCAAATTTCTTACTGCATTTTGGCTTATTTTATGGAAACAATTCAACATAAAATTGAAGTTTTTGAGCACTACCCATCCACAAAAACATGGTCAAATTGAAGTGGTGAATAAATTTCTAGGAAATTTAATTTGATGTATCTGTGGAGATAAGAAAGGACAATGGGATTTAACTTTATCCCTTACGGAGTTTGCCTATGATAATTCTAAGCATAGGTCTATGGGTCGTAGCCCTTTCTCCATTATGTACACTAGAGTTTCAAGACATGTGGTTGATTTAGTGAATCTATCAACAAGGGAGAATTCAAGATCAGTTATAACCTTTGGTAAAAACTATTCGGAATTATTTAAAGAGGTTTAAGATGTATTAGAAGCATCAAACAAAAAATACAAGTAATTGGCAGAAAAGAATAGGAGGCTAATATCATTTCAAGTTGATGACCAATTAATGGTATACCTTAGAAAGGAGAGATTGCCTACTGGTGTTCATGAAAAATTAAGGCAAAAGAAATATGGCCCATATACTATTCTAAAAAAAGATCAATGAAAATGCCTATGTGGTAGATTTTCCAAGTGAGATGAATATTTCAAATACTTTTAATGTAGCTGACCTATCACTCTATTATCTAGAGCAAACACTCTATGAAGAAAACTCTAGGTCGAGTTTCAAAGAAGTAGAGGAGAATGATAAGGAACATTAAAATTCTAAACCTAGTCCAGAACCTTCATGAATCAAAAATCAATTTTGCTACTTATAGAAAGAGAAAGTCAATTTGAACTTTTCAACTAGTTGTCAAGTTTATCTTTTATATAATTCTAGAATACTTAGCTATTAATAAAATGAGTTGTGTATGAGTTGCCAATGAGTTGTGTATGAGTTGTACAAAGGCTTTTGAAGCCTATAAATAGAGACAATTATCTCTAGCTATGTAGTTTTTAGTTCAACTCTTCTACTAATAAAACTTTGTGTTTTCTTGTAAGATCTTGGATTAGATCTTGTATTTTAAGGGCTTTGGATTAAGCTCTTGTTATCCAAGGATTTGGATTGTCTTTAAAGCATTATCTTACAACACGTTGAAGTTGTTCCTTTAACAAATTGTGTCGTTTACTTTATTTAGCACATTAGAGAGTTCCTCTAAACTTGTGCTACATCATTGGTTCCTTAACTTAATCTTCTACTTAGTTACTTTGGTTGGATCTAAGTATGAGTGGCTCACCATGAGCTAAAAGCCAGGGTACAAACTATACCAAGGACTTATATGGTGGATAGTGTCTAAATTTTCCTTAGGTATAAATCCTCTAGGGGTATAGATGAAGGATATAGATCGTATGATGTGGGTACGACTTGGTTGGATGAGTCGTATACTAGATAGTATTTGTTCCAAGGGTTGAGGCTAGGTTACGAGTGGTGGGTACCGATTGATTAGAGGGTACAACTCGTGTGGGTTGGTAGTATCCCTGTGATAGGATTTTGGTACAACTTAAGTGGGGTTATACTTGACATTTCCCTACATATCCTAATAAGGTCCCATGACTTCTAACCTACTTGGTAGATTATTTACCCTATTATTCTTTCATTAACACTTTGAAACTCTTCCTAAACACTTCATAATTCTCTCAAGAGCTATTAGGAAAGGGGAGCTAGGGTTTCAACTAAGGGATTAATTTGGGGATTGTTTTGGTTATTTCTTTCCGTCATCATCTTGGTTTAAGGCATGTTTCTCTTCCCTCATTGTTAATTTTACTTTAAGGCATGGTTTATATGAATGTTTTCATGATTTTACTGTTACATGGTTTTGGCTTTTAAATATGATTTGGGGGTTTTATTGTTAAATGGTTTCCCATGGTTTTAATTAGGTTTTTATATGCATTAATGATGGTTTTGGATAATTTGATTTTATATGAATGTTTTATTGGTAATTGGAATTGGTTTTGATCATATTATTCCCCCAATATGTTAGTCAAAATACTTATAAAGATATGTTCATTCTATTGACTTCTTTTAATAAAACTCTTGCATGTTTTAAACTTGATAAAGGAATTATGCATGGTTTAAATGGTTTGGAAAGGCTAAAGACTAATTAGTTATTCTTGTAGAGAATATGAAAGCCTCCCAATTAGTTTAATATGGTAAATATAAGGGCACTTGAAAGTCCCCTCAAACCTATAAATGGTTGGCTATGGATGATACTTACAAGTAAGGGTTGGCATGACGATACAAATATCAATGGCCTTAGTTAATAAATGGATAATGGTTTGGTTATTTGAAAATCGGTTTTAATTGGGCAATAATGGTGGAAGGTGTACTAAGTCATTGAAAGTGGAGATCCCGGGAGGGACCAAAACTGCAAACTCATATTAGCTAATATGAGGTTGGTCTTAGTGACTTTGTGCATGATTTCATATTTTATTTTAGGGAAGTACTTGTCATCCCATGGGAAATTTCCTTGGTTATGCGGCTACACACACTGGGCCCTTTTAGCAAGGGAAGCAGAACCCATATAGCCCATGGGTTATTTAGGATGACAAAGCTACACAAGCCAAGTAAAGGTTTTAAAGGTATGCTAAACCCGGTCCCTTTTTTCCAACATGGTTATATATATGTATACATATTATATATATATATATAATATGTATGGTTTTATGCATATAGATGGTTTACTTGGTTTTATAAATGGCATTATTTTATCCTTATCTTGAGATCATGCTAGCGGTCACTTGCTAACCCCATTTATCGGCGATTGTATACCCAAGCTATGCAGGAATTGACCATTCTACTTCCCCTATATAGTGATTGACTCGGGATCAATATTTGGACTGAATTATTGAGCTTCCATCCTTTTGAAAGGCACTATTTCATGTGATGGATATTTTTAGACAATTTAGTTTTATTTTAGACATTGGTTTTAGCTATGGTTAGTGGCATGTCCCAATTGGATTTCATTACTCTTTTGGATAGAGGCTTTATGGTACTTCTAAGGATTGGAATGAGTGGGATCGGTATATGTGTCAGCCTTGGCATTGGAATAAGCCAGTGGGTTGACATCATTGGATGATATTATTGGTTGTTCATTCTTATTTTATTTTAGGATTAGTTATATTATGTTTTGGAATATATTTGGTTATGGCATGGTTTATGTCCTCATTTGTTATGGTTTAGTATGGTTAGATTATGGTTATGAGATTGTTGGACTCAGTTGGGTTGGTCACGATTGTGTTCTATTCCCTTGTATGAGTTGTTAAACTATTCTGTTTCATGCTAAGAATTCAACCAACTCAAGTTAGGTGACTAGAGGTTGGGTTGGGTAATAGGGAAGGTCTCCGATCCTGGTCGAACTTGGGATCCCTATTATGACAAGGTCCCAGGTGAGTCATGTCAAGTTGGTATCAGAGCCTAGGTTCATGGTTAATTGGGAGTCCATAAAGCCATGTCGAGTGGAGTCTCTTTTAGGACTGTGAAGAATGCCACACTCATAAAGGAGAGGCTACAAGGCATTTAGGGATGTTTCACTTTCCTGGTATTCTATCTTTAAGCTTGAATTCTCAGTCTCGGTATCTTCTCTAATCTTTGTTTGGTCATTTTTTAGATTATGCATCATAGATCTGGAACACAAAAAAAAAATTTCTATCCCATCTGGGGGTAATGCTGAAGGACTTCATCCTACTTTTAGGGTGCATCTTTGATCTCATGGTCCAATCCTAGATAATTCTAGAGTTCCATCGATTGCTATTAGTAGTCCTCAAGGTAAGGTGACTAATGTGGAATTCTGTCAGTCTATTCATGTTATTGCAAAATTGGGCTCAAGGTGAGCAGGATATATCTAGTGCTTTATGTACTGAGGCCCCAAAAGTTGGCCAATTTATGAAGATGGTTCCTCCCACTTATTTGGAGTGAATATAGAGGAGGATCTGCAGAGCTTCTTGGATGAGATGAAAAAGATATTTTAGTAATGCAGGCCACTAATAGGGAGGGGGTAAACTTTGCAGCCTATAAGCTCTAAAATGTTACATATTAGTGGTATGAAGTGCAGGATAGGGATAGAGGAGATATGGAGGAGTCATCTTTATGGGATGCCTTCTCTAGTGCTTTTCTAGATCATTTCTTCTCCCAAGAGTTGAGAGAAGTTAAGATGGAGGAATTTGTAAGCCTCAAGAAGAGGAAGTTGTCTGTAAAGGAATATGCCTTGAAGTTTTACCAGGTTTCAAGGTATGCTCCTAATTTAGTGGCTAATATACAGGCTAGAATGAGGAAGTTTTCTTCTTGGTTGAATCAAGATCTGATTTTAGAGTGCAAGACTTCCTTGATTATTAAGGATATAGACATCTCTAGGTTGACTGTTCATATACAGCAGGTAGAGAATGAAAAGAGGAAGCGGCCAGAGTATAGAGATAGGTAGTATAAGACGACCAGGTTTTCTGAACAAGGAGGTGCTTAGTCTCAGGGTGGTTGAGATGGTAGAAAGTGGTAGAAAAGAAGTTGGGGAGTTTTGGTCCCTACTCTACTGCTAGTACTCTTTATTAGTTGGGCGACAGGCGTTATCATGGTGGTGACAATTATCGGGCGCAGAGTACCAAATATCAGGTAAGTGGAGATCACTCAGTTTCTTCATATTCTCCTTATAGGTTCTGTAGTATTTCTAATTAGGTTTATTGCAATGAAGGAAAGGACAAATGCTTTAAGTTTTTCTAGGCAGGTCATCGACTCAGGGATTGTCCGACTAATGAGGTTGCTACGGTGTTGAATAAGATTCCTATGGCTTTATTTTCTGTTCTTACACCTAGTGATGTGGTATCTTCTTCTGTTACTGCTTTTAGTTTTAGTGTTGGTCAGAATAGGTTATATTCTTTGGCATCCTGATAGGAATCAAAGGCATCACCTGATGTCATTACTTATACGTTACAACTTTTCTCTTATGACATATATTATTTGCTTGATTTGGGGTCTACTCTCTCCTATGTAACTCCTTATGTTGCTATATCTTTTGGTTTTAATTCAAAAGTTATTTTGGATCCTTTTTTTGTTTCTACCCTGGTAGTTGACTCAATTATTAATAAGAGAGTCTATAGGGGTATGTGGTATCTATTGGTGGAAAGTAGACCTTGGTGGATCTATTTGAGCTGGATATAGTGGATTTTGATGTTATTTTGGGCATGGACTGGTTACACACTTGTTACACATCTTTGGATTATCCGACCCATAGGGTTATCTTTAGGTTCCTTAGTGAGCCAATTATAGAATGGGAGGGTGTTTCCTTAGCTCCTAGTGGGAGGTTTGTTTCTTATCTTAGAGATCGGAGGTTAATCTCTAAAGGTTGTTTTTATCACTTGGTCTAGATTAAAGATTCTAACTCGAAGAGTCCTTCTTTTTAATTAGCTCCAGTGGTTAATGAGTTTCCAGAGGTCTTTCTGGATGATCGTCCTAATGTTCCTCCGATAGGGAAATAGAGTTTGGTATTGATCTAATTCTTGACACTTATCTAATTTCTATCTGTATAGAATAACTCTGGCTGAGTTGAGAAAATTCAAGGAGAAACTTAAGGATCTTCTAGATAAGAGGTTTATTCATTCTAGTGTATCTCATTGGGGTGCACCGGTGTTGTTTGTGTGCAAGAAGGATGGTTCCCTTTAGATGTGCACTGACTATAGGTAGTTGAACATGGTGGTGATCAAGACCAAGTATCCTCTTCCAAGGATAGATAATTTGTTTGACTAGTAGTAAGGTGTCAAGTTCTTTTCTAAGATAGATCTTCAGTCTGGGTACTATCAGCTAAAGATTAGGGAGGTCGATATCCCTAAGATAACTTTTCATACTCAATATGGGTACTTTGAGTTTTTAGTGATGTCATTTGGGATGACTAATGCTCCGACGACGTTTATGGATCAGATGAACAGAGTTTTTCATTAGTATTTAGATCTTTCGTTATCGTGTTCATTGATGACATTCTGGTTTAGTAAAAGAATGAGGTAGATCATGATAATCACCATCATATGGTGTCGCAGACCTTAAAAGATCAATGGTTGTATACTAAGTTCTCTAAGTGTGAGTTTTGGTTAAATGCTGCAACTTTCTTGGGTCATCTTATTTCTAGTAAAGGGAATATGCTGGATCCATAGAAGGTTGCTGTGGTGAAGAGGTGGCCTAGACCTATGACTCCATCCAACATTTAAAGCTTCTTAGGTTTAGCCGGGCATTACAGGCAGTTTATGGAAAACTTTTCATCGATAGCTACTTCTTTGACTAAGTTAACTTAGAAAAAGGTTAAGTTTTCTTAGTCAAATGCTTGCGAAGAGATTTTTAAGAAGTTAAAGAATAAGTTAACTTTGGCTCTAATTTTGATTTTGCCAGAAGGCAATGATGGGTTCGTGGTTTATTGTGATGTATCTCGGGTAGGGCATGGTAGTGTGTTGATGCAGCATGGGAAGGTGAATGCCTATGCTTCTAGATAGTTAAAGGTACATGAGAGAAATTATCCTATTTCTGATGTGGAGCTACTGGCGGTTGTGTTTGCTTTATAAATATGGTGGCATTATTTGTATGGTGTTTAGGTAGATATCTTTTTTGATTATAAGAGTCTACAGTATGTGTTCTCTTAGAAAGAGCTTAATCTCAGGCAAAGAAGATGGCTTGAGCTTCTCAAGGATTATGATATGAGTCTTTACTATCACCCAGGTAAGACTAGTATGGTTGTTGATGCTTTTAACAGGTTATCTATGAGGAGTTTGACTCATATGGAGGAAGAAAAATATAAATTGGTAAAGGATATTCACCCGTTTGGCTAATCTTAGAGTTCGTGTCTTGGACTCCAAGAATGGTGGTGTAGTGGTGCAAGAAGTGGTTTGATTATCTCTTAGTGAGGAAATTAAGGAGAAGTGAGTGTTAGATCCTATCTTGATAAAAATCAAGAATGACGTTGGTGGGTAAAAGGTTGTGGTGTTTAATATCAGTGGTAATGGTACTTGATGGTACCAAGGGAGGTTATGTGTTCTTGATGTCAATGATTTACGGCAAAGGGTTTTGACTGAGCCATATGACTCGTGTTATGTTGTTCATCCCAACTCGACTAAGATACATCATGATCTCAAGAAGATCTATCGGTGGCGTGGCATGAAGAAGGATGTGGCTGATTTTGTGGCTAAGTGCATAATTTGTCAACAGTTTAAGGTTGAGCACATGAGCACAGGAGGGTTGTATCAAGAAATTGATTCACCTGAATAGAAGTGAGAAGTGATCAATATGGAATTTGTTACTGGTCTTGCTTGGTCTCAAGGTTAATATGATTCGATTTGGGTCACCGTGGATAGGATGACTAAGTTTGTACACTTTTTGCCAGTGCAGACTACCTTTTCAACAGAGGATTATGCGAAGCGGCATGGGGTGCCTATTTTGATTATTTTTTATTGTAGCACATAGTTTATATCTTACTTCTGGTAATTTTTGCAGAGATAGTTGGGGACCAAGGTGATTTTGAGTACTGCTTTTCATCTGCAGACAGATGGATAAGTGGAGATAAATATTTAGACATTGGAGGATTTGCTTTGGGCCTGTGTGATTGATTATGGTGGCAATTGGGTTGAGCATCTAACTTTAATGGAGTTTGCTCACAATAATAATTATCATTCTAGTATTGGTATGGCTCTTTTTGAGGCATTGTATGGTAGAAGGTGTAGATCTCCTATTGGTTTATTTAAGCTTGGTGAGATGTACAGTTTGGTCCCAATTTGGTTTGCCAAGCTATGGGGAAGGTAAAGGTGATTCAGGAGAGGCTTAAGGCTGCCCAAAGTCGCCAAAAGTACTATGTAGACATTAGGCGTAGAGACTTAGAGATTGAGGTTAAGGATAACGTTTTCCTCAAGGTATCTCACATGAAGGGAGTAGTTCGATTTGGCAAGAAGGGGAAGATCAGTCACCGTAATGTGGGTCCTTATGAGATTTTGTGAAAAGATGGTAATGTCGTTTATGAGTTGAAGTTACCTTCTAGCTTGAGTTTGGTTCATCCAGTATTTCATGTCTCATGTTTAGGAAGTGCATTGGTGATTTTTCTTTGGTTGTTCCTTTGGAAAGATTGGGTCTCGCAAATTCTTTGTCTTATGAAGAAGTCCCAATTGAAATCATGGATAGAAAGGTTCATCAGTTGCAAACCAAGGATGTAGCTTCGGTTAAGGTTCTATAGAGAAACCATAAGGTGGGAGAAGCTACTTGGGAGCGGAAAAAGATATGAAGTCCAAATATCCATATTTATTTTCTGCTCTTAGGATTCGTGTGGAAGGTATGTGTCTTCAACACATCTTTGTTTCCAGAATTTGTTAAAGGAAAGATTTATATCTTTGTCTCTTTGTCTTTTAACTTTGTTAAATATTGGGAATATGTTTGATAATGCAAATGACTCTTGCGTATGGTTACCCCTAACTTATCCATCATTCGATGATGAATGTTCCTAGAGAGGGAGACTGAAATGCCTTAGTTTCTGGACCTTAGAAAATTTTTCTAGAATTCCAATATCTAGACCCAATACGACTCATAGGTACGATCCATATGTTGAGGTATGGATGGCATGGTCGAGTCGTATACTGACCAGTGTTGGTAAGTGGGATGGATTTTGGTTACTGAAATGGAGACGATTTAGGGGTATAAGTCATATTGGTGGTTACGGGTCATTTGGTTCCTTAACTTAATCTTAGACTTGGTTACTTAGGTTAGATTTGAGTATGAGTGGCTCGCCATGAGCCGTAAGCCAGGGTATGAATTGTACTAGGGACTTGTATGGTGGATGGTGTCTAAATCTTCCTTGGGTATAAATCTTCTAGGGATACGGATAGAAGTTACAGGTTGTATGTTATGGTTACAACTTAGTTGGATGAGTCATATATGGTACAGTGTTTTATCCAAGGGTTAAGGCCAGGTTATAAGTGGTAGGTACAGATCATATCAGAGGCTATGACTCGTGTGGGTCAGTCTTATCACTATGATGAGATCTTGGTACAACTTAAATGGGGGTATTCTGGACGTTTCCCTACTTATACCAATAAGGTCCCACAACTTATAACCTACTTAGGAGGTTATTTACCCTATTATTCTATTCATTAACACTTAGAAACTCTTCCTAAAAACTTCATAATTCTCTCACGAGCTATTGGGAAAGGGGAGCTAGGTTTCAACTAAGGGATCAATTTGGGGCATGTCTTGGTGATTTCTTTCAATCATCATCTTGGTTTAAGGCATGTTTCTCCTCCCTCATTGTTAATTTTACTTAAAGACAGGGTTTATATAAATGTTTTCATGGTTTTACTATTACATGGTTTTGGCTTCCAAATATGATTTGGGGGTTTTGATGTTAAATGGTTGGTTATGATTTCCTATGGTTTTATTTATGCTTTTATGTGCATTAATGATTTTTTTGGATAATTGAATTGTATGGGACTGGTTTATTGGTAATTGGAATTGGTTTTGGTCATATTATGTCCCCAATGTGTTTGACAAAATGCTTATAAAGATATGTTCATTGTGTTGGCTTCTTTTAATGGAAATCTTGAATGTTTTGATCTTGGTAAAAGAATTATGCATGGTTTAAATGGTTTGTAAGGTTAAAGGCTAATTAGTTATGCTTGTGTTGAAAGTGGAGGTCCTAGGGGGACCAAAACTGGAAACTCATATTTGCTGATATGAGGTTGGTCTTGGTGACCGTGTCCATGATGTCACACTTCATTTTGGGGATGTACTAGTCATCCCATGGGATATTTCCCTGGTAGTACATCTACATGCTCTGGGGCTCTTTCAGTAGTGGGAGCTGAACCTATATAGCCCGTGAGTGGTTTAGGACGGCAAAGCTGCACAGCCTAGGTAAAGGTTTTAAAGGCACGCTAAAACTGGTCCCTTTTTCCCGACATAGTTATATAGATATATATGTATGGTTGTGTGCATATGGATGTTTTACTTGATTTTATAAATGGAATTATTTTATTCTTATCCTAAAATCATGCTAGTGGTCACTTGTTAACCCTGTCTACTGGCATTTATATACCCCCGATATGCAGGAACTGACCATTCTATTCCTCCTATATAGTGATTGACTCGGGATCAACATTTGGACTGAAGTGGTGAGCTTCCATCCTTTTGGAAGGCATAATTTCATGTTATGGATATTTGTAGACATTTTGGTTTATTTTGGACATTGATTTTGGCTATGGTTAGGGGGATGTCCCAACTGGATTTTATTACTCTTTTGGATAAAGGATTTATGGTACTTCTATGGGTTGGAATGGTCGGGATTAGTATAGGTGTCAGGCTTGGCATTGAAATAAGTTGGTGGGCTGACATCAGTGGACGATATTGTTGGTTGTTCCATCCTATTTCATTTTGGGATTAATTATATTATGTTTTGGAATGTCTTTGGTTATGGCCTAGTTTATGGCTTTGTTTGGTATAGTTTGGCATAGTTGGATTATGGTTACCAGAAGTTGGACTCGGTTGGGTTGGTCATGGTTGTGATTTATTCCCAAGGTCTTTGTGTGAGCTATTACACTGTTATGTTTTAGGCTCGGAATTCAGCCAACTAAGGGTAGGCTACTGAAGGTTGGGTTGGGTAATAGGGGTGGTCTTCGGTCGTGGTCAAACTTGGGACACCCATTATGACAAGGCCCCAGGGAAGGTTATGTCAGACTGCATTGAAAGGGAGCAGTAGGCGTGTGTATGGTCCACTTATATTCAGTAGGTATCAAGGCCGACCGAGAAAAGTAGAAAATAAAGCATACAAAATATACACTAAGGGCACGTCACCTTCAATCTGGAAATTTCCCACAATGGTAGACCACACTGCTTGCGCTAACAGTTCTAATATATCACATATATTCCAATAAATACAAGAAAAAGACCAAAAATATACAATTTACCACATACAAGAAGATCAAAAGAAGAATATATATATATATATATTTGTCTAGAGAGTGTCCTCGGCGTGGGATTATTAGTCATTACGTGCAGCTAGATCGGTCTCATATAGTCATGGCATGTTTGATTAGAGGCAGTATACTTGGTGTTTCAGTTGGTCATTCAGACACTTAGTCTGGGCTTTAACTTGCTCAAATTCATATTATTTTGGGCACATTAGGGGTATAACTTTGAACTCGCTCGATATAGATGCGATTTGCTTACTATCTTTTACCTTTCATTTGAGTTAAGTTGGGGTTTTTACACTCATCACTGATTTTATGCCTTGACATTACTATATTATATGTTGTAGTCTCTATGTAGATTTTTATGCTTATGTGTCTACCCCTATAGGTGATTTCTATTAGTAGTAGATTGAGTGGATCTGTATTGTTATTTCATCGGAGCATAGCATTTCGGTCAAAGTTCATTTCCTTTTGCATTTTGCCTTTTGTATAGACCTAGGGTGCTACCAGTCATTGTTTTTCATTTTGTACTGCCTACCCTTTTAATAATGAAAGATAGAACAATTAGATAAATGACAAGTCAATATGTAGAACAAGTAGATAGATGACAAGTCAATATGACAATACAAGCATGACAGAAACACAATAAAGTAAGTGCAATCTATATGATGATGATGATGATGATGATAGAGATGATGATGATTATAATGATAATGAGGGTGAAGCATGAGGTTGTCGCACAACCTCCGTATATACCTATGGAGGAAGCCTCCCGATGTGGGACCTATGGAGTGTTCGTCAACCCATATACTACCCCGTATACAACTACGGAGGTAAGCCTCCTGATGTAGAACTTATGGGGGTGTTCGTCAACCTATATACAACCAATATCTGTGACTCTTCTTGGGCATATCCTTTGGAGAGGTCTATAAAATCCAATATCCAATACCACTCTCCATGACTCTTCTCTGTCATATTTCTCAGAGAAGGTATATAAAAGATGATGTTCCCAGTGTTTAATTTCCAGTGTTTTTAGTATTTCCAGTGTTTCCAAGGCACATAACACAGAAATGAAGTATGAAAAACAACACCAAAAATATATACAAAACATACAACAAATAGTCAAATCATATGTATGATGTCATGAGGATGATGATTCAATGTTCACTACCAATTGCAAAATAGTATTTCCACAACCAACCACAATGTGCATTTCCATAACCAACCAATATATCAATCATGTGAGACAATTATCCACACATTATTTCTAACCATCCATAAATTTCCACATGTATCATATGCCAAAAAGTATGAATATATCACAATACTCCAATAGTACCACACAATAACACGATACAATTATTCACATGTAATCAAGGCTATCAACATCACAAAGGACCTCACACGTCACACATAGACCACATAATATCTCAAATTCAGCTATTACATACATATAGGTCCACACGGTCACAACACAAAGATAGTCATTTATAATTATTATATCTCACCCTTAACGTGGATTTTTTACCAATATTTACAACCCAGCCCAGTATGAAAGAGTTAAGCCATAACCTATCTCGAAGGCCAAAATCGGTCTGCAACACTTCAACCACAGAGCCCTACTTCTCTCGAACGGTCTCAAAATCAACTGAAATACAAGAAATATATAATCTATGCATCAAAACAAGGATAAAAATATCCATATTGCCTACTTTTGGTTCGGGGTCAAAACGGACCCCTAAAATGGGCTTTTGGAAAACTAAGGGCAAAATCATAATTTTATTTCAAAAATATGTTCCCCTTTTTTCAGGAATCTATAACTGAAATCTAAGTGAAATCTAGTAAAAAATGATGTTCAAAGTGAAAAAAATCATTTTTGAAGTTTACTAGGTAAAACTTTTGAAATCCATTTAAAATTAAGAATTCAAGTTGTTTTGAAGATAAAATTAGAAAAAAAAACTAGTAATTGTAGTATTAAGAACATTATTCAAGTGAAAAGGTTTAGAATTTGGGAAAAAATCAAGTACTAAGGTTTTGGAGTTTTTGAATATTAATCAAGAAATTTGATAAAGAAAAGAGTGAATTCTCACCTAATATCTGTAAAAGAATCAAGAAATAGATGTTAAGCCGGATTCTCAAGCACCCAGTAGTTTCACTTTTAAGCTCTCACACTATTTTAGGGTTTAGCTCATAAGAGGCAAGATGGAAAATGAGCAAAATCTGGTAAAAAAGGGTTGTTTATACATATACTAGGTTACCAGGTGCATAAGGCATAAATCACATGCCTCAAATGAGTTTTACCCTTCGTAATCCAGGTTGCACCAGCAATTTGGTGCACCAGATTTTCTAAGTCCAAAACGAACTTTGAGGGGGTGCCCGGGATTCGTTTGGAATTCGATATGCGCAAACAAACTATGCAAACACACAAAATTTGATTCTCCAGACTCAATGACGTTATCAAAATTTCAAAAAAAATGTTATTTTCACAAAGTCAACCCCCGAAATCCAAAATCACAATTTTCCAAACTAAGGGTGTAAATGAGATTTAAAAGCCATAAAACCACACCAACCATATTATCACTATAAAATCGATGTTCTGCATATGATGGCAATTTTGTTCATCCATCCATCGCACGGATCAAATGATAACCACAATAGTACAAAATAATGCTCTCAAAGCCACCAGAAACCACAATATTGCATAAATGGTACCAAAATGCATTGAGAACGGTGCCAATCACCCCACACCCCAGAAATACCACAATGCTACTTTGAGGAGGGGTAAAATAGTCAAACCACAAAAAATCACAAATCTCACTTATTTTATTAAATTTCAGGTCGTTACACTTACCCACCTCATACAATCCAATAGGTGACGTGCACTTTCTACCATAAAGGAACTCAAAAGGGGATATTTGGATGTTGTAACGATTACTGTTGTTGTAAGCAAATTCAATAAGAGGGAAATGGTCAACCCAAGTACCTTTAAAATCAATCACACAGGCCCTTAACATATCTTACAAAGTCTGACTAGTACGTTCCACTTGTCCATCCATTTAACTATAGAAAAATAGTGGTAAGGTTCACCTATGTAACCAAACCTTTCTAGAAAAAATGACAGAAGTGAGAAGAGAATTGAGTACATTGGCCTGAAATGATAGACATTGATTCCCCATTAAGCTTTACTATTTCCTGAATGAACAACTTAGTATAACCCTCTCCTGAGTAGCTAGTCCTCACAGGAAAAAAGTGAGCAAACTTTATCATTCTATCTAAGATGGCCCAAACAAAATCATACTTGTTTTAAGACCGTAAAAGACTAGTAATAAATCCATATTAATCATCTCCTATTTCCATATAGGAAATTCTATCTCCTAGGAAGTAACACCCAATCTTTAATATTCTACCTTGACTTGCTGACATACCATACACTTGGCAACAAAATTTTCCATATCTCTTTCATATTATTTCACCAGTAGATTTTCTTTAAGTCATGATACAGTTTGGTTGAACCCAGATTAACTGTATATTTAGACATATAATCTTTGGTAAAAATCCTTTACCACAACCCATCTACATCAGGAACACACAACCTTCCTTGATTTCTCAAGGTACCATCTCCACCAATCTTGAAAGCCATAACCTTTTATTGAGCCACATCATCTTTAATTTGCATGAGTTTAGGGTTTGGAACTTGCTTCTCCTTGACCCCAGCACCAAGAGATGATTTAACCACTTATTGAAAAAGCACTCCTCCTTCCTTGGAGTCTAAGAGGCAAACTCCAAAGTTAGCCAGCCTATAGACATTCTTTACTAGTCGTATTTTCCACTCTTTAATGTGAGATAAGACACCCATAGACAACTTGATAAGAGCATCAGAAAACATATTATCTTTACTTGGATGGTAGTGCAAACTCTTGTCGTAATCCTTAAGCAATTCGAGCTACCACTTCTGACTGTGATTTAAATCCTTCTACGTAACCACATACTCCAAGTTTTTATGATCTGAATAAATGTCCACACACACCACATACAAATAATGCATTAAATCTTCAAAGCAAGGACAACATCCACAACCTCTAGATCGTGAGTTGAGTAATTCCACTTATGAACCTTAAGCTACCAGGAAGCATAGGCTACAACATCATGCTATATAAAAACATAACCCAGTCCCACATGGGATGTATCACAATACATAACAAACCCCTCAGTGCCCTCGGGCAGTGTCAAAACAGGCGCAAAAGTCAAATTATCCTTTAACTTGTCAAAACTACTTTCACAAGCATCAAACCATAATAACTTAATCTTTTTCTGAGTTAACTTTTTCACCCGATCCCAAGAAGCTCCTAATGTTGGTTGGAGTAGTGGGTCCCGACTACTTTTTAACCACCTTAATCTTTTATGGATCTACCTTGATCCCTTCTGACGTAACCCGACCGGGGGCCCTGTCATAATGGGCATCCCAAGCTCGATCGAGACCGGAGACCACCCTCCTTACCCAACCCAACCTCTAGCCGCTTACCCTGAGTTGGCTGAATTTTGAGCATGTAGAAAGATAGTGCAACAGCTCACATGAAGACTCTGAGATAAAATCACAACCATGACTGACCCAACCTAGTTCAACCATCCCATAACAATAATCCGACCATACCAAACTATACCAACATAAGGGCCATAAACTAGGCCATAACCAAAGATGTTCCATAACATAATATAATTAATCCCAAAATGAAATAGGATGGAACAACTAACAATACTGTCTAATGATATCAGCCCACCAGCATATTCCAATGCCAAGGCCGACACCAATACCGATCCTGCCCATGCCAACCCATAGAAGTACCACAAAGCCACTAACAAAAAGAGTAATAAAATCCAGTTGGGACATGCCCCCAACCATAGCCAAAACTAATATCCAAAAATAAACCAAAGTGTCTGGAAATATCCAAAACATGAAATGGAGCCTTCCCTCATTACTTTAGTACAAATGTTATCCCCAAGTAAATTCACTATGTAGGAAGAATAGAATGGTTGGTTCCTGCATCGTGTGGGTATACAACTGCCAGCAGACGGGTTAGTGGGTGAACGCTAGCATGATATAAGGATAAGGATAAAATAATGCCATTTATAAAACAAGGTAAAACCATTCATATGCACACAACCATACCTATAACCATGCAGGGAAAAGCAACCAGGTTTAGAATGCCTTTAAAATCTTTACCTTGGCTGTGTAGCTTGGTCGTTCTAAACCACCCAGGGTCATATGGGTTTAGCTTCCCCTGCTGAAAGGGACCCAATGCGTGTAGCCGCACGACCAAGAAAGAAACCCTTTAAATGACTAGTATATCCCCTAAAATATAGTATGATATCATGCTCACGATCACCAAGACCAACCTCATATTGGCAAATATGAATTTCCAGTTTTGATCCCCGAGACCTCTACCTTCCATGGTTTTGTTACACATCCCGCCATTATTGCCTAATTAAAACTAATTTCCAAATAACCAAACCATTATCTATTTATTAAGCGAGGCCATTAATATTGGTATCATCATATCAACCCTTACTTGCAAGTAATATCCATAGCCAACTATGTATAGGTTTAAGGGGACTTTCAAGTGCCCTTCCATTTACCATATTAAACCACTTGGTGGATTCCATGTACCCCACAAGCACAACCAGTAGCCATGTATCATTCCAAGACATTTAAACCATGCATAGTTCCTTTACCAAGTTTTAAAACAAGCAGGAGTTCCAGTAAAAGTCATCAATGCAATAAACATATCTTTATAAGCATTTTGTCATACATATTGGGGGCATAACATGACCAAAACAAATTCCAATTACCATTAAACCATTCCCATGCAATCCAATTATCCAAAACCACTGTTAATGCATATAAAAAAATAATTAAAACCATGGGAAACTA
Source organism: Capsicum annuum (assembly GCF_002878395.1). Classification (NCBI taxonomy): domain Eukaryota; kingdom Viridiplantae; phylum Streptophyta; class Magnoliopsida; order Solanales; family Solanaceae; genus Capsicum; species Capsicum annuum. Next base: position 44,693,313 of record NC_061118.1, read on the forward strand.
TAATCAATCATTTAACATCAAAATCCCCAAATCATATTTGGAAACCAAAATCATACAATCAATGAAATAATGAAAACATTCATAAAAACCATGCCTTCAGATAAAATTAACAATGAGGGAAGAGAACATGCCATAAACCCAGATGATGATGGAAAGAAATCACAAAGACAAGCCCCAAATCAATCCTCTAGTTGAAACCCTAGCTTTCCTTGCCCAAAAGCTTTTAAGAGATTTTTAAAGTGTTTAGAAGAGTTTCTAAGTGTTAATAATAGGGTAAATAACCTTCCAAGTAGGTTATAAGTCATGGCATCCTATTAGGATAAATGGAGAAATGTCAAGAATACCCCTACTTAAGTTGCACCAAAATCCCATCATAGGGGTATGATTGACCCACACAAGTCGTACTATTCCAATACAGGTGGTACCCTCCACTCGTACCCTAGCCTTATCCTTTGGATCAAACACTGTCCAGCATACGACTCACTAATCAAGTCGTATCCAAAGCATACAATCTGTATCCTTCATTCGTACCGCTGTCAGATTTAAACCTAAGGAAGATTTTAGACACTGTCCACCATACAAGTTCTGGGTACGACTCATACCCTGGCTTATGGCTCATGGTGAGCCACTCATTCTGAAATCCAATCTAAGTAACCAAGTGTAAGATTAAGTTAAGGAACCAAATAATCTGTAACCACCAATATGACACGTACCCATTCCAGTAACCAAAATCTATCCCATCAACTAACATTGGTCAGCATACGGCTGGACTATATCATCCTTACCCTAATATACAACTCGTACCCTCGTGTCGTATTAGGTCCAGAGATCAAAATTCCAAGAAATTTTCTAAGGTCTAGAAACCAAGGTGTTTCAGTCCCCCCCACCCACCCACTAGGAATATTCATCCGCAAATGATGGACAAGGTAAGGGTAACCACACGCAAGAGTTATTTGCATTATCAAATATATTCCCAATCTTTAACAAAGTTTGAAAACAAAGAGGCAAAGAAATTAATCTTTCCTTTAACAAACTCTAAAAATAAAGATGTGTTTAATACACCTTCCACACAAATCCAAGGAGCAGAAAACAAATGCAAATATTTAGACTTTATGTCCTCTTGCACTTCCCATGTAGCTTCTTCCACCTTATGGTTCTTCCATAGAAGCTTAACTGAAGCCACATCTATGGTCCGCAACCGATGAACCTTCCTATCCTAGATCTCAATCGGGACCTCTTCATAAGATAAAGAATTCGAGATACCCAATCCTTCCAAAGGAATAACCGAAGAAGGATCACCAATGCATTTCCTTAGCTTGGAAACATGAAAGACTGGATGAACCAATATTAAACTAGAAGGCAACTACAGCTCATAAGCAACATTACCAATTCTCTGCAAAACCTCATAAGGACCCACATACCGGGTACTGAGCTTCCCCTTCTTGCCAAACTGGGAGATACCTTGAGAAAAAACTTATCCCCAACCTCAAACTCCAAGTCTCTATGCCTAACATCTACATAGGACTTTTGGCGAGCCTTAAGCCTCTCCAGAATCACCTTTACCTTCTCTATAGCCTGGTAAACTAAGTCAGGACCAATATGTCCACCTCACCAAGCTCGAACCAACTAATATGAGATCTACACCTCCTACCTTTCAATGCCTTAAAAGGGGGCATACAAATACTAAAATGATAGCTATTTTTATAAGAAAACTCCACAAAACGTAGATGCTCAACCCAATTACCACCATATCCAATCACACAAGCCTGAAGCATATACTCCAATGTATGAATAGTTCTCTCTGCTTGCCTTTTTGTCAGCGGATGGAAAGAAGTATTCAGACTAACTTTAGTCCCCAACCCTCTCTAAAAAGATCGCTAGAAGTGAGATGTAAACTGCGTGCCACTATCAGAAATAATTGAAATAGGCATCCCATACAGTTTCACAATCTCCTGAAGATGCAGCTTCGTATAATCTTTCACCGAGATGGTAGTCTACAATGGCAAAAAATACGCAGACTTAGTAATCCGATCCCCAATGACCCAAATCAAATAGTATTGATTTTGAGATAGGGAAATATCGGTAATAAAGTCCATATTGATCACTTACCATTTTCTTCTTGATACAACCCTCACGTTCTCAGCCTTAATATGTTGACACACCATGCAATTGGCCATAAAATCAATGACATCCCTCTTTATGCCATCCCACCAATAGATCTCCTTAAGATCATGATACATATTAGTCGAGTTTGGATAAAAAACATAGCGAGACTAATGCACCTCAACCAAAATCCTCCATCACAAACCGTCTACATCAGGAACACACAACCTCTCTTAGTACTATAAAGTACCATCACCACCTATCTCAAACAAAACTACCTTTTTCCTACCAACGTCACCCTTGATTTTTATCAAGATAGGATCTAGCACTTGCTTATCCTTAATCTCCGCACCAAGAAATGATCGAACCACCTCTTACACCACTACACCACCATCCTTGAAGTCCAAGAGGCAAAGATTAACCAAGTAGTGAATATCCTTCACCAATTATCTCTTCTCTTACTCTACATGAGACAAACTCCCCATGGATAACCTACTAAGAGCATCAGAAAACACATTAGCCTTACCTGGGTGATAGTGTAGACTCATATCGTAGTATTTGAGAAGCTTGAGCCATCTCTTCTGCCTGACATTAAGCTCCCTCTGAATTAGATAAACATGTGCACACCATACAATTAATGCTGCCATATTTTCAACCACCAACAACCACCAACAACTCTAAATCATAAGTAGGATAATTTCTCTCATGCACCTTCAACTGCCTAGAAGCATAGGAACTCACCTTCCCATGCTGTATCAAAACACAACCAAGCCCTATCCGAGATGAATTACAATACACCACAAACCCATCATTGCTTTTCAGCAAAGTCAAAATTAGAGTCGAACTCAACTTATCCTTCAATTTCTCAAAACTCCCTTCACAAGCATATGACCAAGAAAACTTAACCTTCTTCTAAATTAACTTAGTCAAAGGAGAAACTATCGATGAAAAGCTTTCCATAAACCACCTATAATATCCGGCTAAACCTAAGAAGCTCTGAATATTGGATGGAGTCATGGATCTAGGCCACCTCTTCACCACAACAACCTTTTGCAGATCCATCATGATCCCCTCACTAGAAATAATATGACCCAATAAAGTTACAGCGTTCAACCAAAACTCACACATGGAGAACTTGGCATACAACAATTATTCCTTTAAGGTTTGGAACATGACACAGAGGTGATTAGCATGATCCACCTCACTCTTTGAATAAACTAGAATATCATCAACCGAAATGACATTACCAAAAACTCAAAGTGCCCATACTGAGTATGAAAAGTCTTCTTAGGGATATTAAACTCCCTAATCTTTAGTTGATGGTACCCAAACCAAAGATCTATCTTAGAAAAGAACTTGGCACCTTGCAACTAGTTAAACAGATCATCTATCCTTGGAAGAGGATACTTGTTCTTAACCATCACCTTGTTTAGTTGCTTATAGTCAACTATAGGGACAAAAAACACTAGTGTACCCCACAGGGACATACTAAGACAAATAAACCCCTTATCCAAAAGATCCATAAGTTTCTCCTTGAGCTCCCTCAACTCGGTCGGAGCCATTCTATACGGAGGAATAGAAATTGGATGAGTGTCCAAAACTAGATCAATACCAAACTCAATTTCTCTATCCGAAGGAACATAAGGAAGATCATCTAGAAAGACTCCTGGAAACTCATTAACCATAGGAACTGATTTGAAAAAAGGACCTTTCGATTTAAAATCTTTAACCTAGACCAAGTGATAAAGACAACCTTTAGATATTAACCTTCGAGATCTAAGATAAGAAATAAATGTCCCCCTAAGAGCTAAAAAAAATTGCCCTCCCATTATATAACTGGTACTATTAGTGGTTTACCAGGGAACCTAAAGATAACCCTATGGGTCTGACAATCTAAGTTCGCATAACAAGAATGTAACCAATCCATTCCTAGAATAACATCAAAATCCACCATACCCAACTTAAACATATCCACCAGGGTCTACTTTCCACCAACTGATACCACACCCCCTATAGATTCTCTTAATAATAATCAAGTCACCTACTTGGTAGAATAGAAAAAGGATTCAAAATAACTTTGAGATTAAAACCAAAAGATACAGCCACATAAGGAGTCACATGGGAGAGAGTGGGCCTTCGATCAAGCAAATAATATACGTCATGAGAGAAAAGTTGTAACGTACCAGTAACGACATTAGGTTATGCCTCAAATTCCTGTCGGGGTGCTGAAGAATACAGCCTATTTCAGCCAACATTAGAACCAAGAGCAGTAATAGAAGTAGATGCCATACCACCAGGTGTAAAAGCTGAAGATGAAACCATAAAAATCTTATTTGCCCACGTAGAAACCTTATTAACTAGATAATCCCTGAGCCGATGGCCTACTTGGCCATACTTGAAACATTTTTCCCTTTCTTCATCACAATAACCCCGATGAGGATGACCGCAAAACTAATAAGGAGAATACAATGAAACTGAATGACCTTCGCTTACCTGAGATTGGGCACCCTGTGCCTGGAATTTATCACCATCAGAATAACGTCTATTGTTCGACCGGTAAGGATCACTAGCAGAAAAGTGGGAACCAGAACTCCCCCACTTTTTTTATGACAATTGCCACCATCTCAACCACCTTGAGACTAAGCACCTCCATGGTCAGAAAACCTGCTCCTCTTACCTTACCTTACCTATCCCTAAACTCTGCCTGCTTTTTCCTTTTATCCTTCACTTACTACATATGAACAGTGAACCTAGAGATGTCCATATCTTTAATCAGGAAGGCAGTCTTGCTCTCTAAAATCAGACCCCGACTTAACCCAGAAGCAAACTTCCTCATTCTAGTCCTCATGTCAGCCACTAAGTCAGGGGCATACCTTGACAACTGGTAAAAGTTCAAGGAATATTCCTTGATAGATATCCTCCCCTTCTTGAGGGTCACAAACTCCTCCATCTTTGCTTCCCTCAACTCTTAGGGAAAGAAATGATCCAAAAAAATATCAGAGAAGGCATCCCATAAGGATGACTACTCTATATCTCCTCTATCCCTATCCCACTCCTCATACCACTGATAAGCTATGTCTTTGATCTGATAAGATGCAAAGTTTACCCCTTCTACATTAGTAGCCTGCATCACCTGAAATATATTTTCCATTTTATCCAAGAAGTCCTATAGATCCTCCTCTACCTTCAATCCAAAAAAGTGGGAGGACCCATCTTCATAAATCATCCAACCCTTGTGGCCTCAGGAGACAAAGCACCAGACATATCCCACTCAGCCTGAGCAAAAACTAATTTAGCAATAGTATAAATAGATGGATGGAATTCCACGTTAGTCACCTCACCTTGAGGAGGACTGGTAGTAACTGGTGGAACTCCAGAACTATTAGGAATAGGACCGTGAGATCAAAGATGAATCCCAGAAGTAGGATGCACCCCTTCAGCATTACCCCCATATAGGATATAAGAATTTTCTTGTGTTCAGATCTACGAGGCATGATCTGAAAGACAAACATACAAGGATTAGAGAAGATTCCGGGACTGAGACTCCAACCTTGAGAATAGAATACCAAGAAAGTGAAATGTTCATAAATGCCTTGTAGTCTCTCCCTTATTAGTGTAGCACACTACATAGCCTTAAAAGAGATTCTACTCGACATGGCTTTGTGGAATCCCAATTGACCACGAACCTAGGCTCTGATACCAACTTAATGTGACCCAACCGAGGGCCTTATCGTAATGGGCGTCCTAAGTTCGACCAGGACCAGAGACCACCCCTGTTACCGAACCCAACCTCCAGCCACCTGTAATGAGTTGGCTGAATTTCGAGAAAGTTGAAAGATAGTTCAATAGCACACATGAAGACACTAGGATAAGATCACAACAATGACTGACCCAATGATAACGCTCAATCTACAGCTCTCGTGGGAGTGTAAAGCGGTCGTTAGCAAATATAGAACCCAACCTGGGTTGGGTATCGATCCCACAGAGAATAGCTTGGCCAACAAGCAAGAGAAATTACTAGACTTTTAGTGCAAGTCTCGTAGGAAAGGGGGGATTGTAGTATGTAACCAAAACAAGAAGGTAAGAACTGAAAATAGCAAAATAAAGAGAGATTGTCACGTGTGTTGTAAACAATGAGAATTGAGGCGTTGGGGTTATGTCCACCTTCTGAGGTATACGTCTCTATTGGCTATGAGTGTGTAGAGTCTTGACATGTAATTGCTTATAGAGAATTGTAGTCGATGGTAAATCCAAGCGTCTCTCGACCTAAACAAGGACTATTTCACTTTAACTCTCTTGAGCTTAAAGCGTGACTAACGGTACGAATTCTCCAAGAAGTTAGTCCAGGTACGGCACTAGCTTTTTAATAGGAAAGGGTGTCCTACTACCTTGACATTATCTCTTTTCCAGACAAATAACTTTTCTCTCGAACAAGTCAGATGTTAGACTGGCGTTGGTCTATGCGTCTTCTTTTCTAGACAAATAACCTTTCTCTCGAACAGGTTAGATGTTAGAATGGCGTGTTCTTGTGTTTGAACCGCAAAGAATGTAGATTTAAGATGAAGAGAATAATGATATAAGCAATATACTTGTCTTGAACTCACAAACTCATAGCTATAGATAGTAACTCATTCGGCTTCCATAACCCCAACTAAGAGATTTAGTTACCCATGAATGCGAAGGATATCACGTTTTGCATGGTGGATGGCGTGAATAGTAGGTGTTTGGCGTGTGGTTTTAGTGATTCCGTAGCAAGTAACGATTCTCTTGTTGTGGAATTTAAGAGTAGAAGAATGAAGAATTGAGAATGGGTTGTAGGAAGATGTCTTAATTGTAAGGAGATGAATGAATTGTCAGAATGTCTCCCCCCCCCTCTTTTAAAATCTCTAACATGATAGGGTATTTATAATACTCCTATCCTACTCCTACTAAACTAATAAAATAAATAACCAAATCCTAATATACTAATGAAATCCTTGACCCAATTGTACTAGGGTAAGGTTACAAAATTATAATCCAAATAGAATGATGAAACACATAACCTAATTGCACTAGGTTAATGTATTATGGCAAAAATCCAGCTTTGTGTCTGTAAGTCCCAAAGTCTTCAGAAATGCTGTTTTAGCCCGGGACAGATTTTCCATGCAGCAGATTTAGTCCTTTATGCGTCCAGCTCCTTTCCATCTCGTTTGTGAGCTTTCTTTTGCGTCAAGTAAGCCATAAATTGCTGTATTTTGCATCATTTATACCTGAAACTTTCCTAATCACATTTGTTAGCTCATTTACAGGAAAAAGGACTAAAAGTGTACGAAATAGATAATTAGTTCTCGAAACTAGGCTAAAATATGGGCAAAATATATTGATATAGGCGCGTAATTTCGCCTATCATCACCCAACCTAGTCCAACCATCCCATACAAAAAATCCAACTATACCAAACTATACCAATACAAGGACCATAAACCAGGCCATAACCAAAGATGTTCCAAAACATAGTATAATTAATCCCAAAATGAAATAGGATGGGATAACCAATAATATCGCCTAATGATGTCATCCCACCAGTTTATTCCAATGCCAAGGCCAACACTAATACCAATCCCTCCCATTCCAACCTATATAAGTACCACAAAGCCTCTAACCAAAAGAATAATAAAATCAAGTTGGGACATGCCTCCAACCATAGCCAAAGCCAATATCCAAAAATAAACCAAAGTATCAAAATATCCATAACATGAAATAAAGCCTTTTGAAAGGATAAAAGCACACCACTTCAGTCCAAATGATGTTCTTAAGTCAATTACGTGTAGGAGGAGTAGAACAGTGATTCCTACATAACGTGGCTATACAACTACCAATAGACGGGTTAATGGGTGAACTCAATCATGATATCAAGATAAGGATAAAATAATGTCATTTATAAAACAAAGTAAAACCATCCATATGCACACAACCATACCTATATATGTATATCTAACCATGTCAAGAAAATGGATTGGGTTTAGTATGCCTTTAAAACCTTTACCTGGGCTATATAGCTTTGTCGTCCTAAACCACCCATGGGCTATAAGGGTTCAGCTCCTGCTGCTAAAAGGGCCCTAGTCCATGTAGCACACGACCAGGTAAGAAACCCTTGGGATGACTAGTACATCCCCTAAAATATAGTATGACATCATGCACATGGTCACCAAGATCAACCTCATATCGGCAAATATGAGTTTCTAGTTTTAGTCTCCCAGGACCTCCACTTTTGATGGCTTTGCTACACATCCCATCATTATTGCCTAATTAAAACTAATTTCCAAATAAAAAAACCATTATCCATTTATTAACCAATGCCATCAATATTGGTATCATTATACCAACCCTTACTTATTAATATTATCCATAGCTAACAATGTATAGGTTTAAGGGGACTTTTAAGTGCCCTTCCATTTACCATATTAAACCACTTGGGGGATTTCGTGTACCCCATAAGCATAACCATTAGCCATTTACCATTTCAACCCATTTAAACTATGCATAGTTCCTTTACCAAGTTTTAAAACAAGCAAGAGTTCCATTAAAAGTAGTCAATGCAATGAACATATCTTTATAAGAATTTTGTCAAACACATTGGGGGCATAATATGACCAAAAACAATTCCAATTACCATTAAATCATTCCCTTACAATCCAATTATTAGAAAGCCACCATTAATGCATATAAAAGTACAATTAAAACTATGGGAAATCATAACCAACCATTTAATATCAAAACCCCTAATTTATATTTGAAAACCAAAATCATACAATTAATAAAATCATGAAAACATTCATAAAAACTATGACTTTAGATAAAATTAACAATGAAGGATGATAACATGCCTTAAACAAGATTTTAATGGAACGAAATCACCAAGACAAGCACCAAATCAATCCTCTAGTTGAAACCCTAGCTTTCCTTGCCCAAAATCTTTTGAGAGAATTTTAGAGTGTTTAAAAGTGTTTCTAAGTATAATTGAATGTAATAATAGGGTAAATAACCTTCCAAGTAGGTTATAAGTCATGGGACCCTATTAGGATAAGTGGGGAAATGTCCAGAATACCCGATTTATGTTTTACCAAAATCCCGTCACAGGGGTACAACTGACCCACATGAGTTGTACCTTTCCAATACGAGTGGTACCCTCTACTCGTATCCTAGTCTAAACCTTCAAATAAAACACTTTCCAACATATGACTCATCCAACCAAGTCGTATCAAAAGCATACTATAGGTACCCTTCATCTATAGCCCTGGGTATGACTCGTACTCTGGCTTACGACTCATGGTGAGCCACTCGTACTTATATCCAACCTAAGTAACCAAGTCTAAAATTAAGTTAAGGAACCAAGAATTATGTATCCACTAATACAACTCATACCCCTAAGTTGTACCCATTCCAGTAACCAAAATTCATCCCACCAACGAATACTGGTCAGCATGCAGCTTTACCATACATCTGTACCCCATCATGCGACTCGTACCCTCGAGTTATTTAGGTCCAGAGATCAAAATTCTAGGAAATTTTCTAAGGTCCAGAAAAAAAAGTGTTTCTCCTTCACTAGAAACAACAAGCTTGAGTAAAGTTAAAGCACTTAGCAAAAATTTACACGCAAAAAATTTTGCAAACAACATCTGGTCCTTAAGAGTGCAATACAATTGGGAGGTGATTGACATGATCCTCCTCACTTTTGGAGCACACCAAGATGTCATCAATGAAGGCTATAACAAACAAATACAAAAACTTTCTGAATACCTGATTCATGGGATCCATGAATGCAACCGGAGCATTAGTCAACCCAAATGACATAATCGAGAAATCATAATGGCTATACTGGATCCGAAAAATAGTCTTGGGAATATCAACCGCCCTATTTTGAATGATGATAGCTCGAATGGAGATTAATTTTTAATAAATGTGTAGCACCCTAAAGCTAGTCAAAGAGGTCATTAATCCTAGGGAAAGGGTACTTATTTTTCATTGTAACCTTATTCAACTAATGATAGTCTATACACATTCAAAGAGACCCATCATTTTTTTCACTAAAAGAATAGGAGCTCCCTACGAAAAAATACTAGGATAGATGAAAACCTTATTAAGAAGGTCCTTCAACTACTACTTTAGTTTCTTTAATTTAGCCAGAGCTATCCAATAAGAAGAAATAGAAATAGGATGGGTATCCAATAGAAGGTCAATTTCAAAATGTATTTCCTATCAAAAGGAGTTCCAGGAAGATCATCGGGAAAAACTTTAGGAAATTGATTAACTATAAGGACAAATTGCAAAGAGGGACTCTTAGAGTCAGAATCATTAACCTGAATTAGACGATATAGATGCCCTTTGAAAATCAATTTTTGAGCTCTAAGAGAAGAGATAAACTTTTTTTAAAACTAGATAACTCCCCTCCCATTCTAATAATGGTTCATTAGGAAAATGAAAGGTGACTTTTTTTGGGTCCTACAATCCAGAGAAGCATAGCATAAATGAAGCCAATCCATCCCCAAGATACATCAAAATCTACCATATCAAGTTCTATCAAATCCACCAATGTTTCCCTATTAATAATGGGCATTACACAATACCTATAGATTTTTCTAGCAATAATAAACTCACCCACCGGAGTAGAAATAGAAAAAGTCTCAAAAATATTTTTAGGACCACAACTAAAGTTTAAAATCACATAAGGGGTCACATAATATAGGGTAGAACCCAGATCATGAAAATAATAAAGATCATAGGAGAATAGCTCTAACATACCAATGACAATATTTGGGGATGCCTCAAATCCTTAATGAGTAGCAAGTGGATAGAGGTGATTTCAGCCATTATTAATACCCAATACCTTTAGGTGCAGGAACCAAAGAAGTGGAAATCAAGACCTTATTAGCTCTAGTAGAAACCCTAGCTATAGGATAATTTCTCTGTAGATGACCATACTGACCATAATTAAAGCATAAATTCCTTCCCTCTTCATAATATCCATGATAAAGTTGTCCATAAAAATTTCAAGGGGGGTAAGGTGGGGCTGAATGAGCTCCGCTGGACTGAAAGTGGGCACTCTGTGCCTTAGGAACACTATTTGACTAAAAATAACAATCACATGAAGTCTTAGGATAAGAAGCACTAGTTGACGAATATGAATTTCCCCAATTCTTATTGTTAGACCATTTCTTACCATCCTTCCCACTGCTCTGATAATTTGCATTCTACTTTGCATACCTAAATTTTTTGTTCTTCCTTTCTCCTATTTCTATTTGCTTCTTTTTGTTATCCTTCAGCTCGTATATGTACACTATTATCCGTGATACATTCATATAATTATTCAGCATAGAAGCCTTACACTCTAATACTAAATCATGAGACAGACTAGAAGTAAACTTCCTCATCTTGGACCTAATAATACATATCATCTTTGAATCATAACATGACAGTTGTAGGAACTTGAGTGTATACTCCTTAACATTCATCTTACCCTATTTTATGTTCACAAACTCTTTAGACTTATCCTCCCCTAACTCTTGAGCAAAGAAATGATCCATAAAAGTACATGAAAATACATCCCACACTATCGGCTCATCATCATCACCCCTCAATATTTCCCACTCCTCATACCACTGGTAAGCCATATTATTTAACTGATAAAAAAGAAAACTCCAAACCTTCTGAATCACTAACATGCATCACCCTAAAGATCTTCTCTATCTCATTAATAAGCCCCTGAGGATCCTTCTTAATCTTAGAGCCTGTAAAGGTTAAGGTATTTAACCTTATCAACTAGCCAAACTGGGTAACCTCAGATGAACTAGCCATAAAACCAATATAATTAGAACAACAAGACTATGATGCCACAATCTGAGCGAGCATATAGATAGTCTGACAAAACTCTATATTTGAAATATCTTCTAGAGGCAACTGAGCATGAGTATCACTAGCTCAAAAAGCCTAAGAAGGACTAGTAGGAACTAGTGGTACACCAGATGGAGTGGAAAAGTTAGGAGCAGGTGCCCTAGAACGAGTTAGCACTCTACAGGTAGGGTGAATTTGCTTTGCATTTTCCCTAAGTGGGATAAAGGTTCCAGCTGAGTTCCTATGACCGTCAAATCTTTGAGGAGGCATGATCTAAAATATGAGTAAGCTAGGAGTTAGAGAGGTTTCATAACAACTAAATTCTCTAGAATAAAATAGAACACAAAGATAGAAAACATTCCAAAATTCTTTGTAGCATCCCCCTTGTAAGTGTGGCGCGTTATACACCCATAAAGGAACTCTACTCGACATCGATATGTGGATACCTAGCAACTGTGAACCATGCTCTAATACTAAGCTTGTAATGACCCAGACCCAGGCTTGGCTATGTAAAGCATCTCAAGCCCACTATGGGTTGAAGAAAACCCCCTCAACCTTTCCTCAAGAGCACAATTAAAAGTTAATAGTGGAACCCAACCAAAGTAATAAGAGAGATAGATAATTTAAATGAAAATTTGAGAGTCAAAACAAAATAACTATAATATTCCAATACTATCCACAAGAGTCTCTAACCTAAGAATACCAACTAAGTATGGACATACCCCTGACTATGATAAAAGAATCCAAAAGAACTAGGAATATAAAGGAAACTAAGGAAATGACCAGGCCTTCTTAAGGATAGAGGCTCACTACTTCACAACTGATCAATAGTAAGACCAAACCACCTAATATATCATAGGATTATCAAAAAAGTCCTCAAAACTACATCATGAAATGATGTATCATTTGGGATGGGTCAGTAGGGTGATCAATGGTATGCAACCCAAGAGAATGGATAAATTAATTCATTTACAAAAAATCCAATCATAAACCACATCCACAATATTTTTACATAAACTTAGGATGCCTGGATAGGGACAAGAGTCATGATACATGATAGTTTAAAATATTATCCTAAGCTATATAGCTTGTACTGACATTCCAGGCACCCACAGGTTATATGAGTTTGACTTCCCCGCCGAAAGGGTCCCATTTCATATTAGCTACATGTATTAAGGAATGACTACAGACACCAAGGAAATATCTGTCTAAAATATAATGTGTGCATAAGATATAGTGGTCATACCCCCAACATTGACAAACATTGTTTCCAGTGTTGGTCCCCCCCAAGACTATACCTTCTTGGTAAGCTACAAAATTTCTTTTATGCCTAAATTAAAATAATTGGCACATAAACCAACCATTAACTATGGAGCCTTATATTAAGGCATTTTCCAACTTGGTATCATCATACAATACGCTTTCAAGCTATGCCATTTATGCCAAACCAATTTCTATAACCATATTAACTCTAATTATTAGTTTAAAAATCCAAACCATAGCCACCAAGGGCATCCAAATCTTGTTTATCCACTTATCCTTTAATGTAATGTAATGTTTTCAAGATATAAGTTAAATTACGTAAAAAAGATCCATATTCAGAACCAAAATTACAATATGGGTTGAATTTAATGCCTTTACCATATAAAAAGTTCATTAATTTTTTGAAACCCATGTCACCCATTTCAACGATTATATAATGCACCAATTCAATTCCAAAAGCCATCAAATAAATCATAAAAACTCCATTAAGAACATGGGAAAAATAATGTAAGTGTTAATAACCAAAAATCTAAACCCAATTTCAAACCCATCTTCAAAACATATGAATATTTAATAAATTGATGCCACATCATAAAATACAAGTTAGGGAGTGAGTAACATGCCTAAAAATTAGAAGAATTTGAGGTAGAAATAAGGTTTAGAGCCCGGATAATGAAAATCCTTGAGAAAACATTAAGTTTCTTATCTTGGAAGTTGGAGAAGAGAGAGAAATGAATAATTTGATAAATTGGTGCTTTTATGTGGTTGGGCATTTATAATGTTTTTAAAGTAGAAAGGACCAAAAAGCCCCCACCCCAAGCATAAAAATAATAAACTATATGAAAATTACATAGCAAAGTGGTATGTTGCTATAAAGCATCTCCACCATGCCACACTCTTATCGTGGAGGCTTAGTGGCATAGTACACCACTATCATGGACCCTCACTACCTCAGGGTCCCAAAATGACCCCGAACCCCTTTCAATAATTCCAAAACTTTCTCAAAATACCTCTTGAACATCTTTTATAAATATTCAACTAAAGAATTATCATTACATATGTGGGAGGGTCCAAAATAAATTGGTTAAGATTTTGTGAGGTCTTATAGATTAGGGGAACCTAAGTCTACTTTGAAGAGACTTTTCATAGCAGATCATACTATGAAGAAGTCGGTCAGAATTTTATGTGATGATTTAGTGAGGATTGAAAACTTCTTCTTTCCATTTTATTTTATCATCCTTAAATGTGAGGTTTATTTTGATGTCTCTATTATTCTTGGAAGGCCACTCATTATGATTGGGTTTACGTTGGTTGATATGGAGTTAGGAAGTTGAAATTATGATTGAATAATTGATAACGCCCAAACTACACCTCCAATTGTAGGATAAAGTGGTCACTGTCAAAATATAGTAACCCAACTAAGTTGGGGTCAATCACATAAGGAATATGTTGGAAATATTACTTGAACTTGTGAAAATCACCAGGCAGTATAAAAAAGGTAAAAAAAGGATTTGTAGTAACTAGGAATATTTCTGATGTATTCCCCGTGGGATCAACCCCAACCTAGTTTGGTTACTATATTTTGATAGAGATCATTTTATCCTTTAATTAAAGGTGTAATTTAGGCATTATCAAAATTTTGGCATTGTTGTTGGTGAATATAGTTGTAGATTCACTGGTTGGAGTTGTTGAAATTGTTAGGTTTTCTTTTTCTATTCTTCTTGGGCATACGCTAGTGTATGCCTACTCTTCTTGATATGAAAAATTATCCAGAGGAAGTATGGAGTGATGAATACTTTTTTATTATTGATCTTTATCCTTTTGATATGATGTGGTATTATAGAAGTGTTGTAGATATAGTGTGGGAAGACAAGGAGAGCCTGATGGAAATATTAACATACTTGGCAAACAATAATCATAAGCTAGTTTAAAATTTTGACAGGATTAGCTTAGATATTCACCACTTACAAATAGAGTTAAATGCTAAAGTTACTATGTGTAATGCCCAACAACTTAGTAATGGGTGGTGTGTGACTGAAAAATTTTTGAAAAGCTAACTTGAGGAGCTGAAATTAGAGGAGTCAATAATCACCCATACTCTTATGGATGGTGTCACTATTAAGGAGAGCATACTAGAGTTATGTGGGGATGTAAATAAGACCGTAATTCTGGAGTTGGGTCATATTGGACCTCATTCAAAGCATTTTTCCATATTATGTTTGGATAGTAAGATATTGATCGAGCCATCCAAAACTGAAGAAGAATGCAATAAAAAGGAAATATATGTCTAAATTCTTGAATTTTTTGATCCAAAATCAAAGATTTACATTCCTCTCATAAGGTCCAAGAAGTAAAACATGCCTTATCTATTTATTGGGTCCTTTGTTTTTATACCACCATCCCTTGAGTATAATGGGAAACTCGAAAAAACAATTAGTGGTGAAATTCATAAGTTCAAAGTGAACAAAAGAAAAATTAGAGGACAACTTTGGGTCTACCTTGATAAAGTCTGAGTAATCAAGGTACCCATAGGCTTGTTAGTGAAGTCATAGTAACCAACCAAGCCCCATCATGTCGCAATGTTAAAAAAGGTGCTACTTGGGAAGAAACCAAAGGTATTTTGTTATTTGTATATGTTATTATGATTGATGAAAGATTTACTCACCTATGGTACCATAGGTATGTTTCTAACTCTCTTGTTTTGTAACGTCCCAATGCATTGGGGACAATACATCTCTTAAGTTAAGAAGGGTGGGGCTGCTTGTGGGTCTTAATGTCCTCTTGGAGTTTTTGTTAACTTGCATATTTTCCCCTGAGTCTTGTTCCTGGTAGAGCCAACATACTTAGGTGTATGGTGTTTTGTTTCATGATTTTTTGTGTTTAAGCAAAATAAAAATGAGTATCTAGGCATTTGACATATTTTTTTGTTAACTTTTGAGAAAAATGATACCCCTCCAAAATTTTGTTTTTGAACTATGTGATATATGTATATATGTGCCTATTGTGAATCTTGTTATGGAATTAGGATTAGGGACATAATAATCATAGCTAACAATTGCATGAATTGGATAGGTATTAGCTTATGATGTAACTTTGTTCCATGTGTGTGTGAGATACTACTTAGTTTCTTTTGTCTGTTGAATCCAGAACTTGCCCAGTTAGTCTTCCGTACGTTGTAGGATAGTCAATTAGGAAAGGATCATAGGCCATTCTTGAAATAATTTCACTGTTAGTCTAAATGACCTTCCATGTGTGAATAAGTATCCATTAATCCCTATTTTGAGCTAGTATAGTATCACAACCCGAGACTACCCCTTAGTTGTAACATGGTGCTTAAGGCCATAGGTGACCCCAAGCTAACCCATAATCTGGAACAAATTATAAATAATGAAGGAAAATAATAAATACTGTGTGAAAATCATTTGATAAATGTCTACATGATTTTCTTAGGTATCGTATGTTCATAACCGACCAGCACTACCTAATGCAAAATTGAACAATCTATGGTACAGGAAAAATCATGAACTCCCTATATATCAATAACTAATCATGAAGTGGACATTTTTATTATCAAACATATGGAAACCCCATTATCATGAGGGAATATATTTTCATGGTTTCAATCAAAGAAATTGAGAAGAAATTTCCAAAATTCATAATCTAAATGAAATTTCACCAGTTGGGGGAAAAAATCTTATACTTGTAAAAGTAGGGAATTCTTGGGAGTCAATGGGTGGAAGGGACCTATTGATGAATGTCTCACATACCTGAAGTAAAATATTTGGTGAAATCCTTGAGATTGGTCTTATTCTTTGAGAAACCTTAATTCTCTTGAGGGGAAGGAAACTACTCCTTTTGATTTCTATAAGTTAAATCATGATAAATGATGGAACTTTGGGAGGGTTTGGGGTCTTTTATATCCCCCTTTTGGGAAGCCAAAATAACATGTTTAGTCTTTAAAATGAGTGGAAAAGACTTAAAAGCCCCTACAAAATTGTACAAAAATCCATGTTCAAGTTGTTATGACTCATCCTTTACCTCATCACGACTGGTTACGAGTCATAGTTTGTGTCATAGGCTGAAACTCTAAGGCTGGGGCCTTTACTTTCATGACTATGACTCACTACCCTATAACTTGTTGAGACTGCTTATGAGTCATTAAGTGAATTCATAGTCTTAGGTAGAGTTCATGGATCACTACTAGTTAGGCTACAAGTCCCTATATGACGTATAATGTAAGACTATAAGTCGTATACTAGACTCATAACCACTGGAGTAGGTCTTGGGTAACACTTCGTTGAGACTACGACTCACTTGTGATCTCATCATGAGTTATTATGACTCCTTTCTTGAGTTGTAGTCATGGTAGTGTATCAGGTACTTAGGGGAAACTTTCCATAACTTTTTTCCACGACATCACATTTAGGCGAGACTTAAAGCATTAGAAAGCTAACTTTATCGACTATCTTTTAAGGGTTCTAGAGATTGAAAATTTTGGGTATTACATAGAGCCTATTTTTCTTCTTACACCTTTCACCTTCCTATTTGTGTTACAATGAACTTGTTTTGGCCCTGGTCCTCCTTGGACATTATGCACCTCAACTCAGGCAAATCGCCTAAGTTGAGAGTGGCTATCATAGAGGCGTGTAATGTGAAGTGGGTATGAAGAAATATAAAGCAAGAGAGAAGAAAGTAGGCTGGGTATGGTAGAAAAAGAAAAGAAAAATCTTTTTAAAAGAAACCACTCCCAACCTGAATGTGCAATAAAGGAATAAAAGAGGAGAAATAAGGGTGCAATAAAAAGAAATTGGTTGTTAGGTTAGGACCCCCAATGTAAGTGTAGTTCCAAGGAGGCTTAGTCACTAAAATATCCATATGTACCATACCATCCCCGAAGCCTATAATACAAGCCAAGTAAAGTCCTATAGTGATCCTAACTGGATTGTTTGAAAGCTAAGGTAATGAAAATAAGGACAAGCCTATAGTATTTGATGCACATTGATTGGAGCTTCTCTAGTGAGTGTGAATGTCTCTTGACCATCCCTGCATTGACATGTATGATTTATTATGAGTGAATGAGACTTGTTTGATGTGAGGGAGCATGTTTTACATTCAATCTAAGATAAACACTAGGCTAGCATTCCCACTGGCTTCTAACTCTTTCAATTTATCATGCACTGTCGAACTATTCTAATACCTTGTATATAGAATCTAATGAGTTTTGTAAAATCAAATATCTTGTGGACTTATTAATAGATATCACCCTTTACTTTTTGAGTCTTAGGGTGTCGCTTACTAACCCTTTGACATGACCCGACCGAAGGCCTTGTCGTAATAGGCATCCCAAGTCCAACTGGGACCAAGGACCACCCCCTATTACCCAACCCAATCACCATTAGCATACCTTGAGTTGGCTAAATACCGAACGTATAACAAGATAGCATAACTAAACAAGGACTGACTTTGGGATAGGCCTATTCACAAACCAACCATACCAAGTCATCCCATCACACCAAACCGTATCAACCATACCAAACCAAACCAATACCAAAACAAGGGCCAAAACCAAATGAGATCCAAAACATAATATGATTAATCCCATAATGAAATACGATAGAATAGTGAGAAATTATGTCCAATGTGTCATTCCCAATTTCAATGCCAATATTAAGGCCGACACAAATACCGATCCCACTCATTGTAATCCATAGTAGTACCATAAAGCCTCTAACCAAAAGAGTAAGAATGTCCTGCTGGTACATGCCCCTAACCATAGCCAAAACCAATATCAATAAATAAATTAGAATGTCTAAAAATAGCCATAACATAAAATGGAGCTTCTAACAAGATGAAAACTCACCACTTAAATCCAACAGTTGTCCTCGAGTTAATCACTATGTAGGAGAATGAGAATAGTTGGTTCTTGCATAGCATCAGTATACAACCGCCCCAACATGGTTAGTGAGTGATCGCTAGTATGAATTTTGGATAAGGATAAAATAATACCATTTATAAAACCAAATAAAACCAAACATATGCACACAACACAGATTTAATACACACACACACATATATATAACCATGTTGGGAAAGGGGATTAGGTTTAGCATGCCCTTACAAATCTTTACCTGGGCTGTGTAGCTTTGTCGTCCTAAACCATCCACAGGCTATATGGTTTCAGCTCCCCCTACTGAAAGGTCCCCATTGTGTGAAGCCACACAACCAGGGAAGAAAAACCTGGGATGACTAGTACATCCCACAAATATAAAGTATGACATCATCCATATGGTCACTAAGACCAACCTCACATCGACAAATATGAGTTTCCGATTTTTGTCCCCTGAGACCTCCATCTTCCATGACTTTTCTACATACCCCTCCATTATTGCCTAATTAAAACCATTACCAAGGAACTAACTAATCCATTAACCATTTATTAACCAAGGCCATTAATAGTGGTATCGTCATACCAACAATAACTTACAAGATTTCTCTATAGCCAACCATATATAGATTTAAGGGATTCCATGCACCCTTCATGATTTCCAATTAACCAAAACCATGGTCACCAAGGTGTTTTCGATCCATGTAAAATCATTTAAAATATTCATACCATTTAGGGTTCCATTACCAAGTTTAAACCATGCATAAGTTCAATTGGAAAAACCAATATTATAGTGGAAACATTGTTAAAGACATTTTATCAAACACATAGTATTTCCAAAACCAAAGTCCATTACCAAAGAACCATTCCCATGCAACCAATTATCCAAAACCACCATTCATGCATATAAAATAATAATTAAAACATGGGAAAATCATAATGAAGCATTTATAACCAAAACCCCCAAATCATAGATAAAACCCCAAAATCATACAACATTCAAATAAAACAAAAATTGTATAAAACCACGCCTTTAGTTGGAACTAATAATAAGGGAAGAGAAAATAACTTAATTTAAAAAGTAGATAGAGATAAACCACCAACAAGATGCCCGAATTAGTCCTTTAGTTGGCCCTGGGTTTCTTGCCCAAAAGCTTTTGAAAGAATTATAGAGTGTTTAAGAAGAGTTTCTAAGTGTTAATAAATAGAATAATAGGGTAAATAGCCTCCCAAAAGTGTAAAAAGCTGTCGGACCTTATTAGAGTAAGTGGGGAAATATCCAGAATACCCCTACTTAAGGCGCGCAAAATCTCATCACATGGGTACGACTGACCCTCACGAGTCGTACCCTTCGATACGAGTGGTACCCAAAACTTAAATCCTAAGCCTTGACCCTTGGATCCAACACTTTCCAGTGTATGACTCATCCTACCCAAGTTATATTGACAACATAAGATTCGTACCTTTCACCCATATAGCCTGCAAGATAGAATCATAGAAGGTTTGAACACTGTCCACCATACGAGTCCTGGGTATGACTCATCCCCTAACCTACGGCTCTTGGTGAGCCACTTATACTCAGATCCAACTTAAGTTACAAAATCTAAGGTTAAGTAAAGGAACCAAATGATCTATATTCGACTATACGACTAATACCACCAAGTCGTACCCATTCCAGTGACTAAAATCCATCCCACCAACCAAAACTGGTCAACATACGACTGGACTATACCATTCGTACCCAAATATACAGCTTGTACCTATAAGTCATATTGGGTCCAGAGACCAAAATTCCAGGAAATTTTCTAAGATCCAAAAACTAGGGTGTTTTACCCTTATCCTGGATCCTAGTTTTACTATTACTTTTTGAGTCTCAAGTTATTAAATGAAAGATAATCGTCTTATTTAGATAGTATAGGTAAGATTATTTTGGGAATAAACTCCAAATCACTATGGTGATCTTCTTTTCCCAATCTCTACCTCATGATTAGGCTCTTATTTAATATAGGTGGGTTCTCAATGTTGGCCACCATTAAGAAATAAATGAAATTGACAAAAACCACAATACATGCAAGAATATTTATCTAGAATGACTTGGCATATTCTTGACTTTGTTATCTAGTCAGGGTTGTCACAACTCTAGCTAAGGGAATTAGCCGCTCATAGTTATGAGATAATTTATTGGATTCATATACAAATCATAGAATCAATCTTATATTAACGAAAGAAAAAATCCAAAGCCTTAAATTTAATAACAGACCAAGAAAAAACCAAGAATAATAAGATTCAAAGTTCACAAGTCAATCTTGAAATCAAAAGATGTTGGTGAATAGTATGATATAAACTTAGCCCCAAAGGGAATTTCCTAGCCTCTATTTGCATAAACTAATACAAAATGTTAAAAGGATATTTACAAATTAAATTGACACTCCAGAAATCAAATCATAAAAAAAGAGGAAAACTTGAGTTGGTGGCCACTTACGAGCCGTAGGTAGCATCTACGGTCTATAGGTGGTCCCACGTAGGTAGCATACCACTTATGGGGCTTCAAAATCTCTAGAAATCCATTTTATGTCACCTATACTTTCACCTAGGACTAGTAGGTTGTACCTATGCCTCATAGGCACCTAGGTAGGTTGTCACTTTTCATCTTTTCATTCTATTTTCTCCGGCTATCTTCAAATACTTAGTTTCATGCAATATCAATCCAAAATACATCTAACCCAAAAATAGTCTTAAGTACATGCATATTCTCAAAGTTTAAGCATTATAAGTGTCATAACTATGGCATATAAATAATGAGCAGGTTACCTTTAATGTGTATATGTCTATAAAGTCGTCATAGGATATGTTTATGTTCTCGATGATAGATATAGTTGGGGAGGATGACTTGGTAGCTCCTATAGAGAAGAGGAATATATTTGAGGACCTTGTAGCAGTCATTATGAATTTTGAGAGCTGTTGATATTAAGGGATAAGATGAGATAGTTAGCATACTTAAAGGTAGGGGTTCACTCATTATTTATCAAAAAGGTTAGATATTGAATTGAAAAACATAGTGATGCCACTAACTCAGACTTCTACTGAATATCCTCTAGCTTTAGAGCTCAAAGAACTTCCATACCATCTTCGTTATGCATTTTTAGGAGCCAAAAATACTTTACCAACTATTATTGCAGCTGATTTGGTAGATTGGAAAGTGGGGTCTTTGGTATCTATGTTGAAGAGGTTCAACAGGACCATTCAATGGCCCATTACTAATATCATTGGTCTTTCACTTGGAATTTGCACACACAAAATCAAACTTAAACCAAATTGTGTTCCTAGTATTAAGTCGCCAAGGAAGTTAAATTCATCTATGTAAGAGGTGGTGAAGAAGTAAATAATCAAGTGATTGGACAGGGTGTCATTTACCTAATTTTAGAAAGAAAGTAGGTAAGCTCAATCTAATGTGTGCCAAAAAAGGGTGGAATCATTGTGGTTTCAGATGAGAATAATGATCATATTTCTCTGAGGCTAGTCACTGGTTGTCTTGTTTTCATGGACTATAGGAAGTTGAATCTATGGATTGAAAAGAAAAATTTCTTGATGTCTTTCTTGGACCATATGCTAGATCGTCTCGCTGGTAGAGGATGATATTATTTTCTTGATGTTTATTCGAGTTATAATAAGATTTATATTGTCCCCAAAGACTAAGAGAAAACCACTTTCACTTGACCATATAGGACTTTTGCATTAAAAAATATGCCTTTTTCTTTGTGTGATGTATCCACAATATTTCAGCATTGCATGATGGCTATATTTTCAGACATGGTTTAGGACATTACTAAGGTGTTCATAGATGACTTCTTAATTATTGGTGATTCATTTAAAGATTCCTTAGCACATCTTGCTAATGTTTTGAGGAGATGCGACTAATGTAACTTGATTTTAAATTGGGAAAAGTGTCACTTCATGGTTAAAGAAGTAATAGTGCTTGGTTATAGGATTTCAATGAAGGGGATTGAAGTAGACAAGGCAAAGATAGAGGTGATTGAAAAGTTACCTACACCAATTTCTGTGAAGGGTATTCGTAGATTTTTTGGGACATGTAAAATTTTTGTTGAAGATACACATGGACTTCTCTATAACTGCAAATCCTTTATGCAAGTTGTTGAAGAAAAAGGTGAAGATTTTGTTTGATGATGCATATCTGAAGGTATTTGAGTGCTTGAAAGGGAAATTAATTTTAGTCCCTATCTTTGTTTCTATTTATTGGTCCTTGACATTTTTGGATATGTATGATGCTAGTGGCGTGGCGCTAGGGGAATTCCTAGGATAAAGGCAAGATAAGATCTTACATCCCATATACTATGCTAGGAAAGTTCTTAACCCATCTTAAAAGATATTATTCTATGACAGAACAAGTGTTGCTTGTTATGGTATTTGCATTTGAGGATTTTTTATCCTATTTAGTGGGCACAAAGTGTTTATGCATATTGATCACACAGCTCTTAGGTACCTTATAGAAAAGAAGGATGTGAAGCTGATGTTGATTCGTTGGTTACTTTTGTTACAGGAATTCTACCTTTAGGTTAAGGATTTAAAGGGCACTGAAAATTAAGTGGCAGATCCTTTATCAAACCTTAAAGAAGAGGCCATGCTAAAACCAAAGGACAAGGTTAAGATTGATGATATTTTTTGGATGAACAGGTGTAAGACACATCGCATAATTTGATTCCATGGTTTGCAGATTTCAAAAATTATTTATTAAGTGATGTGATTCCTAAGGACCTATTCTTTCAACAACGTAAGAATTTTATGCATGATGTGGGGAATTTCTTATGGAACGAGCCATATTTGTTCCAAATTTGTGCAGAACTAGTGATTCAAAGATGTGTTCCTGAGGTTGAGATGATGAGTATCTTCGAAGCATGCCATTCATCCCTATTTAGGGCTCATCATAGTAGTACATGGATTTTGCATAAGATCTTGCAATGCAAAAATTATTGGCCGACCATTTACAAGGATGCACAAGATTATACAAGGGTATGTGACCAATGTCAAAGAAAAGGAAATATCTCCCTAAGGCAAGAACTTCCAATAACCATAAATCTTAAGCTTGGTATATAGCATTGACTTTATGGTCTCTTTTATAAGCTCGCGTGGTATGAAATATATCTTGGTAGTTGTCCACTATGTTTTAACATAGCTGGAAATAGTTGCACTTTCAAAAACCAAGGGGAAGAGGGTCATAATGTTCTTGTGAAAGAATATATTTTCTAGGTTCGGGACACCAAGGGTCGTCATTAGCGGTGAAGGCTCACATTTTTGCAATCGTTTGTTCAAATCCTTGCTTTATAAATATAATGTAAGCCATAACGTGGAAGTACCTTAAAATCCTCATATAAGTGGGCAAGCTGAGGTCTCTAATTAGGAGATCAAGTCCATCTTGGTGAAGACTGTGAATACTCATATAACGAACTAGGATAGAAAGTTAACTAATGCATTATGGGCTTACAAAAAAGCATTAAAGACCCCTATGGCTGTGTCCCCATATCAGCTTGTGTATAAAAAGCATCACGACCTGACCTCGGGCCCAGCTGTGTTTGGTATCTCAAGCGCACTGAGGGCTGGAGACCAACCCCATAGCTGGTCCAATCCTAGAATAATCCATATAATAACGAAGCAGATGACAACCAAAGAATAAAGATAAAATAGTTAATGTAACTCAAGAATAATCTTTAAGAGTCAACAACACTATCTAATCCACACATGTCCATAAAAGCCTCTAAACTAACTCAAATATCAAACTAGGTCGAGACACGCCCCCGACCATGATAGTGACAATGACAATGATAATGTTAATGTGAACTCTTCAATTCTAAAATATGGAAAGAGATTGATGGAATGACCAATCTTTCTTAAATATGGAAGTTCACCACTTTACTGTAATTCTGATAGACAGCTGCACTACCTAACACTGAACAAACCAATAGAAGAATCCCCTAAGACCCTACATCATGAAAGGATGTAGCATCCGGGGAAGGTTAGCAGCGCAAGCACAAGCATTTAAATTAGGCAAGGGATAAAATAATGTCATTTCAAAATCAAATCCAAACTTACTGTACATGTTCACATACATGCATATATACAAATATATAAGATGTTGGTATCGAAAACAAAGTTTATCATGAGATTTAAAAGCATTAACCTAGACTGTGTAGCATCAAGCCATCCTAAGGGTAACCATGGTCTATATGAGTCTGAATCCCCCTATGGAAGGGCTCTAGTGCGTGTTGGCCTCATGAACCAGAGAAATCCAAGGAAGGGTTAGGGAATGCCTCAACCCAAACCAATCCAAAATATATATGTAAGTGTGAACTATGCGTACGATTGTAAATACTCCCTCGGGACCTCCACCTTCCACAGCGAGCTACATAACCCCCTTTAAGCCTAATTAAAACATTTGTACATAACCAATTCATTAGTCTAGAAATCATTTATCAAGGAATTTACCATTGATATCATCATACCAATACATTTAAAGCTTATATAATTATGCTATTATAATTTCCATCATCCTAGGTGATTCCACAACCCTCAAATTCTAATTTATTAATCGTATCATGGATGCCAAGGCTTTATAAAATTATTTAAAACCAAAACATGTCCACCAAATCCCTTCCAAAACCATTTATGTTCCATTAGCCTTTAAGACAATGTAATAGTTCAAAGGTGGTTTCAATCATGCATATTTCTAATCTGAGGTGGATTTATGCACCTTAGTGTTGTTATCCTAGCTTATTTAGCCTTGTTTTGAGGCCTTCTTGTGTGATTTATGTGTTAATGGTGATATAATTAAGCATATAAGTGTTAAATTACTTGATTATAATATTTAAGGTGTATTTGCATCAATACAAGAGTCAAAATAGGTGAAAGATCAAAAGGGGCAAACTGAATATTCTTAGCTTAAGTTCTGGTTCGTCACCTTGAATGTTGTGATGTTTTGAGCTCTAATCTGTTGTATTAAATGTTATAGGATTCTTGGAGAGTTGATTATGATAATATATGAAGGAAATTCAAGATTCAAATCAAGTTTAAACAACAAAAAAATGCTTGGAATGGAGTAACAAAAGCACTAGACACAATGTTAAAAGAATAGGATGCCTGGGTTGACAAGACCACGTCGCGGAGCTAGACGCAAAAAACTAGACCTGTGTCATGGTGAGGGGTAATTATCAAGTGTCACAATCCATTAAATCATCATTATAAGGCTGCGTCATGAAGTTAGATGGGGAAAACTAGCCTCGCGTCACAGTGAAGTGCAAAAATGCAGTAGTTTTGTCCTCCTATAAATAGGACACTTGTACTTGATCTAATACACCTTGGACGACTTGGAAACTTAGAGAGGGGCTTTAAAACACTTAAATTAGGGTTTTTATTTCTTTACTTTATCTTTTTGTTGGATTTTATCATGTATTTAAGAATCTTTATTACGGTTATGTCTATTAGTGGCTAAACACCCCCTATCCGGGGTTAAGGCCAAAAACATGATTACTTTTACTTTGAATTAAGTTTTTTTGGATTTATTACCATATTTGATTGTTTTTTAATCCTTTTTTTTTAACTATTTTAAGGATTTGCAAACCTTAGAATACATATATTGTCAACCTTGTGATCTCAGGAGGGGGAATAGGAAGATAGAACATGGGGATGAATAGAGTAAGGTTCTTATTATTTTATGAAATAATTAGCATATAGGATAGGGATATACTTATAATCCTTGCTTGGTTCACATGTAGGAGGATATCTTAATGCATCTAATTGGATTATTACATCCCCGCTCAACGATGTAGTTGTAATGTCTAAGTTAGGTACATGATTAGAAATCGGGAGAACATGATCATAAGATAAACCCTACGAATCAACAACCAAGATAAGTGATATAACGAATAAAGTTCATTAGGGTAGTATGAATGTTCATAGTGTCTTAACTCTGGGTTTTAATCCATTGATTTTCCAAAGTCTTTACTTTTTCGCATTACTTTATTTTACTTTTTAACTTTTAAAACTCTTTTGGTTAAGTTGTACTATTTAATATCAATTGTTAAACTAGAATTGGATAGTTGTTTAACATAAGCCTTATAGGGATCGATATTCGGCTTTATTTAAGGCCATTATATTACTTGGTGAGACCACATACACTTGCGCTTGGGCACAACAAGTTTTTGGCATCGTTGCCGGGGACTTGTAAATTGGCAACTATTTTTGTTTTAGTTTTAATTTTTAGATTTTTTTGGTGCTTTCCTCTTGGTCTTGGGATTGATTTTGTAGGAAAAAGGTTTACAGGCTAGTAAGCTGGCAAGGGATATGGAATTGGTTGAACCAAGACCTGAACCCGAGCAACGCTTCTATTAATGAAGAAGAGAAGCAATATTTATCCCCTATATCTCTCAACTTCCATAGGAACAAGACAATTCTGCTCTAATGGCTGAAGATTAACTAGCCCGCAGTACAGTTCATAAAGTGGAAATCCCACTTCCAACAAATTTGACCTCCTTTTTTCAAAAACCGACTGCTGGAGGTAACTTTGAGCTGAAACAGAATATGGTGCAGCTTTTGATCAGCAATGGACAGTTTGCGGGGCATTCACATGAAGATTCTCAAGTCCATATGACACATTCATCCCTACGGGTGTGTCAACTAACTATGTTAGGATGATACTTTTTCTCTTTTCACTATTAGGGAAGTGAAGAACTAGTTGAACACTAAGCCAGCAAGATCAATGACAACCTAGGAAGACTTAGCATAGAAATTCCTCATTCGATTCTTTCCATCTGGTAAGACTGCAAAACTACATAGTCTGATTCTGAGCTTTAAACAGAGGGCAGATGAGAACTTATATCATGCTTGGGAGATATTTAAAGCTCTTCTTTAGGACTATCCACATCATCAGCAGTCCAATGAGGTACTAGCTCACACTTTTGTTGAGGCACTTGATCACAACACAAAAATTTTACTAGATTCAACTGCAGGTGGTCAAGCACTGGAATTGATGTATGATGAGCTATATACTTTATTGAACTGGATTGCATAAGGAAATGCTGAATGGCATTCTGACTCAAGAAATACTACAAAGAAGATTGCAGGAATGTTGGAAGTGGATCAATTTACCATAATATTCGCTGAGATTGCTATATTACAGAATTAGTTAATAACTCAATTCAGCAATATAAAGTTAGGGGTTACACAGCCTGCAGCAATAGTGAATGCAATTCAACAGACAAGTACTTGATGCGTGATTTGTGGCAATAGTGGCCATTCTACAGATATGTGTTTTGCAAATTCTGAGTCAGTAATGTTTGATGGCAATGTTCAAAAACCAAATTATGGGAATGCCTACAATCTAAAGCGTCAGAATAAGCCACCAAATTAGCAATGGAATGCCCAACAGTAGTAGTTTTAGCAACTATAGGATCAAGTAAATTAGGCCACTAGCAATATGGAAGGGATGCTGAAACAAATCTTAGCTTCTCAAGTAGAATTGGCAACAGATATAAAAAGCCAACAAGCAACTACAAGGATCTTAGAGTTGCAGATGGGTCAGATTCTAGCAATGTGGAATACCATGCCTCAAGGTGGTTTGCCAAGTGATACTAAAATCCTACATAAGCTATGGTAATCACTTTTAGGAGTGGTAAGGTTCTCAATAAAGAACCTCAAAGGAAGACTAATGAGGTAGATATTGCTTTGGTTCCTAAATAGGTAGATGACAGAGTATTTATATATTTGAGGAAGTTTGAGTACTCAAAAACCTAGGTTGCTGAACAGGTAAAGGAGAGACCACCACTACCTTTCCCATAGAAGCATATAAAGGTAGAGGGAGATACATGTTTCAAAAAGTTCTTTGACATATTTAGAGAGCTCCATATTAACTTACCTCTTTTAGATGTTTTGTAAGGAATGACCAAGTACGCTAAGTACTTGAAACATATGGTCACTAACAAATTTAAGCCGCAGGATGTTGAGATAGTAGCACTCATTAAGGAGTGTAGTTCTGTGGTGACGCAGAAAATGCCCAAATAGCTCAAAGACCCTAGGAAGTTCACCCTCCCCATTCAAATTGGGAATGGTGTGGTGGTCCATAAACTTAGTGATTTAGGGGAAAGCATAAATTTTATGCCCCTTTCTTTGTTTGACACTTTGGGCTTGGGGAAGCCAAGACCGAGCTCTGTGTTACTGCAAAGAGCATGTTGATTGTGTGAATGACTACTTTTTAGACTCCTAGGATCATGATTATGACTCTTTTACTTGTTGGCTTAATTTGAATTCATGTGGTTGTTTGTTAAGAGTCTATGATGATCCCCACTTAATTTGAGGATATTCCATGTGCGTGTGAGGTGTTTGTATATTTCTTGTTGCATGTGATAGCTAGAGCTTGCCTGGTGTGTGTGAAAAATGAAATAAAGAGTGTGGGTTTAGCAGATGATATAGGCACTTTTTGATAGCCATGTTTCATACCGTCTTTTGACCTACTCGTGTGCATAATCTTGTTGACCCCATTGAGTCTCTAGTTATTTTCTTTGTTAGACTTATTTGTATAATCCCTTCTTTTATTTGACTTTAATTTTATCCAAAGCTCCTAAGCGCTTTAGTGTAAAATTAATTGAGTAAGGAGGTTGAAAAAATAGAGAAGAAAAGGTGAAATCGAAGCTCTAAAGAAATAGTTATTGGTTTTTAAAGTTGATGTGTTGTGATGTGGAGTGAAAAATAAATTGTGCTAAAAATTGAATCATGAACCAATAGACAATACTCCTACCATATTGTATATGAATAAGATTAAGGATATGGGTTAAAAAAAAAATGTGTGAAGGTATTATAGGTAGAAGTTGGTTGTTAGAGATTGGTCTTGACTGTATAATGTGATGTATTAAAGCGCTTAGGGAAGATAGTCACTATTACCAACCAGAATAGTTCCTACTAGTCCCTAAGCCTACATTACAACCATTAAAGGACTAATTGATCCTAAGCTTTAATATTCTGATATTAGATGAGTATTAAACTAAGTGAAAGCATATGGTTTATTATGTTTAACTTGTGAATTCGTTGTGAGAGTGAGCGAAATTTGATTCTTGTACCCATTCTATTATAAATTGTTTTTATGTGAGTGATTATGGGTAACTCTTTTGTTGTGTGGGCACATATTTGATGATATTTGGTGATTTAAATAATGTATTATATTGAGAAATATGCATAAGTTTGCCACTAGGTGAGCCAATTCTTGAGGCAAGGATGTTTTAGAGTAGGGTTCTTGAACTATCAATTGTGCATGTAGCATGCTTAGTATAGAAACTTGCATTCTGTGTAGTCATTGTAGTGATAGCTTGAGTGTATTGCTTGTAATATAAGTATGGATTTACCTCAGTTTATGATGCTTGGAGTAAAGAGTTGTTTGAGGACGAACAACGATTTAACTGCGGGGTGATGATCTGAGGTGGATTTATGCACCTTAGTGTTGTTATCCTAGCTTATTTAGCCTTGCTTTGAGGACTTCTTGTGTGATTTATGTGTTAATTACTATATAATTGAGCATCTAAGTGTTCAAGTACTCGATAATAATATTTAATGGGTATTTTAATCAAGCCAAGAGTCAAACCTAAGTGAAAGAGAAAAAACGGGGAAAAACTAGTATTCTTAGCTTAAGTTCTAGTTCGTCGTCTTGAATGTTGTGATCTTTTGAGCTCTAATCTTTTGTGTTCAATGTTATAAGATGCTTAGTAATTTGATTATTATAACATTTGAAGGAAATAGAAGTTACAATTCAAGAGGAAACAACACAAAAAAAGGCCTGAATGGAGTAACGAAAGCACAAAACACAACGTGAAGGGAATAGAACGCCTGGGATGACAAGACCGCATCGCGGAGCTAAAAGCGGAAAACTAGCCCTGCGTTGTGGTGAGCGGTAATTCTAGTTAAAAGGTGGGTTAAACCATGCATATTTCCATGTTCCAAAACCAATTTACAAAGTGTGTTGAGGTTAATACCAATTTCAATACCAAAATCTATCAATTTGAGGGAATGCCACGACCCTCTTTTAATCAACCACACCTATGAACAAGTTTAATTCAAATACTATGAGATAAAGCAGGAATAATAATTCCAAAACCATAGGAAAACCAACCAAGTAGTAATCATACAAAACCCTCAATGCACATCAAATTCACATAAACCATGATTAAACAGATGCTTTTATATAAACCAAGTTAGGGATGAGATATATGCCTAAAATAGCAAGAAATTTGAAAAAGAAACCGCATTTGAAGCTTAGATGACCAACTCCTTCGAAATGCTAGCTTGTTCTTGATGGGGAATTTGAGAAAGGAGAAAGTGCTTATGTTATGTTAAATAGGTGGAAATAGGTCTAAGAGAACATTTTATGTCGTGGAATAGTAGTGGGATAAGAGGAAAATACCACAATGCCCTTAATGAAATTGAGCAAAAAATACAACTCTAGTAGCTACGGATCTCATAACGATTTGTGGTTACTGGTCATGAGTCATCACCGTGACTCATAGTCTGGGAAGAAATTTTGGTCCCCTTTATTGGTATGGTCACGAGTCACACCCTATGACTCATGACAAGACCTTATGACCTGTAGGGTCTTAGTCATAATCAAGACAGAAATATTGAGCATCGTACTGGTCATACAATGATTTGTAACTATATGACTCATAAGGAGTCTTCATAAATCGTCACTTAAGTCGTACCTTGGACAGTGACGACCAAAAACCCAAAAATTTCCAAAGTCCAAAACCTAGGGTATTATATTACCCCCCCTAGGATCATTCATCCTCGAATGAGGAATTTTGGGCATCCATTGGCATAAGTACATAACAAATCACAACCACAACTAAAATAAATATTTGAAAAGTGATAAAAACAAAAAGGAACCCATACCTCAATCACTCTCATCCTACGCATGAAAGAGCATGGGTATTCGGACTTCATGTCCTCTTCAACTTCCCAAGTAGCTTCTTCCACCTTTTGATTTCTCCAAAGGACTTTCACTAAATCCACATCCTTAGTAATTAACCTACGGTTTTGTCTATCCAAAATCTCATCTGGGAGCATCCTCAGAAGTCAACGAATCTGAAATACCAACATCTTCCAAAGGAACATTCAAGAAGGGATCACCCACACACTTCTTCAACATTAATACATAGAACACCATATAAATAGAACCCAAACTCGAAGGTACCTCTAACTCATAAGAAATGTTCCCAACACTTCTCAAAATTCGATACGGACCAACATAATAGAGACTGATCTTCTCCTTCTTTCCAAATGTTATCACTTCCTTCATAGGAGACACTTTCAACGACACCCAATTATTAATCTCAAACACTAATGGCTTGGTGAACCAACCTATCCCTAATCACCTTCACCTTCTTCGTGGCTTAGTAAAACAAGTCGGGACCAAATAATAAAGTCTCCCAAACCTCAAACCACCTAATAAGTGACCTATACATCCTACTATAAAGAGCCTTAAAAAGAGCGATTCCAATTCTAGAGTGATGACTATTGTTATATGAAAACTCAATAAGAGGTAAGTGATCCACCCAACTTCTGTTAAAGTAAACCACACAAGCCCTTAGCATATCCTCCAAAGTTTGAATAGTCTGTTCTGACTGTCTATCTATTTGAGGGTGGAAGGTGGTGCTAATGTTCACCTTAGTTCCCAAACCTTTCTAAAAAGAACACCAGAAGTGAGAAAAAAATTGCATACCATGGTCTAAAATAATGTATATTGGTGCACCATGCAATCTAACAACCTCCTCAATGAATAACATAGCATAATCCTCCCCAGAGTATGTAGTCCTCATAGGTAAGAAGTGAGTAGACTTAGTCATTCTATCCATAATGACCCAAATTGAATCATACTAATTGCGAGACTACAAAAAACCTGTAACAAAATCCATATTGATCATCTCCCACCTCCATGTGAGCAACTCTATCACTTAACACAAACCACCAGGAGTCAAATGCTTAACCTTGACTTGATGACAATCCATACACTTAGCCATAAAATTTTCCACATCTTACTTCATGTTGTTCCACCAATAGATTTTCTTCAAGTCCTGGTACATCTTCATCAAACCTTGATGAACAGTATACCTCAACTCATAAGCCTCAGTCAAGATCCTCTCTCGCAGTCCATCAACATTAGAAACACACAATCTACCACGATACCTTAGGATACCATCACCACTAATCTTAAAGTCCATAACCTTTTGCTATCCTACATCATCCTTAATCTTTATAAGAATGGAATACAATGCTTTCTTCTCTATCACATCACCACCAAGAGATGATTTAACCACTTTTTGAACAATCACCCCTTCATCCTTGGAGTCCAAAATATGAACCCCTAAATTAACCAACTGATGAATGTCCTTTACCAATCCTATTTTCTTCTCATCAACCATATTAGGTTTACCTTGAGGGTAATGAAGACTCATGTCATAATTCTTAAGCAATTTCAGCCACCACCTCTGCCTGATATTCAACTCCTTCAAAGTAAACATATACTGCAAGCTCTTATAATTAGAAAAGATATCTACATACACCCGTTACAAATAATGGCGCCAAATCTTCAAAGCAAAAACCACAGCTGCCAACTCCAAATCATGAGTTGGATAATTCCTTTTATGAACCTTAAGCATTATAGAAGCATAGCCACAACATTACCACGCTGTATCAAAACACAACCCAGTCCCACACGGGATGCATCGCAATAAACAACAAACCCATCAGTGCCCTTGGGTAGGGTCAAAACTAGAGAAAAAGTCAACTTATCCTTCACTCAAAACTACCCTTACAAGCACCGTACCATAAGAACTTAACCTTTTTCTGAGTTAATTTTGTCAACAGAATAGCAATAGAAGAAAAAATCTTATAATACCCGGCCAAGTCCAAGAAGCTCCAAATGTCGGTTGGAGTCGGGGCTCTAGGCCACCTCTTAAACACCTCAACCTTATGTGGATCCACCATGATCCCTTCACTAGAAACAACATGCCCAAGAAAAGTCACATCATTCAGACAAACCTCATACTTAGAAAATTTGGCATACAACTTTTGATCCTTGAGAGTCTGCAGCACAAATTAAAGTGATTGGCATGGTTGTCCTTACTCTTAGAATACACTAAAATGTTGTCAATAAACACTATAACAGACATATCCAAAAACTTCTTAAATTCTAGATTCATGAGATCCAAAAAAGAAGTCGGAATATTAGTCAATCTAAATGACATAACCAGAACCTTATGTTGACCATACTTGGTTTAGAAAAAAGTCTTAGGAATATCCACCTCTCTAATCTTCAACTAGTGATAACCCGAGCGAAGATCAATCTTAGAGAAGCATCAAGCACCCTAAAGTTTGTCAAAAAGATCATCAATCCTAAGAAGAAGATATCTATTCTTCATTGTTACCTTATTCAACTGGCGATAGTCAATACACATCCGAAGAGACCCATTTTTTTATATGAAAATAATAAGAGCATCCTATAGAGAAACACTAGGACAAATAAAGCCTTAATCAACAAGATCCCTTAGTTGCTCCTTTAGCTTAGCTAGAGCCCTTCTATAAGGAGGAATGAAAATAAGAAGGGTATCCAGTAGAATATCAATCCCAAAGTCTATTTTCCCATTGGGAGGAACCCCAAGAAGATCATCAAGAAAAAACCTTAGGAAATTCATTAATCGCAGGGACAGATTGCAAAGAGTGAACCTCCAAACTAGAATCTTTAACCCAAAATAGGAGGTATAAACACCCCTTGGAAATCAACTTTTGGCTCTAAGATAAGAAATAAACGTCCATTTAGTCAATAAGGAACTTCTCTCCCATTCGATTACCGATTCATTAGGGAATTGGAAACTAACTTTTTGGGTCCTACAATCCAAGGAAGCATTGCACAAATGAAGCCAATCCATACCCAATATTACATCAAAATCTACCATGTCAAGTTCTACTAGATCTGCCAAGATCTTTCTAGCCACAATAGAATCACTTACCGAAGTAGACATGGAAAAAGGGTCAAAAATAATTTCAGGACCAAAATCGAAATTTACAGCCACATAATAGGTCATTTAAAAAAGGGTAGACCCCAAATCAAGTAAATAGTATACATCATGACAGAAGAGAATTAACATACTACTGACAACATCAAGAGATGTATTAGATTCCTAATGAGTAGCAAGTGCATAGAGATAATTTTGGCCAGTGCTGGTACGAGAAGTAGCCCTCTTTGGTGAGGAGTTGATGAAGTGGCTGCTAGAACCTTATTGGCCTCTTGAAGTAGTCTTAGCTAAAGGTCAATTCCTTTGAATATGACTAGGATGGCCACAGTTGAAACACAAGTAACCCTCATCACAATAACCATGGTAAAGCTGATCACAAAATCAACAGAGAGGGTAAGGTGGGGATGACTGAGCTCCACTAGCCTAAGACTTGGCATCCTGTGCCTTAGGACAATTACTATCTTGAAATCGGTGATCACTTGATGTCCTAGGATAAGGATCACTAGCCGACGAGTAGGAATTAGAACTCCTCAATTTTTTCTTCTTAATCCACTACCCAGTATCTCTCCCACTATTCTACTGCCATTCACCCTTCTTTGAATGACTAAACTTCTTATTCTACCTTTTTCCTATCTCTATCTACTTTCTTTTCTCATTCTCAACTTATTGCATATAAAACCACAAGCCTGGAGATAACCATATCATTATTCAACATCACAGCATTACACTCCAATACCAATTCATGAGACAAACCAGAAGAAAACTTACCTATTCTAGCCCTCATACTAGACACCAACTCCAGAGCATAATGTAACAACTAATGGAATATTAGGGCATACTCCTTCACACTCATCCTACCTTACCTCAAGTTCACAAACTCTTCTACCCTAGATTCCATCAACTTTTAAGGAAAGAAACGAACAAAAAAAGCACAAAAAAACTCCTCCCACATAGCCTACTCAGCATCATCACCCTTCAACTGCTCCAATTCTTTATACCACTGGCATGCCATATCATTCAACTGATATGCAGAAAACTCCACACCTTCTATATCAATAGCATGCATCACCCTAAAGATTTTTTCCATCTCATAAATAAAAGCTTGAGGATCCTCCTCAATCTTAGAGCTAATAAAAGTTGGGTGATTCAACCTCATGAACTGACCAATCCGAGTAACTTCAGATGTAACCAAAATAGAACCAATAAGACCAATCTGATGATATTGAGATATAACCAATTTAGTAAGCAGACGAATAGAATGGCGGAACTCCACATTAGAGATGTCTCTTTGATGTGGCTGATCATGGATATCACCAATCAGAAAAAGACTAGTAGGGGTTGGTGGAATCCCAAGGGGAGTAGAACAATCAAGAGCAAGGACCTTAGACCAGGGTTGTACTCATAGGCAGGATGAGTCCCTTCCATGTTCCCCACAAATGAGGCAGAGGTCCCAACAGAGTTTCTACAGCTGTCATATATTCAAGGAGGCATTATCTAAAATGTGAGAAAACTGAGGTTAGAGAGAGTTTATGACATTAGACTTTATAACCTAAAATAAAACACAAGAAAGGAAAATATTCCAGAATGCCTTGCATCTTCTCCTTATAAGTGTAGCATGCTACATACCTATAAAGGGGACTCTACTCAGCACAACTTTATGGATACCCAATGACCTTGAACCTATGTTTCGATTCTAATATTATCATGATCGAACCCCTGGCCTAGCCATGACGAGTATCTCAAGTTGATCAAAAGCCGGAGACCACCCTCATTATTGGGTTATTCCAAGCATAATCCAAATAATAACAAAGTGGAATATAACCAGAGAATAAAGATAAAATAGTTAATGTAACTCAAGAATAAGCTCTAAGAGTCAACAACACCATCCAACCCATGCATGTCCATAAAAGCCTTTACGCCAACTCGAATATCAAACTAGGATGGGACATGTCCCCGACTATGATAGTGATAATGATAATGATAATGATAATGATAATGATAATTATAATATGAACTCTTCAATTCTAAAATATAGAAAAAAAAGCTTATGAAATAACCAAGATTTTAGAAATATGGAACCTTATCACTTCACCGTAAACCTGATAGACGACCGCACTACCTAACATTGCACAAACCAACAAAATAACCTTATAGGACCCTATATTATGAAAGGATGTAGCATCTGAGGATGGTTTGTGGGGCGGTCACTAGCATGTAACTAAGGAAAGGGATAAAATAATGCCATTTTATAATCAAATCCAAACTCAATATACATGCATATATACATATATATAAAATGTTGGGTTAGGGAACAAGGTTTATCATGAGATTTAAAATCATTAACATAGACTATGTAGTATCAAGCCATCCTAAGGGCATCCACGAGCTATATAGGCTGGCTCCTCCCATCGAAAGGGCTCCAGTGCATGTTAACCCCATAAACCAGAGAAATCCAAGGAAAGGCCAGGGAATACCTTGACCCCAGCCAATCTAATATACATATAAGTGTGAACTATACACACAGTCATATAGACCCCCACGCTGGCAAATGTTATTTCCAGTATCGGTCCCCCTAGGACCTCAACTTTTATGATGAGCTACATAACCCCCTTTAAGTCCAGTTAAAATATTCGCACATAACCCATTCATTAGTCCAGCAATCATTTATAAAGGTATTTACCATTGGTATTGTCATACCAATACGCTTGCAAGCTTATAGAATTATGTAATTTCAATTATCCATCATACTAAGGGAATCCACGACCCCTAAGTTCTAATTTATAAACCATACCATAGCCGCCAAGGCCTGATAAAATCATTTAAAACCAGACCATAGCCACCAAGTCCTTTCCAAAACCATTTATGCTCCATTAACCTTTTAGATAATGCAATAGTTAAAAGATAGGTTAAATCATGCATATTTCCATGTTCCAAAACCAATTTACAAAGTGGACTAAGTTTAATACCAATTTCAATACCAAAATCCATTAATTTAGGGAATGCCACAACCCTCCTCCCATCCACCATAACTATGCATAAATTTAATTCAAATACTATGAGATAAAGCATGAATAACAATAACAATAACAATAACATTTCCAAAACCATGGGAAAACCAACCAAGTAGTAACCATACAAAAACCTCAACCCACTATTCAAAACCCATAACTAAATTTAGATAAACCATGATTAAACATATTATTTTATATAAAACCAAGTTAGGAAAGAGATACATGCTTGAAACACAAAGTCATTTGGAAGAGAAACCACAAATTGAAGCTTAGATGACCAACCCCTTTGAACCCTAGCTTATTCTTGATTGGGGAATTTGAGAGAGAGGATAATGATTATTTTATATTAAATGGATGGAAATAGGGTTAAGGGAAAGTTATATGCCATATAATAGTAGTGGGATAAGAGGAAAAGACCCCAATGCCCTAAATAAAATTGGGTAAGAAATATATCTCCTAGTTGCTATGGGTCTCTTAACAACTCGTGGTCACTAGTGACGAGTCGTCACCATGACTATAGCTTGAGTAGAAATTTTGGGCCTCTTTACTGATATGTTCATGACACCCTATCACTCGTGACCAAACTTTACCACCTGTAAGGTCTTAGTCGTACTCAACATAAAAACATTGAGCAACCTACTGGTCAGACATTTATTTGGAACTATACGACTCATGAGGAGTCTTCACGACCCGTCACCTGAGTTATACCCTAAATAGTGATGAACAAAACCCAAAATTTCTAGATTCCAGAACTTGAGATATTACAAAAAGTATATCACTTGCCAGTTGAACATGAATATAAGGCATTGTGGGTATTTAAGAAGTTTAATCAAGATTGGAATAATGTGACAAAACTGAAAATGGAGCAATTAAATTAAATGGATCAATTTCATCTCTATGCATATGATAGTTTATCCTCTTAAAAGAAAAGAAAAAAGTTGCACCATGATCAAAAGATTGAACAAATACAATTTAACCTTGTATAATTCTAGACTTTGCTTGTTTCTTGGAAATTTAAGATCTATATAGTCTGGATTATTCTATGGTAAAAGCATTTCCCCATAGGGAAATTGAACTAAAAAGATAGAATGGTGTTTAGTTTAAAGTAAAGCACTATGTTAGAAGCACGAAAAATATTAAAACAATTGACATATACTCTATTGATAAGTCTGAGTAATCAAGGGAGTTAAGTCAGAAAAAATGTCAAATCAAGAACTTCATGGGAGGAAACCCATGGGATAGTTGTTAAAGTCTGACTAATCAACCAAGCCATATCGTTCTACGATGTTAAACCAAGCGCTTTTTGGGAGGCAACCTATAATTTTGTATTTTTTTAAAGTCATAGGTTAATGCATGTTATTATTTTTGGAGATTATGTAGAATAGAAGTTGAATAACTGGAAACAGTATGAACCCATAAAAGGATTGCATGATTATGGAAAGAACCCATAATCATGGGTTCAGTCTTCTACACAAAGTCTAAAGGAGTGAAATGAGGAGTTATCCTACGATTGGTTGTCATGATCGTACTATAATGCCAATATAGTGGTATTAATCATTTGATCCAACTCTTGAGAATCAACATGCAGGATATCAAGCCTATGATTTTAAGGAATGATTATGGTTAAACATCACGATAGTCCTTAAGCGTAGTAGGTTCCCTGGTGAGTCTTCTAAAAACCACTTGGTACAAGAAGAAGTAATGGTCATGGTTTGATTCCATAATCGTAAGATTGAGATGTCTGTTGGGTCCAGCTATTTTAATGAAAACACAAACTCATCCTAAAATAGATCAAAATTTAACCCTAATACCTTATACCTAAGACCCAATGTAGATTGCAACTCATTCAAACCCTAATTTATGTAAATTCAATCAGTCAAAATAGCAATAGAGTATGAAAATTCTACCTCTAATTCACGTTTTCAATATAATCCTAAGTTTTCAAATTCATTCACTGTTCAAGTGTTTGAATTTGAAAGGAAAACTTGTAAGTGTTATTGTTCCATCTGTTTAAAGGCTTTAGTATTGAGTGAAAATTAAGGTTCATGGGAGTAGCATGTCAATGAGGTTATTAAAATAAATAATGTGTATGAATTTTTGAATGAGTAATAATAGTGGGGAAGTCTGAGTACCCATTGTTCCTAAATTTTGGTCAATGAAGGTCAAATTATTTTCTTAAAATTTGCTAAGTATCTGTGTACACTCCATGACATAACCTACTACTATATTGTTAATATATGATCATATGTTGGATCATTATGGGTGTCATTGTCCAAATTATAGGAGATTATCTTACGAGCAATGCCATGATTATCCTATCTAGGTACAATCGTGGTATAAGATCATCTTATGAGACATATGCTCAGTAAAATAAGTTTGTTCCTATAGTCAGAAGGTGTAATTGTAACTTTATTACACAATTGTAGGGAAGGACATTTGAGTTATTTCTAGCACCTATATCAATACCTTAGGAATTGAGACTAATTCTTCCCTATACACATACAATGCCTCCCATGACATAGAAAAAGAAATGAGAGAAAATCTCAAAGAAGCAAATACCCAGACATATACCTCAAGCTTTGGAAAGTGAGTCTAATAACTCAAGTCATACCGAGGTGGAGTACTTTAAAAGTTCCTTTAATGATACACACCACTCGGACCACTTAAGCGAAGGCAAAGGAACTGTATAAAGAAAATGATATAGATAAACATCAACCTCCTTAGTGCCTGCAGCTAACCCTATAAACCTTCTCTAATTTAAAAATAGAAGGTAACACTCAAACCTTAACGGGGTTGAGTAAAGTGATGTTGGAGATAAGGTAAGTTCCTCAATAGAGAAAATATCCAACCCTAAATCCTCTAAGGGTTTTGTTGTTACCCTAGTCCCAAAGGTTCCATCTAAGACATTGGAGTATGCCAAACTCCAGAGATTATTATATAGATGTTATTTCCATCAAAGATAATGACGACCAAAAGAGAACCATTTACGAGGAGCCTCAGGTTTTACAAAAGTCATTGCAGAAAGTCCCAAAAGCAGTTTGGGTGTTCGAGAAGTATCAATTAGGGTGGATTACTTGGCCACTCTATATGGATTAGAACTTATAAGGGAGTTCCATGCAAACTATGAAGCCACTATCAGGAACATAACTCTCTCTGGCAATATCAAAGATAGAAAAATTCATCCTCAATTGAAGGGTTTTATAGTTTTGGGTAAGGTAGGGGATATCTTCACTAAGGATATCTCTAAGGACTTGTTTAAAGATGACTTTATAACAGTTTAAGAGACTTCAGAATATGACTACTGGATGAATGACTTAAGAAAGGTAAAGAAATTAGCTATCAATGATAAGTTGATGCATTACAAGTGGTTGGAATACCATATTGTTGAGGTTGGTGATAGAGTGGCTTGGATAAGTGGGAAAACTATTTATAAGCATATTAAAGTTCAATGCCACGGTATGGTGGTCCATTGTGAAGCACTACATTGCACCCATGGCCAATGAAGGTTGAAAATATATGGGCCTTGTAGCGGCTTTCTCAAAAAAATTAGAGCTAATTATTGCATGCATCATTATGGAGCAGATTAGATACAGAGTACTAGATTTCAGAACTACTTTTCTATTTCCATGTTTGCTGACCCAGCAAATGCAAAATTTGAATAAATATTCTATTCCAGTTGTTGATAGGTTATGCAACCTATGAAAAATGCATATATGGAATTAATTAGTAATTTGAGGAAAACAACTTCTCCAGCCTAAAGTTCTTTACCTAACATGCCACTGGATGTAGAAGGGGTGCAACACCTAGTAAGAACGGACATATGATATCAGTGCTACTTCTTTCTCTTTACAGTAAGCCGAGCACTCATGGGTGCCTATCTAATACACTTTGATTTTGGAAGCATAGTTAGAGTAGATTATGTAGAACAATCTGTTTCATGATGCTCAGATTAGTTAGATATAAGGGTAAAGCCCTACATGAAAGATGAGATACAGACAGCTATATCAGTGGTTCATACTTGCCTTGACCATTTTGAAAGCCAGATAATG
Source organism: Capsicum annuum (assembly GCF_002878395.1). Lineage (NCBI taxonomy): Eukaryota > Viridiplantae > Streptophyta > Magnoliopsida > Solanales > Solanaceae > Capsicum > Capsicum annuum. The sequence goes on from NC_061118.1 coordinate 44,735,553, forward strand.
GTTAGGTTAGATGAGGTTTAGGCCACAGATATGTTTGATATAACTATAAACAAGGTAGATTTAAAGAAATCAGTCAAGAAGCTTATAGAGTAGACCGCCCTAGTTGTCTCCTCTACCTCCACGTAAGTCATCTTTGGCTGAGTTAGTGGTTGATGTGGATTATTTATTCCCTGGTGTTTACTCATAAGCCATGATAGTTAGGGTGATGATATTGATATTGAAGAGATAGGTGATGATTTGCATCCCTAGAAGAAGAGATGAAGAGAAAGAACAAAAGAGAAAAAGATAGATAAAGGTCAGATGAGTGACAAATAAAAGAAGAAAGATAAAGATAAAAAGGTTAGTGAGATGACCTGCAAGATGTGCATTCTAGAGGGTGTTAAGATACCTCCTACAGTTGAGGTGGTTAAAAAACTTTTAGGGGTTACTGAAACTTCCACCATAGTAGATTCATTGAGTGCACTGGTCACCGCTGTGCCCACTTTTCAAATAGTGCGACCATACCTGAGGCCACAAGAGTTGAAAAGATTGGTGGGTCCAATCTACGACTTTACCTAATCAGAGTACTTCTGGTATTTAGTGCACCACAGGTATATCCCATACCCTAGTTTTACATTTTTTTCATGATTTCATGCAATGGGGACATTGCATGATTTCTAAGTTAGGGTAGAGGTGTACCATATCTGAGGGTTTTAATTCTTGTATTTATTTTATGGGTGTACCATATCCGAGGGTTCTAATTGTTGTATTTATTTTCCATAGGTTGCACTATATTAGTTAGAACGAACATGTTTGGTGTTTTTATTATTATTTTTATGTTTAACTTAGAGAAAACATGAGAAACTTAATGCAATTAAAATAAAATAGCATTCAAACTTATGGTTGAACAGTTTCAATGATACCTCGTTGAAAATTTGTTCTTATGTGTTGTGTTGTGTGATTACATAAAATATAACCAATGTTTGGATCTTTACATGCCATTATGATTATAAATGTGGTAACCTAGCATAACTTTCATGAACCAGATAAGTAGTAACTTAATACATAGCCTTGAGCTAAGTGATTGGGCTAACTTAATCATAGGTCGTTGTTGAAATAGTTCACTTAAAGCTTAAAATCCTACCAAAAGAATAAAACATCCCTTGAACCCTAATTAGATTCTTTTCTTTAAAACTAGCCTATTCACCTTCTCGATTCTTACAATGAGCCTGCTTTGGCCTCAGTATCCCTTGGACACTATGCACCTCAACTCAAGCAAATTACCTAAGTTGAGGGTAGCTATCATGGGAGGGCATAGAAGATTGGGTGTGCCAAAAATGTTACGAAAATATAAAAAGGGATTTGGGTATGGTATGATGAGAAAAAATAAATACAAAATAAAAGAAAACAACAAGCAGTTTTCAAAAAAAGAGAAGTCTTGAAAATAAAACCAGATCTAGGGTCCGGATGATTGAAAAAGGGACAGGATTAAAACAAAATAAGAAAGTGGAACCAAAAATATTATAGTGCCAAGGAAGATTGAGCCACTATATCCATATGCATCATACCCATCCCTAAGACTACACTACAAGCCAATAAAAATTCTATAGTGATCCTAATTCAATTGTTCAAAAGCTAAGGCATAGAAAATAAGGACAAACCTATGGTATCAAACGCTCACAACCCAACTTTATTGTAAGAGTGAGAGATTTGATTCAGCCTCAATGGTTGTCAATTATTACATCATCTGAATAATAGTGACTTCTGTATTATAAGGGCATAGGGGCTATATTGTGGTAGTTTCTTGTTTGGCTAGTGTCATTAGTCTGAATATCGGGTTGTCCATTGGCAATGTGATGCCAGCTTTTGATCCATTTGTGTTATGGTGATTGGTTTGTATATGTGTTATACTTATAGATTTTTAATAATAATGATATTAGAAGGTGTTGAACTATAATGCAATTGATGCATGCTAAAATGGCTTGTGGTAAAAATTTGTTGTCCCAGTATTCTTAGTTTTATCCTAGTTACGAGTCATGATAGTAAAATATATTTTATTTTCTTAAGGTTACCCAAATATTTTAAGTTGAGGGTGTTAGTGTACCATGAACTTACAATACATGAGATGATTAAAACCATGAATATTTACAAGTACGATGGTATTTTTATGTGGATATGATGTGTTTTAGGTATGTGCAGGTCAAACAAAATTGGAGAAGTTGAGAGCTAGTTTTTGGACAAAATGGGCATTAAAAAACCATTTCCACGATCATGAGATCTGACCATGGTCGTACTTGGGCATCGTATGAATAAATTGAAGAGTGCATCTCTGGCAATAATTATACCAATTCTCATGATCACACATCGATCATACAATCGTGCCACCTGATAGTGGAATGGGCTTCTTGGAAACATGCTTGCAGAAGCCAAGTTTGAAGAGGATTAGATGACTGGGTACCATGTGATTGTGGTATTATGTCACGACTCGAGACTACCCTCTAGTCATAACACGGTGCTTAAGGCCACAAGTGATCCCAAGCTAACCTATGAACTGGTATTTGTTGTAAGCACTGAATAAAGTAATAATAAAACATCATATGATAAAGCTAAACTGATAAGAAATTCTATTAAGATGTAATATTGAAACAATAAGCAACATGTCTGAACTGCTGATAGAACTGAAAACAATTTTGAATATCTACAAGCCTCTAAATCATGAAGAGTTGATGGGATAAACCGTCAACTAACTCTGACTGACTAAAATAAAGAAAGTATTAAAAATAACTACAAATAACTTATCCTCGATGGATGAGGACTCACCACAACTATTGTTGAATGGCACTGAACTGACTAAGGGCGATCGGGGAATTGAGCGTCTAAACCTGCATTATAAAACAACATACTGCAAAAGAGAGTATGCAGTCAGTACTCTAAATGTACTAGTATGTGAGGTAAGGACTAACTGAAGTGTATATAGATATTGAGCATAAATGCATAAACATGTACAACAAATGCACTGCCATGTAAAGCATGTACTGAAATAATCTACAAAACTGACTAACTGAATAGCTAGTAAACTTAACACTTGGCCATGAAATCCTGAGTGATATAACCTGAATACTGAACTAAAATTGTGGGAGCTAACATGTAACTGACATTCCTTAATCTGAGATTATTGGAGTCCAACCTGTAACCCTAGTTAGAAGTATGTCAGTACCTTGCCATGGGTACTAACACTATCGGTATGGATCCATTAAATTAGTGTCGTAAGGGACTAGGGTGTCAATCCTCTACTGAAGGGTGACTTCTAAAAGTATCAGTCTTCTACTCACGGGTAACATCTCATAACCTACGTTGGCTATGTAATTCTGGAACTTAGGGACTTTTACTAAAGGTCCCAGTCCTCTACTAGCGGGTGATCCTCCATCCCTACGTTTGCTCGATGCTAAATCTTACTTCCAACTTAACTAACACTGGTGTTGATCAAAGTTAACATGACTCATAATTGATAATTTTCAATATGAACATGAAAATTTGAATATGATGGTAAAATAATGATCTAAGTAACTTGTTACTTGAAATCAAAACATCTAGGTATCGGGTGTTCATAACCCACCAGCATTGAATAATACATTAAATACAATAGCATCATCATAATGTTATAAGGAAGTTCATGCTTCGTAGACCCAAAACATAGTATATTTCACTAAACTGGTGAAATCCATGATTATGAGTATGGGAATGTGTTAAGCTTATGAGAACAATATGCTCACATGGTTCAATTCATTGATAAATTAACATGGTCTCAACTAAAAAAGATATGGGTGATTGAGTTTATAAAGAATGTAAGAACATAATATACATGGGAAAAATACATTGTCATGGTTTGAATTCAAAACTATTAAGAGAAAATTGAGTAAATTCATACTTGACATTGCAATTTTCATAAAAAGGATTTATACTTGAAAAACAAGGGATTATTGGGACCCAATGGGTAAAAGGAACCCACTAATGAATACCCCACATACCTGATTTTCTTTAATTTTGAAGAAATCTTGGAATTGAGACCTTGGATGATGATTGATTGGAAGAAGATTTTGATTTTTTTATGTTCTTGAGAATGGGAGAAGATTGAGTGTCATTAACTGATGATGAATGGGGCAAATAATTCCCCTTTTGGGTTTTAAGTCATGAGTTGGGTGCTTAGAGTGAGAGGGAAAGACCAAAATACCCCTTACCCTTAATGAAAGCTGCAGGATTTTACACTGCAGTGTGGTACTGTAGCTATCATAGAGTCTAGGCTCCATGACATACTCTATTTTATAGAGACTATCTTCCATGACACAGTGCATATCACACTGATGAGTAGTGATTTTACCATCCAGTCGCACTCAATATTTGTACATATTAACTTTTTTTGGATGAATAAATGAGACATAATTGTGATTATATTCACTAATATCCACTATTTGCAGGCATAGAGTTGAGGAGATAGAAATATATGGATTAGAGCTTAAAATAATTAAAAGGAGAGAAAAAAAGTGCAGCTGAAGACCTGGAGCAGAAGGGCCTCAGTTACCGCGGTCATGGCTTGCTGACCATAACCGTAGAAGTCAAGCAGGGTCAATAAACCACGGTTGCGTAAGTCGATCAAGGTCATGGAGTCCGTCGTCGCAGCTAAGCTGGTCAATCATAGCTTAGCGGAAGAGTTCAGCCCAAGGTTAAGTCTGGAAATGCATGTGGTTGATCCCAATTTTGAAAAAATGACTCAAATCCTTGAATTATTCATGAGATTCCATCTTCCCCACTTTTTAGGTTTTAGCTTTTGAGTGGATAGCATTTATACTTACAGAAGAAAATCTTGTATAAATGTTGGGTGAAGAATACATTGGAGACCTTCTAAGTGGAGTAATAGCTCACTTCCATTGTTGATTTGTGGGAGTGCAAAGTTTGAAGCAACATTCACTTAATCTTCAACAAGACATTTCAATGGAGATTATGGGAATATCTATGCTTATTTATCTTATGTGTAGCTAGATGTCCCTCTTGGGGTTATGTGTGAATAGGGGTTAAAATATGTATGGGTTGTTATTGTTAGCCTCTATTTGGCAGTTCATACTTATGGGTTTCATCATTGCTATTCTAACTTAGTTTGGATTTATGGGTGAAATCCCCAAATACCCACATGAGTTTGATGAGTGAAAGCGGCAAACTCTAGAAAGCTCAAGGCCACCTTCGAAAGAAAGGTTTTGGGTGAACTTTAGGAATCCACATCATTCTTAAAAGAGGGATGTGGGAACCAAAGCAATGGTAGACAATTGTGTGTGTGCTTTGCTAAATTTTCAATATCTTAGACATAAGGGTGATTGTGAAGTTAACTATACCATGGGTATAATCATAAAAATAGGGAGGCCTAAATTGAGGTTTGGTTACCAAATGTTAAACACACCCGTTAGGTATTCGAAAGAATCAATGGGTGAAAGTTTGGTGTTTTGTTGAAAGACTAGCACCAAAATCTATAACCGAACCTACCCATATTTGATCTACTAAATTGATGTTGATTACTAACACCCATATGTCATTCCCTTAGTAACACATAATCCAAAGATCCATACATATTTGTTAAAACTCTAAGTATTCATAGCCCCAAATTTATACTAAAAACCCCAAAAAGAAACATTAGTGTAGATACCTATCTCCCCTATTTTTATCTTTTTGTACCATTAATTTGAATTTAACTTGCATCTATTATTTCGAATTAAATTGAATTCCACTCACATTGTTCCTCATGGATTCGACCCCGACTCTAAAGTTAGGTAAATATATTGATGATGACCGCCTTCACTTAAATTGAAGTGTAAGTCGAGCATTATCACACTCCCCCTTGGGATCATTCTTCACCGAATGAAACTGCCTGATTTGAGACTCTAGGAAGACTAAAATCATGTACTAACTACTTATGAGCTGATTTAGGACTAAATAACTGAATCTGAAACATGATGCATGGACTGAACTAAATTCATGAATACATGCTATTACACAAGGATGGTTATATAGCTGAGATAGAAAATGAGAGAATCACTTAAGGGAAACCATTACCTCAAGCTAAATCTGAATTCGTAAAGAAAAGGTAGGGGTATTTAGCTCATATATCTGCTTCTGTTTCCCGAGTATCTCCCTCAACTAACTGACTTCTCAATAGAACTTTAACCAATGCGACTTCTTTATTCCTCAACCTACAGATCTAACGATCAAGGATTTTAACTGGGACTTCTTCGTAGGAAAGGCTATATGTTATGCCCACACTTTCTAAGGGAATGATAAAAGCTGGGTCACCATTGCATTCCTTAGCAAAGAGACATGAAACACCAGATTCACTAATGTTAATTCGGCAGACAACTCCAATTCATAAGCTACCTTCCCAAATAGCTTAACATCCCATATGGGCCAACAAAGCGGGGACTGAGCTTCCCTTTTTTACCAAGCCTCTTCACCTCTTTCATGGGTGAAATTTTAAAATAAACTAAGTCACCAACATCAAACTCTAGATTTTTTCTCCTCACATCAGCATAGGATTTTTATTGGTTTCGGGCTGTCTTCAGCCTTTATCAAATCAACTAAACCTTGTCCATCACCTCATATACTAAATCTGGATATATCAAAGTAGCCACACCTACTTCAACACCTCCTTCTATAGAGATTCTCAAAAAAATCCATTTGAATACTAGAGTGATAGTTGTTATATGAAAACTTGATTAAAGGTAAGTGGTCATCCTAACTACCCTTGAAGTCGATAACACAAACTCTCAACATGTCATCTAAAGTCTGAATGGTTTGCTCAGCCTGACTATCTGTCTAAGGATGAAAAGTTGTACTGATATGGACTTAGGTACCAAGACCCTTCTGAAAAGCCTTCCAAAAGTGAAAGGTAAAATAGGTACCTCTATCTAAAATGATGGTCAATGAAACCCCTTGTAACTTTGCCAACTCTTTGAGATAGAGTCTAGCAGCTTAATATAAAGTATGAACTAGCACGAAATAGGCTGACTTGGTTATTCTATCTACAATGACCCAAACTAAATTATGTTGATGGCGCATATGAGGTAACCTTGTAACAAAATCCATATTCACCACCTCCCACTTTTAGGTGGGGATGCTAAACTCTTAAAGTGAACCACTAGTTCTTTGGTGCTTAACCTTAACCTGCTAATAATTCGAGCACTTAGCCATGAATTCTACAATATCTTTCTTCATACCATTCAACCAATAGACTTCCCGCAAATCGCAGTACATCTTAGTAACTCCTGGGTGAATAGAATATCATGCATTATGCACTTCTAGTAATATTCATTGTCTCAAATCATTCACACTTGGAACACTTAACCTGCCCTAAAAATGAATCACACCATCTCCCCTATAGGAGAAAACCTTAACCTTCTGATCTTTAACTGCCTCCTATAATTTGCCCAAAATAGGATCCTGTCTTGCTTTTCTTTCACTTCGACCACCAATGAAGTTTTGAATCATTATGAACACATATACTATCTTTATCCAAATCAAACAATCGGATACCTAATCTGTCAAACTAATGAACCTCATGGACTAAATCTTCTTACCCTCCTCAAAATGCACAACACTTCCCATAGAAAATCTACTAAGGGCATCAGCCACTACATTAGCCTTACCCTGGTGATACAATACACTTATATCTTAGTCTTTCAATAATTCAAGTCACCTTCCCTAGAGAAGATTTAGATCCTTCTGTGTGAACATATTTTGTAAGCTCTTATAATCTATAAACACATCAACATAAACCCCATAAAGGTAATGCCTCCAAATCTTTAAGGCAAAGTTAACTGCAGCCAACTCAAAATCATGGTCAGTTAATTCTTCTCATGGAGTTTATGTTGTCCAGAGGCATAGTTTATGACCTTTCCTTAGAGTATCAATACACGACCAAGGCAAACTCTAGAAGTATCTGTAATACCTCAGAAATTTTTTGTTGAAATTTTGTGCTTAAACGTGTTGGGTTCTATCTTCTAGAATGAATTATAAATTTTCCGTACGGAATGTCTTATATTATGACCCACCATTACGTAGAGTATCGAATAAGATTTCCAATGATATGTGGATCATCCAAAACGAACACCCGAGCGATGAGTAATGAACATTCTAATCGAACCGTGAATAGTAGCAAATAGTAAAACGTGCAGGAAAAAGTACTGAGGCCTGGCGTATTTTTGCTCAAATTTTAAACGATCATAACTCCTAGTACATATTGATCTGGGTAATCTACTATATATCAACCTCTGGGATGATCACTTACCATTGATAGAGTTTGCTTACAATAACAGTTTCCACTCTAGTATTGGCATGGCTCCGTTTGAAGCCTTATATGAGAGGAAGTGTAGATCACCCATAGGTTGGTTTGAGGTGGGTGAAGCGGATGTGAGTGGTCCTGATTCGGTTTTTGCGGATGTGAGTAGTCCTGATTCGGTATTTGAGGCTATGGAAAAAGTTAAGTTGATTAGGGAAAGGTTAAAAACTACGCAGAGTCATCAGAAGTCATATGCGGATGTTAGAAGGAGAGACCTTGAGTTTGAATTTAGTGACCTAGTGTATCTGAAAATTTCACCCATGAGGGTGGTGAAGAGATTCAGAAAGAAGGGGAAGCTTAGTCCCCGTTATGTTGGTCCTTACAAAATTCTTAGTCGTGTTGGTAAGGTAGCTTATAAGGTTGAGTTTCCTTCCGAGTTGTCTTCTGTTCATCCAATATTCCATGTCTCTATGCTTAGAAAGCATATTAGCGATGCTATGGTATGGAGTTCTCTATGAGTGCTGACATTCAAGAAAATATTACTTTTGATGAGATTCCTGTTGAGATTCTTGGTTTCAGTCTCCAAAGACTAAGGAACAAAGAAGTTCCCTTGGTCAAGGTGTTGTGGTGAAACCAATCTGTTGAGGGTGTAACTTGGGAAGCTGAGGTGGATATGCGATCCAAGTACCCGTACCTATTTTCTGCAAACTCCGATCAAGCCGACGGTACCATTCTTTCCTAAATCATGCACTTTTGATAAAAGTTGCAGCAGTTCAGCTGTCATTTATTATGTGTTCAGCTGTAGTTTCTTGAATTTATGCATTCTATGTTGCATTCGGAGTGAGAAACGATGTGGTGATGAGTCTAACGAATGGTTTCAGCTGTATGCTCTATTCCCTATCTAATCTTGGTATGTCTAGAATCATTCGAGGATAAATGTTTCCAAGGGGGGATGATGTAATACCCCGAGAAATTTTTCGTTGAAATTTTGTGCGTAAACGTGTTAGGTTTTATCTTCTAGAATGAATTATAAATTTTTCGTGCGGAATGTCTCAGATTATGACCCACCATTGCGTAGAGTATCGAATAAACTTTCCAACGATATGTTGATTATCCAAAACGGACACCGGAGCGACGAGTTATGAACATTCTGATCGAACCATGAATAGTAGTGAACAGTAAAACGTGCAAGAAAAACTACTGAGGCCTGGCGTATTTTTGTTCCAACTTTAAATGATCATAACTTGTCGTACATAATGATCTGGGTGATCTACTATATATCAATGGAAGGCTCCGCGGGTTCTCTTTCTAATGAAATTGGTTTCATCCAATTTGGATATCGGAGTAAAACGTTATGATCAATCTACTTCAGCCAATAAAAAATAAATTTTTGGGTCAACATCAAACGATCATAACTCCTCGTACAAAATGATCTGGGTGAATACTATATATCAATGGAAACATATGAGAGTCCTCTTTCTAATGAAATTGGTTTCATCCAATTTGGATATCGGAGTAAAACATTATGGTTGATCTACTTCAGACTATCAAGACAGTCCACCAAAGGACAGATTCAAGAATTATTTGATTTTTAGGGGTGTTTTGGTCATTTCCCCTCACCCAAAATCCATCCAAACCCTATATTAAAGCCTATTATAAGCATTATATGTTATATTTCATCAAATTCCCTCAAAAAGAAAACCCTAAGCTCCTACATCCAACTT